>NC_036239.1:14998984-15032564 GCF_002742605.1 Olea europaea var. sylvestris
GGGTCAGTGCATTTGTTTTCCTAATCATGATTTATGGACGGCTTTATTGTTCTAAAAGGTAGAGTTGGTTGGCCACGGTGAATCAATTAATGAATAAAGAAAATAAATTGATGACATTTTGGTCAAACATTAAAATATTTGTGTATAATATCGTAGAAATCTGAATTTTACGGTAATTCCGGTTTTGCTAGTTTGAAGTTTTCCTTATTGTAATTACTGTACGTACATAAATAATTATAATTGGTAATATAAGATTGTGTTTGCCTTTGGGCTTTGAATTATAGATTAAATTAGATTATGTCTAGTTTAATTATTTGCCTTTTATGTTTTGTTTATGTAATTAGTGTTCGTTCAATGTTGTTTGTTAGTCACCTAAGTGGCCAAACATTATGGTATTTTGAACACTAAATTACATAATTTATTTGTCAATTACTCTTGATGGTTTGATGCTTATAAATGAAATTGACTTTATTATTGGTGTCAAGAGTATATTGACGTTCATAGATTATAAAATTATTATGGATCGCCCAAAGGTTGATCAGTTAATTTTACTAATCTTGAACATGATTGTGGTTAATTGATTTACTTGTTCAAATGTGTTTTGTATATCCAAAGATATCATACATGTTTGATTAAAGTGTATTTAATTAGTAATTAAGTGAAATTAAATTAGCATCATTATATTTATTATGATGGTATAACGTATTATCACCTAAAGGAGAACTACGCTATACATTTATTGTTATCTGAATCTGAAATTAAAACTCAAAGTATTAACGTTAGAGCATTTTATATTTTGCAGTATATATTCCCGTTTCTTTGCATTCGCATGCTTCATCTGTACCACTGTTCAATGGGCTCAATTTCTCTGACTGGTGTGAATAAGTCCAGTTCAACTTAGGTGTTTTGGGCTTGGACTTGGCACTTCAAGTTGAGAAACCTGCTGATTTTAGTGATGAGAGCAGTGTTGATGAAAGATCTATCCATGAGGCTTGGAAAAGGTCAAACAGATTAAGCTTAATATTTATGCGGATGACCTTAGCAAAGAATATCAAATCTACTATCCCTAAAACTGAGAATGCTAAGGAATATATGAAGTTTGTGGAAGAACATTCCCAAACAGTTGACAAATCACTTGCTAGTACACTGATGGGTACCTTAACCACCATGAAATTTGATGGTTCTTTTACCATGCATGAGCATGCTACTGAAATGAGTAATATTACGCAAGACTTAAGATTTTGGGATGACTGTGGATGAGAACTTTCTGGTACAATTTATCATCAACTCCTTGCCTCCCGAGTACGATCCATTCCATATGAACTATAATACCTTAAAAGATAAATGGAATGTGAATGAATTGCACTGTATGCTCGTGCAAGAGAAGACAAGGCTAAAGAATCAAGGAACTCATTCTGTTCATCTCGTAAGTCATCAAGGAGCTGGAAAGAAATATAAGAAAAGATTTGGAAAGGGCATTAAGCAAATACCACTAAAGATAAATGAGTCTTCTGCCCAAATCCAAAATAAGGAACACAAAAAGGATACGTGCCATTTCTATCGCAAACCTGAGCACCATAAAAAGGACTGCCTGAAATGTAAGGCATGGTTCGAAAGTAAAGGCAAGATTATTTCTTATGTATGTTTCAAATCTAATTTGGCAGAAGTTCCTTATAATACTTGGTGGATGGATTCCGGATGTACCACTCATGTTACTAATACGATGCAGGGATTCCTTTCAACCCAGATCATAAATCCAAATGAAAAGTTTGTCCTCATGGGAAATCGAGTCAAAGCTCCAGTTGATACCATTGGAACTTATCATTTGATTTTAGATACTGGATATCATTTAGATTTATTACAGACTCTTTATGTACCTTCTATTTCTCATAATTTAGTTTCCTTATCGAAACTCGATTCTGTTGGATATTTCCTTGATGGTAGAAATGGATGTTTAAATTTGTTTAAACAAAATCATCTTATCGGTTCCGCTATTCTCTGTGATGGCTTATATAAATTAAAACTGATAACCTCTTTGCCGAGACTCTTTTGACCTTGCATCATAATGTTGGTACTAAACGTGATTTATTGAATGAACGACTGCTAACTTGTGACATAAATGTTTGAGTCACATATCCAAGGAAATGATAGAAAGATTAGTAAAGAATGAAATCCTTCTTGACTTGAATTTTAGTGATCTTGGAACTTGTGTGGATTGTATTAAGGGTAAACAAACCAAAACACACAAAAAATGAGTCACAAGAAGCACATAGCTTCTTGAGATTATACGCACCGATATATGTGAGCCTTTTGATGTTCCATCCTTTGGTGGAGAAAAGTATTTTATCACTTTTATCGATGATTTTTCACGCTATGGTTATGTCTATCTGCTAAATGAAAAGTCTCAAGCTGTAAATGCTTTAGAGATCTTTGTTAATAAAGTTGAACAGCAATAAGACAGAAAGGTGAAAATTATTAGATCTAATAGAGGTGGTGAATATTATGAAAAGTATGATGAAACTGGGCAACATCCTGGTCCGTTTGCTAGATTTCTTGAAAGATATGGTATATGTTCTCAATACTCTATGCCAGGCATACCACAACAAAATGGTGTGGCTAAAAGGCGTAATCATACTCTAATAGAAATGGTTAGGTGTATGTTAATCAATTCTTCTTTACCTATATCTTTGTGGATGTTTGCATTAAAGACTGCTATGTATCTGCAAAACAGGGTTCCTAGTAAGGCAGTTCCAAAAACTCCTTTTGAACTGTGGACGGGAAGGAAACCCAGTTTAAGGCACCCGCATGTTTGGGATTGCTCGGCAGAAGCAAGAATTTATAATCCACATGAACGGAAATTGGACTCAAGAACAATCAGTAGATTTTTCATTGGCTATCCAGAAAAATCAAAATGGTATAGATTTTATTGTCCTAACCATAGTACTAGAATTGTTGAAACTGGAAATACTAGGTTCATTGAGAATGGCGAAGTTAGTGGGAGTTTTGAACCACGAAATGTGGAAATATAAGAAGTTAGAGTTCAAGTTTCTCTACCCTCAACTTCTTCTATTGTTGTTGTTCCTCAAATTGTTGAACGACATGACAATTTACCCGAACAACAAATAAATGTTCAAACACCTCACAATGAAGTTACCAATGATGAACTTTCATTCAATGAACCACAAGAAATAGCATCAAGAAGGTTACAAAGACAACATAAACATGCTATTTCTGATGATTACGTGGTTTATCTACAAGAGTCAGAATTTGACTTGGTAATCGCTGATGGTGATCCAGTTTCATTTTCACAGGCCATTGAGAGCGCTAATTCTAATAAGTGGTTAGATGCTATAAAAGATGAGTTAAAATCTATGGAACATAATGAAGTCTGGGATCTCGTCGAATTACCAGAATCATGTAAAAGAGTTGGGTGTAAATGGGTCTTTAAGACCAAGCACGACTCTAATGGTAATATCAAATGATATAAAGCTAGACTTGTTGCCAAATGTTTTATTCAGAAAAGTGACATTGATTAGAAGGAGACATTTTCACCAGTCTCTAAGAAAGACTCACTCAAAATTATAAAGGCTTTAATAGCTCATTATGACTTAGAACTACATCAAATGGATGTGAAAATCATCTTTCTAAATGGAAATTTAGATGAAGAAGTTTATATGGATCAGCCTGAAAGGTTTTTAGTTGAAGGAAAGGAACACATGGTGTGTAAGTTAAGGAAATCAATATATGGATTTAATCGAGCTTCCCGTTAATGGTATCTTAAGTTCAACGATACCATTACTTCCTTTGGATTTAAGGAAAACGTCGTTGATCGATGTATATATCTAAAAGTCAGTGGGAGCAAGCTTATATTTCTGATTCTGTATGTTGGTGATATCTTGCTAACTACTAATGATTTTGGTCTATTATACGAGACTAAAAAATTTCTGTCTAAAAATTTTGAAATGAAAGACATGGGAGATGCAACCTATGTGATTGGAATTGAAATATTCCATTATAGGTCACAAGGATTGTTAGTGTTGTCTCAGAAAGCATATATCAATAAAATTTTAGAGAGATTTAATATGAAAAATTATCCGATGAGTGTTGTTCCAATTCAGAAAGGAGACAAGTTTAGTCTCATGCAATGTCCTAAAAACAAATTGAAACACAAACAAATGACATCTATTCCTTAGGCATCTCTTGTTGGGAGATTAATGTATGCTCAAACTTGCACCAGGCCAGACATCAGTTTTGCTGTCGAAATGCTGGGTAGGTATTAAAGTAACCTGAGACTTGATCATTGGAAAGCTGCAAAGAAAGTATTGGGATACTTGCAAGGAACGAAAGATCACATGCTCACTTATAGGAGATCTAATAACTTGGAGGTTATTGGGTATTCAGATTCGGACTTTGCTTGATGTATGGATACTAGAAAGTCCACATTTGGCTATCTGTTCCTCTTGGCTGGAGGGGCTATATCATGGAAAAGTGCAAAGCAGTCAGTCGTTGCTGCATCCACTATGGAAGCCAAGTTTGTGGCATGCTTTGAAGCCACAGTTCAAGGAAATTGGCTGCGGAACTTCATTTCAGGGCTTGGAATTGTTGATAGTAGACCTGGCCGCTGAAACTTTATTGTGACAATTCTGCAACGGTCTTCTTTTCAAAAAACGACAAGTACTCTAAAAGTACAAAACACATGGAATTGAAGTATTTTGCCCTTAAAGAAGAAGTTCAAAAACAAAGGGTGTCAATCGAGCATATTAACACCAATCTTATATTGCAAATCCATTAATGAAAGGATTGCCACCAAAGACATTTAATGAACATGTCAAAAGGATAGGCATTATTGAAAATTAACATTGACATCATTATGTAATTTATGGTGTTTATGTATTGACATTTTGAGATCATTTATATGTTGTTTTTCACAAAATATTATTCATGTCATAACTATTGGTACATATATGTGAATGGATCATGTGAATGCTGATAGGGATAGTCTTTTCGAAGACATTATTGTAATACAATTATCGAACTTCTCATTATGTGTCATCTTGTATAGGGACTAATACTATAGCACATGGAAGGAATTATGCTTATATGATGGTGTAAAACCACCATGACTCTTATTAGTCATTACTTAAGGATGATGTATTAAGTAGCCAATGTATAATGGATTTTAGTTCATGGTATGTGCATTATGTTATATACCACGTAACAAAGCAATATAACACGGGCCAAGTGGGAGAATGTAAAACCAATTATTTTTTAGCTCATGTAATATTAAAGAATTAATTAAAGGTGGTTAATATTATTAAAATTTTATTGGCCCAATTGAGAAGTGGTAGTTTTATAATTGTCCACTTTGATGGAATGTGGAGAGTTTTATGGCCATAGGAAACTACCTCTCTCTACGTATAAATGTGAATGAAACCATCAATTAATTCATTCAATTAAAGAGAGGAAAAGTGAGAGAACAATTTCTTTAATTTAACATTTTCTTATTTTGCAGATTTAAATTTCTCAATTATTACCATAGATCAATGTATGTTTCTTGATCAATTAAATTTATATGTGAAAATCATGAATTCTAAAGATCTTGACATTAGGGTTTAATTTCTTACATTGCTATCCTTTTTCGTGTATTTATTTGTGAAAAAACAAAGAAAATAAGAGTTGTAGAGAGAGAAAGAGGTGTGAAGATGGTACATTCAAATTTATGTGCCTATATATTTGAGTCTGTGGACGTGAGAAAATACAGATCTTTGAAATAAGCCCAAATCCATACTAACTCTCTCGCTCTATGTTTATCCCCTCTGTGTCTCTCGGACACCAGCCCTCAATTGTTGGAGATAGGCTCAACTTTGGGGAACCTTCTTCTACATTGTTCCAAGGTAGAGATAAGCTTAATGCTTTATCTCTTTTAAGAATTTTTTCTCCATTGTTTTATCGCTACCATTTTGCTATTTCCAAAAAATTGTACTGGAAAACTTCATTATGTAAGTTTTGTGGCTGAAATTTGAGTAAGCTTTGTGGTGGGGATGAAGATTGGAACTTGTATGTTGGGTGAGTTTATATTTAGGAAGAGCACGAGCAGTTATAATGCATATTTTTGTTGATTGAAAATATCATATTCCTATTTTAAGTTAGGATTACTAGGTTATGCTGCATTTGTAGTGGAAGATCAGGTTTTTCATTTTTGAGACTTGCCTTAAATTTTGGACAAAGATTCCTTTGTAAAAGATGAAAGAATAAGAACATACGCAAATATCAAACAGGGGAAAATTATTGTCATTCGAATTGCCCCCACTCTGATTAATATCTGTTCGAGAAAATGACTTTGCTCGGTGGATTTTGGAACTGGATTTATAAATGCTACGGTAAGTATTTTAATTTTCCTTTCTGTTTTATCAACAAAAAAATAATAATAATAATAAAAAGGTCACCCATTTCGTTTTAGAAGGTACAGTGCAAGAAACTGCAATCTACTTTCATCAGCAAGTCAATGCCCTAAACTGAACTTGTCTCCCCACAAGTTTGATGCTTGTTTTATGGATCTCCAAATCCCCAGAATGGATGGCCAATAAGCTTTCCTGTTTCGTAGCCATATGTATCGTGATGATACTTGCTAATCCGAGGATTATTTTGAAACTTAGTTGCACATCTTGTCTGGGTTTCGTACAGATGCTATAATTGCAGAAATGTCCTTAGAAAGTGCTTTGTTATTCTCTAGTGCTTCATTTGTATCAGTAGCAACCAGTTTTGAATTTGATCTTGGGCATAAGATGATTGTACACTTATTTCCTGACTAAATTGGTTTCGGAATTGTTCCTATTGATTTCCTTTTTTAGGAAAAAAATATTTTTTTTTTAAATAATTGATCTGTGTCTTGCAGGTTTGAAGCTACTCATCCGCGGTCTTGAGAGTGAATATAATGAACAAATTAATTCTAGTGAAGTATCAGTTGATATGTCTGAAAATTTGGCTCATTGGCACACACCTATATTAGCTATAGGAATTTTAAAGCTCAATATCATCGGACCTGGTGTGAACATCCTTGTGGCATGGCCTTTGTCTGTCGAAAACATAACAGGTGTCACGTTTAAATTCAACGTAGTATATGGTACCTTGATGTCATGTCCATGCCTTAGTGGTGTCGTGGTCTTGCTCCAGGGCATACACCTAAATTGGTCACCGGTCGTCATTAAGTCAACAATCATGACTAGTGTTGATATTGTGAGCCTCGATAATGCTCCCATTGAAGACGAGAAATTCGTTTCAACCGACATTTTTGTTGTCGGTTATGCTCATGTCAACCCTTCCAAGGCTAATGATCTTGGGTTGATTTATGATATTGAACTCCAAGATTACATTCCATATCTATGTGGCATGCAATACACTCATAGACAGAAGAGCATGAATTTACAGCATAAAGTGAATTGCTCGGATGAATCAAGTATATTGGAAGGAGAATTGAATTATCCATCGTTTTCGATAGTCATAGAATTATCAAGTTAAACGTATACCAGGACAATGACTAATATTGGTGAGGTAAATGCATCATACATCGTATATTCTTTCACCTCATGGTGTTAATATTATTATCAAACCTTGTTGTCTCGATTTTTCATAGTTGAACGAGAAGTTGAAATTTAAAGTTATATTTAGCAAATCAGATATGACTTCTAATGTAACCAATGCTCAGGTATATATTTTGTGGAAGTCATCTAAACACTCTGTTAGGAACCCTATTGTTGTGATTAAGGCAGATTTATAGTGGCATTATGTTGGAGAAAAAAAAATAAAAAAAAAATGTTGTTTAGCTATAAAATTAAACTCTGTACGGAAAAAAAATAGTACAGGATATTAAACATAAGTAGTCACTCTTTTAACTTTCCTTATCAAGAACTCCATATGAAACCCACTTGCTCCGAAGAATTCATTTGGAAATATAAATTAGAATTGTGTAAGTTCTAGATGTAGTTAAAAAAAATTAAAGGTTGCTGAATATGTTGTATCTATCAAATTAAAAAATTAAATATTTCAACAAGCGTGAATATAATCGATCTTATTTTTTTATCAAAATATTTAAGCACGAAAAATCATTATTTTCAAACGATTCAACCTATTACTCATGAGAAACATTTTCATATTCTTTATGATACTATAATTATTCAAATCAATCACTAAACACAAATGTTTGCAGTTATGAGCAAACGTTTAAAATCAATCTTTTAGAGTGAGAGAGACATAGTGATGGCTAAGGGAGAGAAGAAAAGTGACAGCGAGTAAAGAAATTTGAGAAACTCTTGTAGAATTATCCAATTTGATTTTAATGCATAGTTAAAATAATAAAACTAATAATATAATTTAAGTTTAGTACAAAATCATTTCGTTTATAGATCCACGTGACACCAAATCGTCAATTTTGAACAGGGGACTTCAATTCAAATTCAACACCGATTGAAGCTAGAATAAGGCTATTATAAAAATGAAACCTTATTATTGGCCCTTTTTATAAATGGAGAGACTAAAGAGTTACTTTATAGTTGATTATATTTATGAGATAGCATAATGACAAGCAAAATGTTGTTGAGCGGGAAGTGTCATCAAGATCCTCATGACCATGTTCATAAAACAAAATAAATAAACCCTAAAATTCTCATTTTTCATATCAATATTACCAAACACAATCAAATAGCCGGAAAAAAAAAATCAAAAAACCCAGTGTCCCTATTTCAAGAAACACAAATTTATGATTCCATAACAAAATTCTTCAAAGTGAAATATAAAATATAATATTGCGATATATAAAATTGAAAAACAGAAACCCGAGTAAATTAACAAATCTGACGAAGTCCGTTTCCAAGCTTGATGGTTTGATTAGTCATTTTAGAGAGATCCAACACCACATAGCCGAGAAACTAATGGAAAACAAGAAACCAGCTATCGTTGTAAAAATGATTTATACTCCAAATTCAACACAGAGAAAGCATACATCGTTTTCTTTTTCATTCAATAAAGGGTCTCAAAAATATAATCCTACCAAACCAATCTTTTGACACTCAGAAATGGGGTCTGATTTCTAATTTTCATAATGAAACACGACATACACCTACAAAAGTACCAAGATCGAAGACATAGTCCCATCGATTCCACCTCCATCCCAACTCCAAAGCCCGAAGAAAAACAAAGAACGTGTCTTGAATCGGGAGCTACTCTTCAATAGAAAGGAAAGGGAAACGGGAAGATCTGATTTCTGTGGAAGAGAGTGGAAGTAAGGTTTCTTTCTTCGAATGGATGATAGGTAAAAGTGAATGAAAGGTAGATAGAGTGAATTGATATTTTACCTCATTTAGAGCTGATAACCACCTTGTGAACAATAGAGAACCGGTTCCAATCACTACGAGTGTGAATACCTTGCCACCAAAATGAACAGTAACTTACCATCCTCCCTTTTAAAAGAAGGCAGATAAAAAGTAATCATATGTCTTCGATTCTTTCCTGCGATTGAAATAATATTAAGAGGAAATAAATTGCGTCCAAAAAGATTTGAGCTCATACCAAAAAGATTTAGAAAACATAGTCTTGTTCACTCTAAAAGTAACTCTTTATTTCTAAATGCATTTCGATCAATTATTTTTTTCTTGCTCTAAGAGCATGCTTGGCTAAGCAAAGAAAGTAAAATTACTTTAAAGTAACTTTATGTCCCCAAACATGCTTGTTTATTAAAGAAAAATTTACTTATTCGAAAGTAAATTTTACTCAGTGCTAAAATAAGTAAGTTTTGTTTATAACTTTCACCAATAAAATAAATGATGTATCTTAAAATTAATTGTTTACTTATAAGTAAATTTTTTAAGCTTAGCCAAACATGCTTACTATAGAAAAAAGTTATTTATTTTGAAGTAATTCTCATCTCCTTATCAATATAACTTATTTTCAATTTTGCATTACAAAATTACAATTCCAAAACTTATTTAGTTATAAGTGAATTTTTTAAGTTGAGTGAAACATGCACTAGATCATAATTAGTATGGTGGATCACGCCACCGTATAATACATATGAATTGTTCACATTCAAAATAAAGTATTTATTATTTGGAACTCTTGGGTTTGGATATACTTGTGAGGGCAATACCGTCAAGAAATGTTACACTTTCCCCTGAAGGATCCATGACAAAACTAACAACATTTGATAAAACTGCAGCGTTGGTAGACTTCAAATTTTTATTTTTATTTTTTTAACTAACCCAAGATATTTTAAATAGACCAAAATCATTTGTTAAAAAAATAAAAAAATAAAAATGAATAAAAATAAAAATAAAAATAAAAATTGAAAATTGAATAATGTGTTAAGACAAATAAGATAGAATTTTGGGATATAGTTTTCAATTATGGAAAGTTAATTGCTAAATGTTATTTAAAATAGAAAATGAGGTGCTTAAACTTAGTGAAATACTAAGAAGCACTATATGGATCCCATTTTCATTTTATACAAAGAAAACATTTGACCATCGATACAAAAAGGTAAAGAAGAAGGAAAGGGAAACAAAGAAGTAAAAGAGAAAATCTAGTGCTATCGCCTTCCTCCATCTTCTTGGTGGTGACACTAGATTTATAGAGAGAGGAAACCGAAAAAAGAAAAGAAGAATGAAGAAAAAGAAAGCAGAAACGTCGAAGTGTCTAAATGAAATTCGGAGGATTCGACACATCCCATACTCATACCCATACCATGTTGTATCGACATGGGTACTTCATCCATTTCGAATAGTCTGAGCATCAGGGAGAAAATCTACTTTGACATATGAAATCTACTGTCTCATCTCTTATGAGGGGTGGTTCCTGGGATCATGTCTACACCATGTATGCGAGACTACCAGTATTTAGGTAGGTCAAAATTGTAGAACCATTAAAGCAGAAATTTTTTCTCTGTAATAAGAGCTCGGTTCTAATTCATGAGAACAAGGGGCGTAAGTTTACCTAATTTTGTGCAACAATGCTGATGAGTGATGACTAATCCACAAGTTGAAGTCTTAGCGTCACTAGTCAAAATGAGAACGAGCGATGCTTAAAATGAATTACTATTCTTCATATTTATTCTGGCCACGGAAAGTTAGATCATCAGAAGTTTTTGTCTCTTGAGAAGCAGTTGTTCCTTCACCTTGTGTCAGCAAATGTAATTATATATTTTCCACAATGTAGAAATTCTAATGTAATCGTATGCTTAAAATGAAAATGAAAACCACGACTACCTTATCAGGAACTATTAAAATCAAGAATTGGAGAATGTTATCTATTGTTCAGCATTAATAAAATACGTGTGGAACGAACAAAGAAATTGGGAGCCAAGTACTTGGTCCATGCGACCGCATGGACCAATAGGCCATGCGGTCGCATGGCCTGTGGCAGAAAATTAGCAGCCGTGTTATCCTTGAACCATGTGACCGCATGGTGTTGAACCATTTGGTCGCATGGTAGTAAACAAGTGACCATTGGAGGTCGTTTCTAGTTAGTTTTTTGGCGGCTTTTGGAGAGTTTCTTGCAACCTTTCAACATGGTTTTGGCACCGATTCATGGCATTCATTGAGGCATATAAATAGGCCATGGATGATCAATGAAAAAATATATATAGAATTCATATCACAAACATATGGAAAACCCATCTTTTCATTCCACAAAGAAGAAACCAAAATCTTCTTCATTCATATTTAAATTCCCCTAGTGTTTTTCAAGTTTTGGAGAATTTATACAAGTGCTTAAGTATTGATTATCTACAAGGCTTGATTACTCCTACAAATCATTTGCCGTGAGACCCTTTAAGCACCAAATGTGTTACCGAGAGGGGGCAAATTTCGTTTGAGGACAACAAGATAATGTCATGTTTGAGCCTTTCATTTTTGATTTGTTCTTCACATTTATTTCATCTTCTTGATATCACTTCTATGTTGTTTCTTCTCCAATTTCCCTGATGGTGATAATTTGTCAACAATCTCAAACGATAGATTGCAATGGAGAATGGAACCACTATGGCATAAATCAAGTTGATAGATCGAGATTTTGCTCATATGGATTTTTTGATGGCACTAACTTCATGAGATGGTACGATTTGTAGAAAGACATGAATCCAGATTCTTGCATTTGAATTTAGTAAATTATCATTTCGCCTTCTCCAAATTCGGTAAGTTGAAATTGCGTTTTAATTTCACACATACATGCGATATGTTTTTTGAATATGAATCTGGGGTTCTACCGGTGTATGCTCTCCAATTCCACACTGGTTCTAAATTCGAGTCCAATTTGTGAAGAATTAATTTGCCGTATTATTGAATGACTGTATATTTGTTATGAATACGAATTTGAGATGCCAACCGTTGTATTCTTTCATGATAATACTGCCTCAATTCAAGAAACAAATTTATTCGAATTGGGTTTTGTATTGCTACATGGTTATGAATGATTTCTGAACCAATTGTATACTTGTATAAAATCTCTGCATGGCTGGAAGAAATGCATGCAAATGTGATAAAATTTTAACTTGAAAATGTGGCTTGGCAGCATGTAATATATGTTTTATATGACAGAAAATTGCATGCATATTATATTTTTTATTTGGTACGTGTATGCATGATAATAATTTCGTTTGAAATTTGGAAAGTTCTGTCATTGGATGAAGAATCATGGTTGCAAAAATCAATTCTCCTTTTCGGTTAATTGGCAATGGTACGTACTAAAATAAATTGCGTCTTTTCACTTATATATCCGTTGCATGCATGATGGAAATTTCCTGAATTTTCATCATTTATTCAAATAAGTGAAATTGACCGGCATGGAAAACCGTTTCTGTTTTGCATCTATTTTTGTTGTCAGTTTCTTTGGGGGAAAAAAATGTTAGAGAATTGTATTTTTTGAATTCAAATCCATTAAATGGTGTTTATTATTGAGGTGCCTGTTTGCACAATATATATAATTAAATTAATGAAGATCAATAATAATTTGCATGGAGGAAATCTATGTTCTTTCGTTTGAAGAATATTTGAAAGGGTTAAATGATTTAAGTTTTGATAAGCATAGTATATTATTGCAATGAAGATCGTGATATTGCATAAAAAATCTCAAAGACCTATACGGTTATGTTGCCCTTTCTTTATTAGAATTAAGTGTGATGATTATAGTTGCATAAGAGAGTGTGAGAAAATGTGGTTTTGTCCTAATTATTTTGAAAGTGGAAATTGCTTGCCTAATTATTAGGATATGAAAATATTTTATGAAGAACAAATGGTGTTTACACTTGGCGGTGATCCCGAATATCTTTGAAAAATAATCTTATGCAGAATTATAGTTGCATATGACAAAAAGTGATCTTGTCCAAATAAAAATAAGGTAAATGTGTACCTTATTATTTGATGATATTGTGCTATCTTGTGAAAGTAATAAATTGAATTTGATTGGAGAAGTTGTAATTCTTGTAAATCAAGATGACTGATCTTCTTCATTGATTACATTTGAATTCAATTGTGGAACCAATAAGTTGGTTTATCCTTGAAAAAGCATTATATGAGATGACCTTGATCAAATTATGTGATCAAAAATTTAAAGATAGTAGGTTTGAAGTACATTGTGACTTAACAATCACTATCTGAAAGTACCTAATCTTTCACGAGTATAATCTCAAATGTGGGGGTTAACATATTGACGAACTCTAAGTTCGAGTATAACCCTAAATATGGGGGTTATCAATAACGCTTGTGAACTTATATGAGAAGTTCAAGATACAAGATTGCATAAGAATTCCTAATTAAGAAATTGTAAGGGTAACTTAATTTAAAAGTTACGATTCCCTAAACCCTTTAATCATAGAAAGATATCTATGAAGGTGAAAAGGTGGAAAACCATTATATATAATTATAAGGATGGATACACTAAGTGTAAGGTGGATAAATTGGGTGAAAGCTGATTATGGCATTTGCAAAACAATTTGGATATTTAGGTGAAAGCTGATTATGGCATTTGCAAAACAATTTGGATATTTAAAGAATATTCATGCTATTGAAAAATCATCAATAATGAGAAGTGAATACCCATAAAAGGAATAAACTAGTATAATGATAGATAGAAATCTTCCAATCATGTTTGGATATAAATAAAGCTTTAAATAAAGCAAGTGAGAAGCATGTGGCTTCATAAAATATCTCTTGACAATAACAAGTTGTATTTATCAAATGAATCATTGGCTAGCTATGTTTGATAAGATACTATGTCACATGAAATTAAGGCCCCATTTGGTATCCATTTTTTTCAAAATGTATTTTTATCTTCTTTTCAACCATACATTATTTATTAAAATAATATTACACATAAATAAAAAACTTCTTCTTATTTTTCAACCACACATCTGTCATCAATTTACTATTTGAAAATGCATTTTTACATAAAATGTCTCCTAAACAACCTCTAAAAATAAGGAAATATTAGTCTTAGAGGTGACGTTACAAAGAAATTATCAAAGGAAATAATTTTTGTAAAGAATTTAGCGAATACTTTAAATTTAGAGGCATCTACTTCGAGTGGGATGAGGTTGAAACTCCTTAATTAAAAAGGTTCATCAATGACAGCAATCCTACCTGTCATTACTCAAAAGGTAATTTATGAGTTCAAAGAGTAACAACAAGTCATTCGATATGTGGATAGTTGTTGCATTATTAAAAATCCGCAATAATCTTATCCTAATTAAAATAATTCTAGTTGTTACTGAAATAAGGGATGAGTTTTAAGCTCTTAATAAAGTTCAATGCTAAAACACGAGTACCTCTAAAAGTAACAAAGGTACTGAAAGAACTTCACTTAAACAATCTTCAAGGTGGTGCCACTGATTAGTGTCTAAAAGTGATTCAAAGATATATCATTTACAAGTATTTTACATTCAATCTATTTAAATTCACTAATGTTAGTCTTTAATTTCAATTCTCTTGCTGTAAATTCAATTTCCAAAAATACATGGTTAAAAATGTGATTAATTGAAATACGTATTTACATACATGTCGGCGTGAGTATTATACATTTGAAAGAGTATTTATTTGATGTATTTGACATGTATTTCCAATTTAGAACAAGTGGAACAAGTGGAGGAAAAAATGTTAAAAAGGCAAGAATAGTGAATTGTCTCAAGCAAGAAGCAATTATCGGTAAAATGACCATAACATGACTTGCGGACATTGAATCAAGGTGATTCAAGTCGGGTTGGAAAGATAAGGCATGTATCTACAACTTTCACGTTTACAAGAAGTCAAATTCGTATAATAAGGCAGCCAAAATTACCGTGCAAAGTCCCGCTTGTTACCTGCCGGATATAGCTTTTCTACCTATAAAGCAGTACTCATTGTTTTTGTCATATCTAGGGTTATAGAGATCCAATGATCCTAATATTTGAACTAATGGAAAGATAACTCAAGTGGTAACATTTTATTTGATGATTATAAGTCCAAATTCGCTGCAAAAAGTATCTGAAAATTAGTATCAAGTTGCATGTTCCAGCTGTCTTGAAACTGGACAGAAACAAGTTGCATTGTCCACTTGCATTTTGGATGTTTCTTTGCCTATAAAAGGGGACCTTGGCCAAGATTTTGAGAGAATGAATTCCTCTTCATCATATTCTAGTTTTTTTCATTTTCTTTGTAACATTTCATTATATATTTCTAAACCATTAGCTAGAGCTTGGGGTAAAACTTTGGTGAATGTGTAGTATTATCTTTGATCTTTCACTTTGTTCTTCAATTTTCATCTTCTTACTTGGTTGAAGTATATGTTCTACAAATGATTTTAGTTTGTTAAAGACTTTGATTTATTGTTGACAAATCTTGGCACAAAATGCTTAGATAATCTCTACACACCAACAACTTATTTTGACATATTCTTTCAAACAATTATCAAGAACTATCTTTTAGTATACTTGCAATCAATGTTATATCTTCCATATGAGATCACTCCTTAGTTGATTTCCAAATGAGTTAAATAAAAGATCAAGAGCAAAGCCAAAATGAATCCCCAATGCTCTAGTATTCTTCTTCATCGTATCTCCTCCAACTATTCACTACTCATAGACTAGTTTATTTCCTTCGAATTCCCTATGGTTCGACCTCAAACTTCCGAGTTTACTACTTGCGACAACCTGCACTTGGGTTTGTAACTTAAAAGTTAGAGCGAGTTTTTGGAGATTTGGAGTTTCTCTCTTAAAAGATTGTGGAAAAGGGTAAGTGCAAGGCCATAAAAGCGCTAAGCAAGTTATGAGAAACTTACCGGTACTTGTGTGTATATTCTTACCGGTATTGTCACATGGAAAAATTGGTTCAAAGTTTCACGCTACCTTTGATTCCAACTTTACTTTGTTGAATTACACTATGGTTAGATTTAAATCGAAAGATATCTAATCTTTATACATGGGTATTGTATACTTTGAATATAAAATCTTATTAAGTGTTGAACAAGTGGAGGATTGTTATATATTGTTCAACATTAATAAAATACAAGTGTGGAACGAAGAAAGAAATTGGAAGCCAAGTACTTGGTCCATGCGACTGCTTGGACCAATAAGCCATGTGATTGCATGGCCTATGGCAGAAAATTAGCAGTCGTGTTATCCTTGAACCATGTGACCACATGGTGTTGAGCCATTCGGTCGCATGGTAGTAACCAAGTGACCGTTGGAAGTCGTTTCTAGTTAGTTTTTTGGCAGCTTTTGGAGAGTTTTTTGCAACCTTTCAACATGGTTTTGGCACCAATTCATGGCATTCATTGAGGCCTATAAATAGGCCATGGATGATCAATGAAAAATATGTGTAGAATTCATATCACAAACATATGGAAAAACCATGTTTTCATTCCACAAAGAAGAAATCAAAATCTTCTTCATCCATATTCAAATTCTCCTAGTGTTCTTCAAGTTTTGGAGAATTTATATAAGTGCTTAACTATTGATTCTTTACAAGGCTTGATTACTCCAACAAACATTTGCTGCGAGACCCTTTAAACACCAAAATTGTTACCGAGAGGGAGCAAATATCTTTTGAGGACAACGATATAATGTCGTGTTTGAGTCTTTCATTTTTGGTTTGTTCTTCAAATTTATTTCATCTTCTTGTTATCACTTCTATGTTATTTCTTCTCCAATTTCACCGATGGCGATAATTTCCCAACAGAGAATGCTTATCATTTAACAAGGAAATTGGCATTTAAATAGCCTTACAATATAACTGAAAAGAGAGAAATCTACAGCCAATATCTTACATATCAAATAACATGGAAAGTGGCCAAAGAATAGGTAAATAAACAAAAAAAAATCCCTAATTAATAGGGATTATTAACAAAACTAACAGAAATAGTAAAAAGCCCAAGCTTTAACAACCTCCTTTAAACTGATTGTGGAAATCAGTTTACTCCTAAATCTACCCATCAACTCACGCATCTTCAAGAATACATCAAGCTTCAAGGGTTTAGTCATTATGTCTGCAACTTGCTCTTGTGTATGGTAATGAACCATCTTCACAATTCCATCTCTTGTGAGTTCACAAAGAAAATGAAATCGAACATCAATGTGTTTGCCACAACCATGCAAAACGGGATTCTTGGAAAGTTTAATTGTTGAACTATTATCATAGTAGACTAGGGTAACATCATGTTGAACAAGACCGAAGCTTTCCAATACCCTTCGTAACCATATTGCTTAACTGGCGCATGAAGTTGCAGCAATGAATTCAGGTTCAATAATGGACAAGGTGACTATAGGCTGCTTCTTCGAAGACCAAGATACTGCTCTTGAGCTCAACACAAACAAGTAGCCTGAAGTGCTCTTCCTATCATCTAGATCTCTAGCATAATCAATACCCGTGTAGGCAACCAATTCCTCATTTCCTCCCATTCTGTAGAACACACCAACATCAATGGTACCTTCTAAGTACCTAAGTATCCTGTTTGCTGCTCCCAAGTGAAGTTCAGTAGGGCAATTCGTGAATCTACGAATGAGACTTACTACCAAGCCAAGTAGATTTTAAGCACATAAGACTTTCCACAGTCTGCCTATATAAAGTTCTGTCAACTCCAACTCCACCTTCATCTTTCATAAGTAATACTGCTTGTACATATTTCTTTTGACTAATAAAAATGCCATATGATATTTGCATCACTTCAATGCTAAGAAAGTATCTCATTTTCCCAAGATCAGTTATATCAAACTCAAGCATCATGGATTTTTTAAACTTATCTCATCGTTACCAATGAATATAAGATCATCTACATAGATGCATACAATCAAGACCTTACCACCCTCTTCAATTTTGATGAATAGGGTATGTTCATAAGGACATCTTTCGAATCCATGTTTCTCAAAATAAGACACTATACGACCGTACCAAGCTCGTGGAGCTTGTTTAAGTCCATATAAAGCCATTTTTAGTTTGTATACCTTCTCCTCACTACCTTTCTATGCATACCCTGGAGGTTGTTCAACAAAAATTTCTTCACTTAACTCACCATATAGGAAGGTAGATTTCACATCTAATTGATAGATTGTTCATTCTATAAAAACTGCAAGAGAAATCACCAATCAAATTGTGTCTAATCGAGCTACAGGTACAAAAACTTCAGTGTAATCCATCCCATGTTCTTGAGTGTGCCCCTTTGCTACTAAACAGGCATTGTACTTGTCTACTTCTCCATTCTCATTGAGCTTAGTCTTGTAGACCATTTTACTCCAACTTACTTTTCTCCTACAGGTAAATCTGTCAATTCCCAAGTATCATTCCTCTTTATGGCTTCTATCTCAGCATCCATTGCTTTTCTCTACTTTTCATAGCATCTCCAAATGAGACAGGATCACTTCCTACACACATGGAAAAATATGTTGTATCTTCTTCCTCAAAGAAATCTGCTCCTATTTCATAGTCCCTCATCCAAGCTGGTGGCCTCCTTACTCTTCTTTCATTAGAATCAGAAGAAGTTTCCTCACTAGACTCATATAAATTGTCTCCCATTGTATCATCTATTGTATTTTCATATCAACTGTGGTTGCCTCCTTATCATATACTTCCCACTCTAGATCAGCTATAATAGCTTCTTTGTGACTCTTGTCCTAATCCCAGCTATTTTCTTCTTCAACTACTACATCTCTGCTCACTATTATCTTTTGAAAATCTGGATCATACAATCTATATGCCTTTGACTCCTCACTAACTCCAAGTAAAACACATCTCACACTCTTATCATCAAGTTTAGTCTTTTTACTATCAGGAACATGAGCATGAGATATACATCCAAACACCCTAAAACAGTCAATAGATGGTTTAGATCCACTCCATGCTTCTTCCGAAGTCATGTTCTTCACTACAAGAGTTGGACTTCTATTTAGAACATGAATAGTCCAATTGACTGCTTCTGGCTAGAATGTCTTTGGAATTTTCTTCTCTGATAGCATACTTCGAACCATATTCATAATGGTTTGATTTTTTCTTTCCGCAACCTCATTTTGTTGTGGAGTATATGCAGCTGTCAATTGTCTCCGAATGCCATTTGCTTTGCAAAAAATATGAATTTTCCTCTACGGAAAGTGCGAAGAGCTTTTATACATAAACCAGTTTCTTTTTTAACACAACTTTTGTAATTCTTGAATGTCATAAAAGCTTCTGACTTATCTACCAAAACTAGACCCAAGTTTTGCGACTAAAGTGATCAAATACTTCTTTTCACTGTTTGAAACAGGATTGATTGGTCCACAAATGTTAGCATGCACTAATTGAAGAACCTAAGAAGTCCTCCATGTGCTCTCCTTTAGGAATGGACCTCTCCATTGTTTCTCCGCCAGACAATCTTCACATACCTTTGAAGAGACTTTAAGTTGTGGCAACCCATTCACCATAATTTTTTTTTGAAGAACCTTCAGGCCATTGAAGCTCAAATGTCCATATATACGATGCCAAAGCCAAGTCTGACCTTTTGTAAGAGAGTTGAAGCAGCTCTTTTCATTTGGTTGAAACTAAGCAGGTAAGATGAACATTCTATTTGCAGACATTGTTGTTTTCATTATTAGTCCTCTCTCAGAATGATAAACCTTACATTTTCCAAATTGCATGGCTACTGCAAGTCCCTTCTCTTGTAGCTTACCACCACTTAGCAAATTGTTCATCAATCCTGGGACATAAAATACCTCAGTAATGACTTGTACAATCCCATTTACCCGTATTCGTATGTTTTCCTTTCCCATCACAACCATGCTTGGATTGTCTCCCAACTTCACAGACTCACTGAATCTTTCATCAAGACTTTCGAAACACTCCTTCTTACCATACATGTGGTTACTCCAACATGAGCCAAGAAGCCATACTTCTTCCTTAAAAGCTTCTACAACTACCATTAACAACATCTCTCCATTAGCTTTAGCATAATTGACCTATGTCCCATTGCCTAGATATTCATATTGAAAATGTTCAAGCTTATGGCAATTGTAGCACTCAACGGTAGACTTATCAAAGAAATGTCTACCTCCTCCTCTTCCTCTTCTTCTGAATCCTCTATGACCTCGTCCTCTTCCTCCTACTGGATCTTCATAAGTAAATTAAAGCTTGTTCTTCTACAACATGACTATTCATGTGTTGTTCATGCACTAGAAGATTACTCTGTAATGCATCAATAGACAAGGTCATAGATCTCAGGATCTTTTCAATAACCACAGTGTCTTGCATTTTCTCACCATGTGTTCTTATCTTGTTGTCTACAATGAGTGTTCGAGCAAAGTACTCATTTACAGATTCCCCAATGTTCATATGAAGCACTTCAAAATCCTTTTGAAGAGCTTGTAGTTGTGCACGTCGTACCCTTACTGTCCTTTGGTACTTCTGCTTCAAGGAATCCCAAATATTCTTTGCTATGTCTTTGTTCAAAATAGTTTCTAGGATCGATCTATCAATTGCTTGGAAGAGGTAATTCTTAGCCTTCGGATCTTTTAGTTTTGCATCTTCTATTATCTTCTTCTGGCCTTCAGTGAGTTCTGCACCATCTGCTCTTTTTTCCATAGGAGTCCCATGTTCTATCAAACTCCAATATTCTTTCGATCGTAGAAAATTTTTCATAAGCATACACTAGTGATCATAGTGTCTAGCAAACTTTGGAATAGCTAGCTACACAAAGCTACTTTCAATCGCCATATCCTTGATGCTATCCTATTAGAGGATTGCTACTTCTCAAGAAAGCCTTTGAAATGGCTCTGATACCAAATATCAGGAACTATTATGTATTGAAATCAAGAATTGGAGAATGCTTATTATCATTTAACAAGGAAATTGACAGTCAAATAACCTTACAAGATAACTGAAAGGAGAGAAATCTGCAGCCCACGTCTTACATATGAAATAACGTGGTAAGTGGCCAATGAATAGGTAAACCAAAATAAAAACCAGTCCCTAATTAGTAGGGATTATTAACAAAGCTAACAGAAACTGTAAAAAACCTAAGCTTTAACATTCCTTCCAACTAGGAATTGACCTTGAAAGAAGCATGACGTATTTTTCTATTGCCAACTCCGGGTTCATGTTCTCTAAACTCTACCTTTGAACATAGATAACAATAGTTTCACTTATAGAGAGAACGAATACCTAAAAACTAAGTTCATGACGAGGACATATAGCTTATAAGTTTAAAAAGTTAGCTGAAGAAGTACCAACTACAAAGGATCCATCAGAGCAAGCTTTGAATGTATTGTATTTGTAACACCCCCAACCTTTGAGTCTTACTTTCTTGACTTTTTCTCATTTACAGTTCCATTTGATGATACCTAGAATTGTTAACACTTACAATTTCACTTGTTTTCTCGTCTTTCATTTCACGCTTCCAACTAGCTATAGGAAGATACAGAAAGATAAACTTCATTAGACTTGTTATAATTTGGACTAGATCTAAAACCATTTGTTGAAAGCAAAACAACTCTAATGCCACTTGTTGGGAAATAGGGAGGTTATATGACACAATATGAAGTATTGATCACACAAACTAGAACAAGATTAAAGCAAGGAGAGATTGGCAGAGGAACCGAGTAATTTTATTAATTGACAACCAATGGAGAGAAAAAAAAAATTCAGCAATCCTGGCAATTCTAAACTGGATGAAGACTCTACTATTTACACGGGACATGTCAAAACCCTAGAAGTAAACTAAAACATGGAAAGTAGGTCAATATGTTTGTGAAATTGACAAAAAGAGAAAAATTGGATGGCACTGTCGCTTAAGCGCCGTCTAGCGGCAGGCGAGCAGTAGCCGTGTTTCCCTACTGGTCGAATGGCCAGCTAGTAATAGGCTAGCGAAAAAACGACGACCTTTCTTCTGAGTCCATAATTTTGATCTTTCCATGGCTGTTTCAACTAGGATTCCAATACCTATTAGAATTTAAATCACATTACAACAAGACTTCATAAGCTCTTTCAGATCTCCAAGTCCCACCGACTTCAACATTGTTTTTCAGGACAATTTCAGCTTCAGTAAGGCTAGTATACGATGCCTTGAAATGCAATGATTCAAATTAAGTTCCTTCATCCAAGGAATAGCATATGATCAGCACTATCATCACCCAAGGCATCATTTAGGTGAACCAATGACAAAGAATCTTGGTAATCATAAAGAGACTAAGATTCATTTGAAGGACGACGATTCATATTAATCCTCCTCCCAATTTTGGACATAGTACTATGACCTAAACCTCCAAAGTTATCCATAATGGCCAAAAATCTCCTTTGGAAAATCTGAGCTACCAAAGAATACTCATGAACTAATTATAATCAAAACCAACAAAACTCATGTGAAAAGCATAATAAACGCAAAGTAAAAGATGTATAAACTTCAAATTTGCGTATATATGCAAAGAAAATAATACTTCCCATAAAACTATAGATATTTTCCATAAAAAAGCATCTTAATGAAAAACAAGAAAGACATTTCAAGAACAAGCTCCATAGACCAAGGTGACATGAAAGAGAGTCAATGTCATAGTTATAAAACCTAGCACGGAGCGGTCGATCGGTCCAGAAACCTGGCAACACGGGCCATAAACCGAGCCGTGTACAATAACTTGATTGATTTGCAATGAAACTTGACCGAATTAACTAGCGGCTTTTATATTAAATTGTCGGCCCAGTTGACTGGTTTAACCGGTTTTCAAAATTATCCTCAAATTTTTTTAATCCAAGACTTGAACCGCAATGTTAGATGAAGACCACCTAACCATTGGAACATTCCAGTTTGAGGTTTTATTTTTGTGCAATAATATATATGTATCTCATGAATCAATTATAATTTTTTTAAAAGTATTTTGAAAATAATTTTAGTCCAACACTTAATTTATTTTATAGACTTGTTATGTGTGGAAAGATTAATTTTAATTAAGATGAATAGAATATGTAACAAAATAATTTAAAGATATATAATAATTAATAATAATAAATTTTAAAACTTTTATTTTGTCTTAGAAAAAATTATATAAATTTTAAGCATTGAAACAATCACAGTACAAACAAAAAATAAATTACAGATAAGAAATTTTGAGAAGAGTCCACAAACAAAAACCGGCCAGAAAAAAAATGCTACAAGAAATACTAAAAATTAGACAGAAGATTCCACTAGCGAACCAAATATTTAAAAGTATACTTCTGGGTTTCGATCATAAATCGAAAAGGTTAGGATGGAAAAGCAAGAAATTTGAAAATAAAAATCCAGAGGTTGGACACAAATCTAAAAGTACAATTTTAATTGCTACCTGAACTTCAAAAGTTGTATATATATAAAATCGATTTTTCTTTTTTCTCTATATATTTTTTTTTTCTTACATCCAATAATATCCTTATTTTTTGTTTATTAAATTCAGATAAAAAAAAAAATCAAACTGAAGTTTTATAATTAAGACAGAAGAGACAACTGAATAGATCAACTATAATGTATCATCACCCTTTCGTCAAATTGTTTTTTTAATTACAATTAAATTATAATGCTATATTATTTTCTTTCTCTTTAAGAGAAATCATTTATAATTAAGAGAGAAGGGACAATTGAAAAGCCAACTGCACTGCATCAAATTATGTCGTAATTATAATTTTTTTAATTACATATCAAATTATGTCGTAATTATAATTTTTTTTTACTGTGCACTTTTAAAAAAACTCATATGCACAAGAGGAAATTACACCCAAAGTCACTTTTTGGATTTTCAACTACAAAAATGTCACATTTTAATAACTTTGATAAATTTGTCACTTTCAAACTTTTTTACCTCTCTAAAAATTTTGAATACCTTATATATCCTTAATTAAATATGATTTAACTTGATGAAAAAATTACTCATAAAAATATAAAAACATCAAACTAAACCCACCCCACACCATCCTCACCAAAAAAAATAAATAAAATAAAATAAAGATAAAAATAAAAAGGGAAAACAAATTCTCCTTTCTCAAACCCTATTTTCCCTCCCTCTCGTTTGCAAAAACATGTAAACCAAAACCCAATTCTTTGAAGCTCGGCCTCCGATAGCAAGTCCTCCTCTCGACTCTCCCTTCCGAAAAAGATCCCATGGAGAGAAATTGAGGACGATGCGGAGGATTTGGTCCTAATGAGAACAGAGGATTTGATCCTGTGGAGTCCTCCTCTCGAGGCTTGTGTTTATCCACCTCTCCATTCTCATTAAGCTTAGGCATGTAAACCCATTTTACTCCAACCCTCTTTCCTTCAGCGGGTAGCTCTGCCAATTCCCATGTATCATTCCTTTCTATAGCTTCCATCTCTATATCCATTGCTTTTATCCATTTTTAGACTCTTCACAGCCTCCTTAAATGAGATAGGATCATTGTCTACAAACATAGCTAGATATGCACTGTCTTCTTCCTCAGAAAGACCTTTTCCATAGTCATAGTCGCTCGTCCACACAGTTGCCCTTCTAACTCTTCCTTTACTAGAACTAGGTGGATCCTCAATTGACTCACCCAATTCACCTTTCACATCTTCTGTTGTGTTATCATGATGATGAATTTTAATGTTTCTTCCGACATGTTCTCCATTATTGTCATACGTGGTTGCTTCTTCATCAATTTCTCCCTAGTCAAGATCAGCTATAATATCTCCTTCATGACTTTTGTCCCATTCCCAACTATTTCCTTCTTCAAATATCACATCTCTACTTATTATTATCTTCTGTGTAGCTGGATCCTATAATATGTATACCTTCAACTCCTCACTAACTCCAAGTAAAGTACATCTCATGCTCTTATTATCAAGTTAGGTCCTCTTAGCATTAGGAATATAAACATGTGAAATGGTCAACTGAAGGTTTGGATTCCCTCCAAGCTTCTTTTGGAGTCCAATTTTCACTGCAAGAGTTGGACTTCTATTTAGAACATAGATAGTCCAATTGATTGCTTCAGCCAAAAAGTTTCAAGAATTTTCTTCTCAGAAACTATGCTTCAAACAATATTCATAATGGTCAGATTTTTCTCTCCGCAACCCCATTCTGTTGAGGAGTATATGCAGTTGTCATTTGTCTACGAATATCATTTTCTTTAAAAAATCTATGAATTTTCCTCCTCGACCAGTGCGAAGACATCTTAAATGGGAGCCAGTTTATTTCTCAACATGACTTTTATAGTTCTTGAAAGTGGCAAAAGCTTCTAACCTCTTAACTAAGAAATAAACCCAAGTTTTGCGGCTAAAATCATCAATAAAAGTAATTAGGTACCTTTTTTTGCTATTTGAAGCAGGTTAATTGGTCTACATATATCAACATGCCAATTGTTAAGATTTGAAAATCCCTCCTTGTGATCTTCTTTGGAAAGGAATTTCTTCGTTGTTTTCCTTTTAAACAGTCTTTACACACCTTCGAAGGAGCTGTAAATTTGGNGCTATTTATACGTTGTTCGTGCACAAAAAGGCTGCTCTGTAGTTCATCAATGGATAAGTTGTCTAGATCATTATACTCCTCAATAGAGCATCCAATATAGTCAAATTTTGGAGTCATAGATAGTCAAATTTTGGAGTCATAGATCTTAGAATCTTTTCAATGACCACAACATCAGTCATCTTCTCTCTATGATGGTCAGATTTTTCTCTCCGCAACCCCATTCTGTTGAGGAGTATATGCAGTTGTCATTTGTCTACGAATATCATTTTCTTTAAAAAATCTATGAATTTTCCTCCTCGACCAGTGCGAAGACATCTTAAATGGGAGCCAGTTTATTTCTCAACATGACTTTTATAGTTCTTGAAAGTGGCAAAAGCTTCTAACCTCTTAACTAAGAAATAAACCCAAGTTTTGCGGCTAAAATCATCAATAAAAGTAATTAGGTACCTTTTTTTGCTATTTGAAGCAGGTTAATTGGTCTACAAATATCAACATGCCAATTGTTAAGATTTGAAAATCCCTCCATGTGATCTTCTTTGGAAAGGAATTTCTTCGTTGTTTTCCTTTTAAACAGTCTTTACACACCTTCGAAGGAGCTGTAAATTTGGAAAGTCCATGCGTCATTTTTTTCTGTTGCAGAATTTTTAAGCCAGTGAAGCTTAAATGTCCATATCTACAGTGCCAAAGTCAAGCTTGATCTTCTTTAAAGGAACTCAAACATGTCTCTTCTTCCTTTGGTTGTATGGTAAAAAGCAAGACAAACATTCTATTTGAGAACATTGCAATCTCTATAATTAAACCTCTCTTAGGATGATAAATCTTACACTTCCCATGTTGTATGAGATTTATAAGTCCTTTTCTTGTAGCTGTCCAACACTGAGCAAATTATTCTTCAATTTAGGGACATAAGACACCTCAGTGATGGTCTAGATAATTTCGTTAACCAACATCTGTGTATTGCCTTTTCATATCACAGCCATACTTGAGTTGTCTCCCAACTTCACAGAAGTGCTGAAATTGTCATCTAGCGTGTTGAAAAAGTCCTTCTTGCCGCACATATGGTAGTTACATCCTGACTCAAGAAACCATAAATCCTTTTTGCTAGCTTTTTTGATATCCTCATAGTACATTAACAACATTTCTTCACTGACATCAACTTAGTGTGCATTCTCTGTCTCCTTACTTGGACATTCATATTAAAAATGTCTAAGCCTGTGGCAATTATAGCACTCAATGGTAGACTTATTAAAGCTTTGTCTACCCCTACCTCGTCCTCATCGGCTAATTCTACAACGACATTGTCCTTTTCCTCTTGATTGATCTTCATAAATAACCTTCAAAGCCTATTCTTCCATAGCATGGCTATTTATACGTTGTTCGTGCACAAAAAGGCTGCTCTGTAGTTCATCAATGGATAAGTTGTCTAGATCATTATACTCCTCAACAGAGCATACAATATAGTCAAATTTTGGAGTCATAGATAGTCAAATTTTGGAGTCATAGATCTTAGAATCTTTTCAATGACCACAACATCAGTCATCTTCTCTCCATGATTCCTCGTCTTGCTTTCTATAGTAAGAGTTCTAGCAAAATATTCATTCACGGGTTCTCCTACTTTCATGTTGAGTACCTCAGATTCATTTTGAAGAGTTAGCAGCTATGCACACTGGACTTTTGCTATCCCCCGATACTTCTACTTCAAAGAGTCCCAAATACTCTTTGATATATCCTTATTCAAAATTGTTTCCAGAACTGATCTAGCAATGGCTTGGAATAAATACTTCTTAGCATTAGAATCTTTCAGTTTGGCATCTTCAATTACCTTCATTTATTCTTTAGTGGGTTGTGCTTCTCCAGTTGTAGGAATCCCATGTTCTATCAAGCTCCAATATTCATTAGAACAAAGAAAATTCTCCATGAGCATACACCAGTGATCATAGTATCCATCGAACTTTGGAATTGCTAGTTGGACAAAACTACTTTCAGTTGTCATTTCCTTACTGCTACGAACTTAGAAGACTGCTGCTTCTCAAGTTTCGTTCAGTCCTAGTTGGCTCTGATACCAAATGTCAAAAGAGTTCTGTGCATAGAACGAGAAATTCGGGAGAATGATCTTATTTCATTGAATTAACAACCTAGCTTATAAATAGCCTTACAAAATAAATAAAAGCAGAGAAATGTAGCCCATCTTTAACAAACCTAAATACGAGGTCAATAACTAGAAAAAGATCAAAATAGCACATCCCTTAACAGTAGGGAAAGCAAAACAGAATACAAAAACTGATTAATAAACAAAATACTAATAACTTTGACAGTTTGTAACTATAATTTTTATAAGTTCACTGACTGGATGCTAAATGTAGCCGCTAAAGATGGGAAAGAATAATCGTGAAAATATAGAGATTTTGGTTGAGCTTATTTCAGGCTTTTGGGAGTATCTTTGAAATATTATAAATTTTTTAGATTGATGGTTCCTCCTAGTATTTATCAAAAACAAATTTTGATGGCAATAAATCACAACTTTAAGTAGGTCTCATCCACCGAATTCAGGAAAAAAATTGTGTAGATTTTCCCTGGGGTTAAGTGGCCTTGAAGCTATTCATCCCCACATTTAAATGCACTGTGGGTTCATTTCTTCAACAAAATCTCCTAATTAAATTTTATATGATTTTGTCTCTATTACTTTTGGTGTGTTTCATATTTTTGTCAGATTTTGATGAGGGTAAATAGAGTTGTTGGAGAAAATTAGAACACCGCGATAACAGACTCCAAAGAGAATCTAATTATTGAATATGTGACCCAAATTACGATGTTGGTTCATGTTTCAATTGAAAGAATTAAAGAGGGATCAAAGTTTACAATTGAGAGTTTGGAGCAGTATCTAGGCACTTGGGTACCAAAATGGGGCACCTTGTTTGGTCTCTTGGATTTTGAGATCGAAACTTAGTGCCTGAGCACCACTGGCAGTGTTGGACTGCCGCTCAAGCGATAGCTTTATTTGGAAAAAATTATTTTCATTTTTCTGGCTCATTTTATATTTTTATTTTCCCATCAAAAACATATTCTTTTAGGTCCTATATATATTGCACGAATTGTATGGGTTTTATATACCTTTGTATGAGTTATAATAAAGTTAGAAACACAAAATTTTGTATTCTCTCTCCATATTATAATAAATTCTTTATTCCTCTACCAATTTGTTTTGTTCTTCCTATGTTATGATCGTTACTTCAAATCGTGTCATATATCTCACTTCCTTTAACAAGTGGTATCGCTGTTGGCATACATATAAGGCTATCAATGGATTAAATTTTGATTTGAATTCAATAAAACTAATGGGAGTCCATTAGCTAAATGAAACAAATATGGAGATAAGTCAATCTGATCTGATAACAACATGATCCGATTTGTTATAATAATATAATATATTTTTTATATTATCGTATAATTTATTACATATAGTTTTTTCATTTTGAAACTTTTATTGTACTCTACACATAATTTTTAAATAATAAATGATATTAGATAATAGTATAATATTGTTAATTGAAATATTAGGAGAGTTTTTAATTTTTTTAATTAAAATAAGATTAAAAAAAACTAATTTATTAATCTTATAAATCAAACAATCAAAGAAGCCAACAATTGGAGCTCCTTTCATTGGGTAAAAAAACTATATGAACCTTTTAATTATAGGGCTTAGAAGTTTACTAACATAAATTTTTTATCTTTCTAATTTCTTCAATTTCGGATCGAATATCCGATAACATAGCAAATTGAATATAGATTTAACTATCAAAAATATTCATTTGATTATTAAATTGGATCTAATTGGATATGGATAAATCCAATCCATATCTGACCATTTATAGCCCTACACACATAATTCTTGTTAATTTGCTAACAAGTGGTGTTACAGCTTAATGTTTGATTTGTTTGAGGTCTTGATTTCTTATAATGATAACCATGAAGTACGATATTTTGCTTTTGGATCACAATACTAGATTTTCGCTATGGCGGATGATGTGAGTTGTGCTCCCTCAAACGCATTTGGATGATGCTTTGTGGGATTTGAGCGTAAATTGGTCGTTGAAGGGGAAACAGCGCAAGGATCGAAAGAATTTTTAACAAATGGTGCATCTTGATTTACATAACCAAAAAAAAAAAATTGTAGTAAATGGTATTTCTTGGGCTTGAAATGTGTTAAGGTATTTTCCTGATTAAAGATTGAAAAATACTCTTTGGGAAGTACATGGTTTGTCAGCTATGTATGTTAGTCTATGGAGAAACAGACGTCGAGCTCATTTTTTTATCCCTTTCTTAGTTTCATAACCAAAAACAAGCCCTTATTAATATCAAGAATGTCTTAAGTGAGTGAAACGTTGGTAATCTGGATATTTAATTATATCAGCAAGAACAACTTATAAATTGCTGTTGAAATTCTTTTGAAGGCAACCTTTTGCATGACCAAATCACTTTATAATTCTGAGTAGTTTTGAGATGTTACCTATTTGATGCAATCTATTTGCTTATTGTACACTATTCAATTTTTATAGTACGGACTCTAGTGTTGTGGTTGTCGAGGAGGGTCCCTCGTATGCCAAGGATAAAGTTGAAAAAGAAGAAAGGGTGGTGACAAAGAAATGACCCTAAACAAATACCATCAATGTCCAACTAGACTCCCTACTCTAGGAGTGGTCGAAAGAGAGGAAAGAACAGTAGACAATAAGACGTGATTGAATGGGAAAATAATGTGAACCTTTTTGAACTTATAATATGTCGTATTATATAGGTTTTTAGGTTGATGTCTAGTATTTTGATTTATGGAGAAAACAGTTATGTCCATTTCAAGATTTGTGTAGTTTATTTTAATTTGCGAAAATACAGTTTTTTTAGTAGATAGCATTTCATGAGCAAATTACGTAACATGTAGCAGGCCGAACCGTCAAGAATAACAATGCGAAACTCTCGATACCTACAGTTCAACAGTCTGGAGTGAATTTTATGTATTATTTTTCGAAATGTAGTTAAGTTGTTTTCTAAACAATTTTATCGAGACCTACATTTCAGCTGTTTGGACTAAATGTTATGTATTGTTTTTGAAATATAGTTAAATGGTTTTCTAAATAATTTTATGTTCATGTGTAGTTTAGGATTTCCAAGAAACATGTTTATGTGCATTGTATGATGTGTGTCGTTTATGTTCATGTGTGAATTGTTATGTTATCTTTATATGATATCATGTTTATGTAAACCGTTATGTTTTGTTGAAGTGTATCGTCATCTTTGAAACTTTTTTTTGTTTGATCATTCATTTTGTTGAATTGGTGTGGTATATTACACAAGCCAAAACATAGAGAAATTAAGAGAAAAAATTTCGAGACCTACAATTCAATTTCTCTGTACTGAAAGATATGTAAAGTTTTCAAAAAGTATTGGAATGGTTTTTATTAAATGTGCAACGATAATAACATAAACATCTACATGTACAAATTATTCCACATACAACATGATGAATCTCAAATGTCACTCATACCTGAAATCAAGCAAATGAAATGGTAAGCATTTTGCACAAATTGAATACATTATAGTTTAAATGCATACATGAGATACATACGAATAAATCTATTGAACAGTTGCAAACTAGTTTAACTGGAGTTACAATATCTATCCCGATAGTTAAGAAATGTTGAGATTGACATTTGAACTGTCTGTCTTGATGATTATCATCTTATGAGATTGCAATTTGAACTATCTTTCGACAGTTAGCATCTGCAAGATGACATTTATGGTGTATGATAGGAAAGCTTTGATAAGTGTATTTTTATACATTTGTCTAGGCCATTAAATTAGGATATTCATTAGTTATTTGAATGAGTTTTAGCCTAATTTTCTGTTAATTATATTTGTTAGGTTGAAATTAATGCACGTTGATAGATTTGGAAGAAATGAACGAAAAAGTGTGAAAACAAAGGAATTCCAAAGTTTGGGGATGAAAGTGTAAATATTCAATAGTTGATTTGGACCACAAAACTATGATTGAAGATCATATGACATCAATTGGATGCAATTGGAGGCCAAAGAAATGAAATACAGTTGAAGCAATTTCACAAATTAATTTCCAGCCGAAGAAGTTCCGTTCCAAATTTTTAGTCTTAAATTAAAACCCATTTTTCGGATAGAAAACATTTGAATTGGAGACCGAAAATTTGATTCTAGATTGATTCAGTTTATTTTATATAACATCTATTACAAATAATAATTTTCATATGAACAAATTTATATATGTGAATTTTGTTTTATCAAATTCTGGATTTAAATTTTTTTAATTAATTTAGTTAATGTATTTTATCTATCAAACTTCATCATTAAAAATATAAACATGTATATATTAATTTATCGTACATGTACTTCGTATGTTGCGATATTGAATATACAAGTAGGAAAATATGTTCAACTAAATATATAACTGTTTATTATATGCATATGATCATAACTATATAAATTTTTTGTTATATAAATATATAATATATATATTTAAAAAAAAGTTATAATGAGTTTTAGTGGACACGGTAGTGTTTCACGAAAAAAATAATCGAATACTTTTAATATTGATTTTTCGTTGTCTTGTGTATTGTCCACTTTAGGAAAACTTATCCATTTTACTCCTTACGAATTTTCTGTCGCGTCTCCCGTGATTTAAACCCTTGACCTCTACTTATGAGAGATTTAAATTGAATCTTAACATCAGTTCTAGGTTAGCCAAACAAACTCGAGATTTTACCTACTAACGCGCTAGTCCACTATGACGAATTCGAGATATCATCCAGAGTTCGATATTTTGTGTTGAGTTGCAAATCTTGAATCTTTTCTTCAACATGTCAAATTTTAAATTTTCATGAGAAGATGCCAATTAGTGTCTTGACCAATTTATCTTTGGACAAATAGCACGAGGACTGCTTGCGACCATTTGAGGGGAGCAAATACACGAAATGGGGTACCCATATTGTTAATACCCTTTATTTGAATTTTGTTATTAGATTCCCTTTATGCATCTTCACTTTTTATATGAATTTCGCGTAATGATAAGTTAATAGAACATGTATGATTTATATTTGTGAAAGAACATTTATTTGTGAAGAAGTAGTCCATTATCTTGGAAATAATGAGCTAAGCTAGTCTTTGCAGTGAATCCTCCTGTTAAGTAGTCATGCATTATGATAGGAACTCCCAATTCTCTAGCAATTACAGCTCTTTTGATCATTTCTTCGCATGTACCCGCAGTAGCATTCAAGTAATGCCCTTTGATTTCACCTGTTTCGGTCTGTGCTTTATAAAGTGTTTCGGCACAAAATAAGAAACGATCTCTCCAACGCATAAATAGCTGGGAGTTCACGTTCTCATCATCTTTGGTAAAATCAAGTCAAAAATAAGATTTTATTGGATTTATATTTCTCGAATTGCCCTTGCAATTGAAAAACCTCGAAATAAATTATGCAAAATTTATCAATGTCGTATACACAAATTCTTGATAGAAAATCAACATTTTTAATGAGCTCCAAATCTTGAGCCCCAAATTCACCCAATTATCTAGGATTTTTAAGATTTCATACCCAAAAAATAAATAAATAAATAAATAAATAAATATATATATATATATAT
>NC_036239.1:15032618-15147548 GCF_002742605.1 Olea europaea var. sylvestris
CAACCTTTGAAGCTAGATCCAAATCTCAAAAATTTTCTTCATATTTTACCCTAATTTTCTGGAAAACTCAAGATTACAAAGAGTTTCAAATCTTGAATTTTTGCGAAAGGATGACAAACTGCAGATTTTTACTACCTGAATTTGCCCAATGTTCGAAGATTTTTTAGATTTTAGAAAACAATTCGATATTTGAAATGAGGTCAACATCCAAAATCTCAGATTTATTGTGATTGAATTTTTCAACACTTTAATCTCCTTTGTTTAGAACATGAATTAGATTATAAATTATGTTGTCCTGACATATCTTCGCTACGAAGCTATTACATTTTGCTCGAGATTTGTGTACCAACCTCGTGTAATAGAAAATCGTGCCAAACGAATCCATCTTTACGGAAAAGGTGATTTGTTAAATGCACCTAAAGAGAAGCTTTTGTAAAGTCTTTCAAATTTGGCTAGTTACATTTCAAGTCCACTCTTGTTTGATTCTATTACTTGTAAGGATGAAGAGGTAAATTATCTTTTTTAACTTTAAGATTTGTATATTTACTGATATTCGAGATCACACTGGCACCAGATCCCATCAGATCTTTTCCTAAATGGGACTTGAATCTAGGTCTTTTCTTCTTCTCCATTTCATCCATGATATTGTTCGAATCTTGTTTTCAACAATTGGCTATGATACCTTAAACGGTCATTTTGCCAGCTTTGTACTCCTTATCTTCATACGGACCTAGAACTGGGCGTAATGGAAAATTGGAACCATCTACATCAGCCTAATCATCAGCATGTCCATCAAGAGTGACGAATACGGGCTAAACTCGGCCACAATTCGGGCCTCGGCATCGGTTCAAAGTGCCAGTCACTGGATCCTTGGTGAGAGGCCATGAATCGCAGTTGATGAGAGGCCACATATTTCGACAGACTAGGTGCTTCCATGATAATTAAAAAAGTCAAACAACGACAATGATATGTTATATCACTAATAAGTCCTTGTCAGTCACAGAAAAAATGGTCAAATAACAAGCTAACGCTATGTAGTGTCAACAATTAGCTTGACCTTAGAAATCAATTCATCCACATGTTTATTGTGATAACATTCTATTAGGGACGTCAATTTGGCTCGTTAATTTGAACGGCTTATGACTCGACCCAGAAAAAACCCGAGCAGGCTTGACTAGCGGCTCGAGCTAAGCCCCAATTTGGGGCATCCAGCCGGCTCGTGTCACAAGCCAGTTTTGACCCGTGAAAAAATGAGCCTTAGGAAAAATAAATTAAAAATTAAAAGCTTAGCATGCAGCTGCAACTTGTTGTCGAACAAAGGTAGCTACGCTTGTAGCTGCCTGCTATCAGGCAACTACACGATAAAGACCTAAGTCGAAAGCCTGAGTCAAGCCTAGAATTTTTTGGCCAAGCAAAAATTCAGCTTGGCTCGGGCAAAGAAAAGCTCAAACCATTTTTATTCAAGCCAAGCTCAAGTCTCGAGTTTCAGCTCATTGATATCCCTACATTCTGTTCGACCCCAACAAGGAGAATATAGGACAGAAGGACAGACCATGATAAACCTCTGCAAAACTATTTCATCAATTTCACTCAAAAAATGGTGGAGGTTGAAAGTATTCTACAGGATACAACTTTCCAAGTTCTGAAGTTCGATTTAGATGGGATTACTTCTTTTCGGATAGACAATAAAGGAGTAAGCATTTACAACTTTACAATTTTTTGGCGAAGTGCGATATTGACACCATAGTTAGTTGTAATACAGTTGGCACAGCTTTTAGTTAGCTGTAATACAGTTGGCACAGCTATTAGTTTGCTATTTATAAGTCTCGTTGATGTACATACAATTCATTGACTTGAATAAGAAATTGCTTTTCTTCCCCAATATGGTATCAAAGCTAAAGCTCCGTTGGCTCTGAAATTCACAAAATTTGGTTCGAGTTTTTCTGCCATGGCTACAGATTCTTCGAATCAATTGCCACACATTCTAGCATCATCATCGACGAGCAATTCCGCCATTGTTGATGGATCTAGCCCCTATTTTCTTCACCACTCAGATAATCCAGGTCTCATATTTGTTTCGCAACCTCTGACAGGAGACAATTATGAATCCTGGAGTCGAGCAATGGTGATAGCCCTGTCTGTGAAGAATAAATCTGGTTTTATTGATGGATCAATTCCAAAGCCTAAAAATTCTGACGATCTCCTTAATCCATGGATCTGCAATAACAATATGGTAATTTCCTGGATCCTTAACTCTGTATCCAAAGAAATTTCTGCAAGTTTGATATATTATGAATCTGCACATGAGATTTGGATGGATCTCAAGGAGCGTTACCAACAGAAAAATGGTCCACGCATTTTTCAGTTGAAACGCGAATTAATGAACCTCACATAGGGACAATTATCTGTTAATACCTACTTCACTAAGTTGAAGACTGTTTGGGAAGAACTTAGTAATTACAGGCCTATATGATCGTGTGGAAAATGCACATGTGAAGGAAATAAGAAATTGGCTAAACATTATCAAATGGAGTACGTTATGTCATTTTTAATGGGACTCCATGAATCATTTGCTCAAATCAGAGGGCAGCTGCGGTTGATGGATCCAATTCCATCTACTAACAAAGTGTTTGCTCTTGTGACTCAAGAAGAACATCAAAGGAAAATGAACTTGAACACAGATGTGTTAGGCCTTGCTAGTTCAATGGCCTTTTATGCGAAGAATGAAACCTGAAAGCCTGCCATGGGACAATCAAATAATAAACATTAAAAAAAGGATATACCTATTTGCACATATTGTGGATATTCTGGTCATGCAGTGGATAAATGCTACAAGTTACATGGTTTTCCCCCGGGGTATATGCCCAAACATAGGTCTGATTTTAACAATCAAGCAGGGTCGAGTACTTAGACACGTGGTGCAATTACCAACTTGGTTTCTGATTATGTAGCTGATCAGACTTCAAGTGTCAAAACTTTTATGCAGACATTAAACCCTACACAATGTCAACATTTGTTGAACATGCTAAACTCTCATCTCACAACAACCACGTTGAATACAGATGTGGAGGAAAAATGTGATCACATTTCAGGTACTTGTTTTTCCACTATATCTCTTGATTCTATAATCAGTTCACTGAGGTGTTGGATAGTGGATTCAGGAGCTACGAGTCATATTTGTTCTAATAAATCAATATTCCACTTAATGAAGCATGTACAGAATGCATTTGTCACTTTGCCAAATCATGTGCAAATCCCTGTGAATTTTGTTGGTAATGTGAAGATTTCCCCTGACTTGGGGCTCGTGGATGTATTGTATATTCCTCAGTTCAAGTTCAATCTTATATCAGTCAGTTGTCTAACCAGAAACTCATCTGTAAATGTCAACTTTCTCACTAATTCATGTGTTGTTCAGGATCTTCACAAGTTGAAGACGATTGGCAAGGGTAAAAGAATTGGAGATTTATATGTGATACAAGTGCAACCTCTTGCTCCAGTACCAAATCCATGTGATCCTTCTGGAAAGATTTGTAATTCTGCTCATTTGAGGAATAATAATGTCCCTACTGATATTTGGTAGACTAGGCTACTTATCATTTAAAAGGTTGAATTTGTTAAAGGACCAGTTACAATTTGATTGTAATAATAAGAAAGGTGGAGCATTTACCCCCTGTTCTATTTGTCCCTTAGCTAAGTAAAGGAGGCTTTCTTTTGTTTCTAAAAATCATCTATCATCTGCTGCATTTGACTTGGTACACTGTGATACTTGGGGTCCTTATAATGTCCCTCCCATGCTGGTTACAAATACTTCCTAACACTGGTTAATGATTGCACACGATTTACATGGGTTTACTTAATGAAGCAGAAATCTGATGCTAGTTTCATCATTCCCAGATTCTTCACACTAATTGAAACTCAATTCCACAAGGTGATAAAGAAGTTTAGATCTGATAATGCCTCAGAATTACAATTTGTGGATTATTTTCATGAAAAAGGGGGTCATTCATCAATTCTCTTGCGTAGAAAGACCTGAGCAAAATTATGTGGTTGAGAAGAAACATCAGCATCTCCTCAATGTAGCTCGTGCATTATTTTTCCGATCACAGGTTCCTATTGAATTCTGAGGGGACTGTATCCTTACAGCTACATACCTAATAAATCGAACTCCTTCTCCAGTCATACAAAACAAGACTCCTTTTACCTTGCTCTTTAATTCCCCTGTTGATTATAAGTCCCTTAGAGTTTTTGGGTGTCTTTGTTTTGCTTCTACCTTAACATCCCATAGACCAAAGTTCAAGCCAAGGGCCAAGGAATGTGTTTTTGTTGGTTACCCTCCTGGCATTAAGGGATATAAACTATATGATGCACATGCAAAATCTTTCTTTATATCTAGGGATGTTATCTTCTATGAACATCTATTCCCATTTCATTCCATATCTCCTTCCAGTAATCTCGTGGATCCTTTTCCTGATTTGGTTTTTCCTCAAGCTTTCCAGATCATAACCAACATTATCCCACCTCTGACATTCCTAATAATGACAGTGGTGGTTCCATTGCCATTACAAATGTTCTTGTTCAAAATCCAAATCATACTCTTAGAAGAACCACTAGAATTCGTAAACCTCCATCCTACCTCCGTGACTTACATTGTAATCTTCTCACCAACACTGCACCTCCACAATGTCAGTCTCCATTTCCTCTATGTAATTACATCTCTTATTCTAACTTATCTCCTTCCCATCGCACCTTCCTTCTTCATATCTCTTCCAACTTTGAACCCCAATATTACCACCAAGCTGTCAAGTTTGAGCACTGGAGGAATGCTATGGCCACTGAATTGGCTGCCATGGAAGCAAACAAAACCTGGACTGTTACTCCTTTACCTAAAGGAAAGCACTCTATAGGTTGCAAATGGGTGTATAAGACTAAATATAAGGCAGATGGCAGTGTAGAGCGTTACAAAGCTCGCTTGGTAGCCAAAGGTTATACCCAACACAAAGGGATGGATTTCATTGAAACTTTTTCCCTAGTTGCTAAACTAGTAACTGTTAAAGTCTTGCTAGCCATTGCAGCTATTCAGAATTGGTCACTAGTTCAGTTGGCTGTAAATAACGCTTTTCTTAATGGGGATCTATTTGAAAAAATATACATGGATCTCCCTTTAGGTTACTTTATACAGCCTCCATCTGGAAATCAGGGGGAGAAACTTGAGTGTAAACTCCATAAATCTATCTATGGCATTAAACAGGCATGTCGACAGTGGTTCTCCAAGTTTTCACAGGCCCTTATTATTTATGGGTTTCAACAGTCTAAATCTGACTACTCTTTATTCACAAAAAGGTCTGGTGCTTCTTTCATTGCACTTCTGGTCTACGTTGATGACATTGTCATAACTGGACCAGGTTTTCATGAGATTGAGTCCCTGAAGTCATTCCTCCATGATCATTTCAAGCTTAAGGATCTTGGAGCACTGAAATATTTTCTTGGCTTGGAAATCCAGGTCACAGAGAGGCATTTCTCTTTCTCAGAGACATTAGACTCTTCAGCTCTTTGAAGATACTGGTTTTCTTGCTTGCAAACCAGCTCATTTACCTATGGATCCCAAGTCTCGCCTTAGTTCACATGAGGGAGATCTCATTGAAGATGAGTCTTTATACCGCAGGCTTATTGGACAGTTACTGTACCTAACCGTCTCTCGCCCTAACATCACCTTTGCAGTCCATAAACTGAGTCAGTTTGTTGCTACGCCTCGGAAGCCTCACCTTGATGCCATGCATCATCTCCTGAGGTATCTTAAGGCAACCCCTGGTCAGGGAATATTATTTGCTGCATCCTCCTCCTTTCAACTATAGGCATTTGCAGACGCTGATTGGGGCTCATACCTTGACTCCAGAAAGTCCATTACAGGTTTGTGTATCTTCCTTGGTAATTCATTAATATCTTGGAAGGCAAAAAGACAGACTACTTTGTCCAGATCCTCTGCAGAAGCAGAGTATCGCGCTCTTGCAGCCACAACCAGTGAACTGGTTTGGATTCATCAGCTACTCCTTGATTTCCAGATTTCTCTCACCACACCGGCATTAATCTTTTGTGATAACCGGGCTGCAATTCATATTGCCAGTAATCCCACCTTCCATGAGCAAACTAAGCACATCGAGATCAATTGCCACTTCATTCGGGATATGATCACAGATGGATTTATCAAGCTCCTACCCGTACGCACTCAACACCAGTTAGCAGACATATTCACAAAGCCTCTTCCAGCTTCTCTCTTTTCCCCTCCATTGTCCAAGATGGCTATTCTTAATCTGCATAGTCCATCTTAAGGGGGAGTATTGACACCATAGTTAGTTGTAATATAGTTGGCACAGCTATTAGTTTGCTATTTATAAGTCTCGTTGATGTATATACAATTCATTGACTTGAATAAGAAATTACTTTTCTTCCCCAATATGCGATTTTTACATTCGTAATTTTCGTAGAAAAATAGTTATTCATTATAATTCGAGGAGTGAAAGTGTAATTTTCAAAATAATAATAATAATAATAATAATAATAATAATAATAATAATAATAATAATAATAATAATAAAAGTTGTGAATGAGTCTCTAATCGAGCCTAGTTTAGATGAATCGTGCCGATCTGAGCTTGTCGAGAGGCGAGTTGAGCTAGGCTCAACCCATCTAATAATCCATGTTTTCAGCCAGGATTTGTATGCTCTAAGAGAGGATGAGAACTACAGCCTCAATTGTTAGTATTTAAAAATAAACAAATAAATAAAATTGACATTTTGTTTATATTCGCTTTAGCCCAACTTTTTTATGCCCAAACCCAAACCTATTATCCAAATCCATTAGTCAAATTCTCAAATTAACCTAGAATTTAAAGGGGAAAAAAACCAGTGTGGGGGATTGCCCAGCCTTTAGTGGGGATAGGGTTGAGAACGTTGAGCAGTAAAATCCTAGACAAGATAGAAAGGGGGCTCCCCTCCCAATTGCCATCCCCACAGTTTCTATGCAAAATTTATACAATTTTCATAGGAAAGCGGAAGCGGAATTAACTAGAAATTAAAATTTACTTTAATTCAATAAAGGGGATCGTCTAGATGTTCACGTATATATTATAACAAAATTAAAGAATTTAAATCTTTTACCTAAGTTCGATGATCAACCTTTGAATTAACTTTGCTCCGCGAACTTCCGTCTTCTTTAATTGCAAGAATCTTGGTGTTTTAAATCTTCAAGCTTTCTATGGTATTTTCCAACACAAAGACTACACTGACGTGTGAGCACCTTCTTTTAATTAATCCAAAAAGTACTTCTTGAATTTGGACAACAAGAAAATAAAATATTTTCTCTCTCTAATTTTGAATATTATGGAATTATGAATGTGAGAAAAAGATGATACAATTTCAGTACAATTATAATTCCATATTCAAACAAGAGTTCTAATTAAAACCCGAGTATGAGTTTTAATTTAAGTCCAATTCCAATTAGTTTACATTTAATTGCATTTGTAGCCCTAGAACTTCACCCAAAACTATCATAATTGTTGTAATTAAGTTTCAATACTTTATGGAGCTACCGAAGGGACTTGATCGGACATATATTATCCAACCTCCAATAATTAGATCCTGTCTAGTCGACCCTAAACCACCCAATCTAATTATTAGTCTTTGCTTTTTTTACTAAAGGCAAAAGACTGAACTTTTGGAATATATAAGATCATAAAAGCTCGATAATACTTTCTTCTAACTTGCCATATATATATTTTATCCCCATCTGAGATCCGATAATTAGGTGCATAAATAATTGTTTTATCCCTCTAATTATTCTCACTAACTTAAGTTTCATTTTTTTTTAACGCTCCTGTGAACAAATTATAGATATCAAAGTTTAGCCGTTGCTAAACACTGAGCTCAGATTTTAACCGTTCAACAGAAAATACGTAAGTAGTCACTCTACCCATTTTTCAGGATGATGGTTCCCAACACGAATTCATGTTCTCTACGTCGCTCATTCTCAAGCTCCCAACTCATTGAGATATTTGACCAATCAAATTGATCTCACACATTAATGAATCAAAAAACAATTAAAATTGCGAAAAGATATACATAATCTTGTTAAGGGATCTAGATGAAATACACAGTAGTCAAGTGGAATTTAAATCTCCACACGATCATGCTATAGAGTTAAATGCAACACACGGTCCGTTTAATACATTCCAAGTGTACTGGTGCTATCTCTAACTATTTCTGTGATAATGACAAATCACAAACCCAAATAGCGAATTGGTCAACACTACAACCTTCCAATATAAGGTACCAACCCTTATACATAGATTGTGAACAAATTATTTATGATCAAAATATAATTTGTGTTACACTATACTTCTAAACGCAAGTACCCAACTCATATTATCACAAATGATCACAGACACTTTAATTTTTGCATGATCAATAATAAATAAATGCAATAAATAAAGTAAACATAATTTTATTCAATAAAAATATTATTATTTTTACATCAGTAAAAATATACTATATAGGCACAGAAAGCAACAGTTTTATCCTCTTTTCTCTTGTACAATTAATTCACTAATTCCTATCTTCCTTGTACCATCCTTATTAGCCTCACCTTGTTTCTGTCCTTAAAGCCTTTGTTTGGTAAATTTATAAATCATATAAATATGGGACTTTATTTTTAACCACAAATTCTAATAGACCCACAATACTATTTACCACTCTTTTATATTTATTTATAAATTAAATCCTTTATAAACTCGTCACAAGCAGAGGCAAAAAAATGAGGTTAGGTTCCTTTTACAATCCATTTATATATATAGGATGGAGGGAGATCGTTGTCCTTATTGTTCAACGCTTATTTAGATGTGAGTTCCATTTTGAAAGAATAGATTTTGTAATAATAATTTTTTCAACAATGTGTAGCCAAAATGTAGAAAAAAAATTTAAGTTTACATGTAAATTTATTTTATGGAGAGAATGTAGGGCTAAAAATGAGTTCGGAGGAAAGTGAATTTTTAAATATAGGAGCTCAAACAAGGGTGAAATTTGTCTAAAACTACGTAATTGCTCGAAAGAAATCAAAGGTTACAGGACCTAAATATCAAAGAATTCAGAGTGAAAATACTACTTACTCTAAATATCAAGGACCACGACTCTAATTTACCCCTCCCATACAAAAATTTTTAAAGGAAGATTGTAAGTTGGCTCAATTGAACCGGTCTTATCCTTAAAAACTCCAAATTTCCACAGAACCTCGAACTTTAACCCCTAAATAGAAGAAGTTACCACAATGATTCTACAACCCCATCTCAAACTAATCTCTCAGTCTTCTTCACAAAAATCAGAATTTTACCCTTTCCAAACAACCCACCATTACTATTCAAACCATAAAAATCTAATCTTTGTAAAAGTATTCATCAACATCACAAATTAATAACTACGGAACAGTGGACTATAAAAAAGGGAGTTCAATGTTTCAACACCTACTGAACTTTGAGTTTTGTCAAGGGTTGCTCACTAAACTTCAAGAAGCTTCCCAATTGTCACTCAACTTTAGTCCGTTGCACTCCATCACTCACCAGATGAATTCCAATTATCATTCTGTCTACACGGATGATGGAATGCCTACGTGACTGTTAAATTCTAACAAATGTTAAATGAAATGCCAATGTGGTCACCAACTTTTCAAAGCCCAAACACGCCTCTACTCAATAAAAATGAAACACGCCATTCTCACAAAATCAAAACCTACAATTTGGGGAAAAATCTTGAAATTGAAATTAATTCCCCCAAAACCTACTACATTGGTTGATCTCTCGCCCGTTACCAACTCAAGAAGCATGACCCCAAAACTCTAAATGTTACGCAATAATCAACCACCAAGATGGGTTTCCTGGGCTCAATTTATCTCTTTGATTCAACACCACAAAGCAAAGTAACCCAAATCCACTCCAACCTTTCTAGTTGTTGTGTTTTACATTTGCTAGCGTTAGTGTAGCCATCTCAGATGAAAGTTCGCAATTTGAGTATGGAGTACCCTGCAATCTCTTCACCATGAGGCAGACGCCATTTCAAGTATTGCCTTGTACATAGTGATGGAAAAAGAATCCGCCTCGCCCTGACCCGAATGGAGCAAAAAAATAGCCCCAAATGGACGGGGCGGGGCAAGGCACGACACCCTGTTGCAGGGTGGGGAAAGGATGCCCCGTCTCATACCCATCCCGTGAAGGTAAAATAGATTAAAAATAAATTTATTTCTAAACAATTCACTCATTAAAAATCCATTTTGAATTTGTATATCATTCTCTAATAATGGCATAACTCGAAAATTTGAAAATGTATGTGTGTGTGTGTGTATATATATTAAAAAATTAAAACAGAGGAACAAACGGGTCAAAAAGTTGCCTTGCCCCCGGCCCGTCTCGTCTAAGGTGGGGCTGGGCGTGGGGCGGGACAAGGTTTGGCCGAGATGTGACAAGGCGAGGTGGGGGCGCCCTGTCCCGAACCTGCCCCATTGCCATCCCTACTTTTACATTGTCCCTATTCTTCCTAACCCAACTATATTATTATTACTGAAGTCATTGATCACCTTCATGAGATCACTCAATTTTATTTCAGAAACTGAGTTCTCTAACATCAAAAGTTGATAGATCAAGAAATAGACTATTCGTAATTCCTTGTAAGGAAAATATAATTATGAGAAGAGAAAAAAATCAGGTGAGGAAGCGACACCTAAAGTATGAAGTTTAACAAAATAATTTAGGGAAACATAAAGCCACAGTCCTTCAATTTTGATAAATAAAGCACACCGCTCCCAATGTAATTTATCTTTTTTGCCATTAAGATTCCTAAAATTCAATTTTGGGTGCACATTGGTCCATGGGAGGAAACTGTCAATTGTTCCATTACACAGTCACATATACCCTGGTAATGCCACCTGGGCATAACACAGTGACATATGCCTTGGCATTACCAGGACCTCTAGTAACGTAGCAGGGTCTGCTTGTGATAACATGTTTAACGGTTATTTTTGTCAACTCATTTCTTTTGTATCAAATAGTTAAAAAAAGGAAAATAAAGTGCTCACCTTTGGCCTTTGTTTTTCCCCTCTTTTTGATTGTTACTGATGAAAATGGAGTTGGTTGGCGAAATAAAACTAAAAATAAGCGAGCATGTGACTGTGTAATAAATAATTATTTTTTTGGGGCCTACAAAAATAAAAATTTTGTTAGTTAAGGGTCATACACTTTTTTGGCCTCATCATTGAAAACAACTTCCAGTTGCTCGAAAATTCTAAACTATTTGGGGAGCTTCAATAGTGAACAAAAATAATTGATGTTCAACTTCTTTATCAATTTAACCATGAAAGAATCATCTTGTAATGAAACCGAGGAAGTGGGAAAAGACCCATAGGTATATGTGTTATTAAGCGAGGAAGCTTGGCTTAGGCAGGAATGATCATAACTTTTGGACCTTGTTAACCACATTTTTTGTAAGAGTGACAAAGCCAATAGATATTGGGTCCTCTCACGTCCACATAAGCCTTTAGTCTTGTATACTTAGATAAACAGTAAGTTGTACTTGGCCTTCTCCCAAGTGCAAAGAAGGCAATTGCGTGTGCTCTGAAGGTGAAGTTAATCAATATATAAGTGAAGGAGTGGGAAGTGTTAGAGGCATGAGCCACTAAGAATAAAGAGATTTGATTCAGGAGGGTACGAAATGAATATATATTGAGAGCAAACTTATAGCTTTGAGAATCTAAAGTTGCATTGCCTTCAAATGGCACAATATGTGAGCTTTTATAGTAGAAGAAAAAAATTATAACGATTGGATGAACCTCATCTTGATGGTCGAGATCTTTTTCAAGATATTACTCCATCAATCATAGGCTGGTGAGCATTAAATTTTTTTTATGGGCAACCACTCTAAAGTTTAGTCTAACCTCTGAAATATAGACTAAGAAATTGACTTTTAGGTGCCTCTTATAGAGACATCACATCAATCAATTATAGTGGATTTTGAATGGAAGATCTCTTTGGAAGAAGTGATATGAACTTCCTATTTTATCAATGTAGAGGCTAGCTGGCTCGAACTTCTTCTGTGTAGCAAAAGTGACACCTAGCCTAGGCCATGGAGATCAGCCTCAACGTGGCACCTGGACTTAAGTGATGCATTACCTTGGCTACCTTGTATCTAGCCTCACCTTAACCAAATAGGAACCATAGGAGATGACGTACAGTGTTGGCCTTGTTGATTTACTTAACTAGCTACCACATTGTTGATGGACTAGGGGCCTCTTTAGAAAATGAGTAACAATAGTCCCCCAAGTCAATGTATGGATATTCTTATAATGCACAGATTTCAATGTAGGGTCAGAGGAGAACTTGTTATCGTCTTGATGCGATAGAGTGGAATATCAAGCCTTTGTTTTTCTTAGTGGTGGTGCATTTTGAAGACAGTACAATAATAGTCCCCAAGTCCAGGCACGAATATTTATATAATGCGTGGAGTTCGAATTAAGTGAATTACGATATTATGGGTGCCAACTGTGCAAGAGATGCAGAGGTGAGGTCCTTGCTTAAGGATGAAGCCCTGCATTATAAGAGCTTTGAGAAAAGCTATGATGGTAGAGGCAAGGTATTTGCTTAAGGATGAGGCTCTGAAATGAGCTTTGAGAAAAGCTATCATGGCAAGGGGTGAAGTCATTACTTGAGGACATAGCTCTAAATGATATGAACTTTGAAAAAAGCTATAATGGTAGAGGTAACATCCTTACTTGAAGACGAGGCTTTGAAAGAATCTTTGAGAAGAGCTGTGATGACATAAACAAGGTCTTCACATGAGGATGATGGTCTGAATGATAGAACTTTAGAGAAGAGTCATGATGGCATAAAGGAGCTTGAGGGTGAGGGTTTTAATTAATGGAATTTTGAGAAAAGCTATGATGGTAAAATGAGATCTTTGCTTGAGGACGAGGTTCTGAATGATAGGGGCTTTGAGAAAAGATGTGATGGCAGTGTCAGGGTTCTTTGAAGATTTGAATGTTGGAGCGTTGAATATAGGCCTTTGAGCTAATGAGATGTTTTAGAGCCGTGCCAATCATTTGAAAGTTGTTGCAAATTTCCAAAATGACAAGTTGAGGCATCGCTTGCTCTAAGACACACATCCTCTAAATTATAGTTGCTAATCATGATGTATGGTTGGATGGTTCAAGATAACGCTCCTACATGAGTGCTTGTAGGACACCACTTCATTTAAACAGTTGGACATGTTTGATGTTTCATTTGAATGTCCAATATGTGCTAATAAATTAATAGCCAGATGGATCTTTATTTGATCCAATGGTTGAAGCTTGTCACCTCCATCTATAAAAGGCTATTTTCTTCATTTTACGAGACTTTTACTTGCAAACAATTTGAAAAAACACATTTATACTTTAAGATTTTGATTTTTGGTCAGAATCTTCAAGTTTTTCGACATCAACATCAATTAGCTTTATCAAATCTAGAGAGTTTTTAACCTAGAAAGCCTATTTTAGTATTATGTCGTGGACCTTTCCATTTTGTTAAGCCGAAGAGTGTTTGTCAGTGGCATGTTCAAACTTAGAGAGCTTGCTATTCTATCTTCTAATGAGATCGGTATAGCCGTTAGATCATTAAATAACATTTGTTAGTGACCCACTGAAATAGTAACACCTCAGTGAATTAGGGGGCTTTAGATTATGCTTTCAACATGACCTCTTCTAGATAAAGTTATGGAGGTTTTTAGTGTGCCATACACTATAGACTTCATCATACCAAAACCTCATGAAAGGGCCTATTATCCAAGACAAGGTTGTGTGTTGATGAGTAACATTTGTTCAAAGCTAGCTTTAGACTCCTATTCCATCCATATTTTTACTAGTCCTGATGTCATACAGCTTGGCTCTGACTGAAATAAATCCAAATTCTTTAAGTCAAATGGTGGGGTGTGGATGCTCTCACATAAGGTCACCCTCGGGAGGATTATGCCTCTTTGTTTTTTACTCTTAGAAACCTACACTCCTTTCGTGTTAGGCTGTCAACTTTCATTAAAGGCTAGAAGTGGAGCTAGTTCTGGGAGTCAAGATCATTGAACACCATAGAGGGAGATCCTACGGCTCTCCTATTGTTTGTAGATTCTTTGTTGAAGAATGAGATCACGTCTAAGCAATTTGACATCATACACTCCATCTACCAACTCCCTTCTAAGAGTATCATCATGACGAGTTGATTGACAAGAATATAGACTTCATCATAAATGAACGGATTTCTACCTAAACTAAGTATAGATTTAATAGCTTCATCTATATATACATGATTCGATGTGCTAAAACTTTGCATACTTTATCGAAGATTTTTTAGCAAGAAACCTTTGAAACCAATCTTCGCTATAGTAAGGCAAAGTGTTGCTGAGGTTCGTTTGCTGAAAATCACCTCTATTGCATGCAAGAAGCAAAGTGATTAATTCATTAAGGTAGATAAAGTTTGTCTGTTAAGGATGGAGTGCCATAGAATAAGGGAGTCCAACATTTGGTGAAGAAGCCGAGGAAAGAGGACCGAACTGTTTCTAGACCTCCGTCTCCGTCTCCATCAGCCTCAGTGATTCTCTCTATGATAGTCATTTAGAAAATAAGACACCTCTAGTCAATGAGGCCTCTAAGAAAAAGCAATTCTTTACTCTTTCTCCATCCTGAAGCACTAAGTCATGCACTCTATGTACTAAAAAACTACCAAACTTCTTGGAAAGCAAATTCAAGAAGCTTTTATGAATGGTGTTGGAGATGTTTTCCCTAGAAACAGCCTCTGCATCCATAGTTCATCACAAGTATTGGACCGAAGAGTGCTAGGATATGCTGTTTCATGTGAGATAAAGGATCTCATCGTTGCCAATAATGCATGTATGGCTCGAGCTCTTAGCGTTGGAGTTGCTGCAGAAAGTCTGGTAAAAGACCTCAAAAAATTTGGATTTGACCAAGAGCTTCGATGATGCCCTACAATATGGGGAGAAAGTGAGGAAAGCCAGGGCATTGCTAAGCAGGCCGAGCTACAAATGGTGGAGACGAAGAGAAAGCCTCGTGAGCAGGGTACGAGGTAGTTCGAACTAGGGAGAGGTCCATGAGATGGAGTCCCAAGTGACTATTCTAACCAAGAGGGTTGATCAAGCCAACGAGCACAAACTCATCATCGTCAAAGACCTCGAAGCCTCTGACAAAGAGAAAAATGAGTTGAGGCAAGAGATCAAGTCTCTTAAGGCTAAAATAATGACAATAGACAAAGCTCAGTTTAGAGCTTCATTGATAACTTTGATCGTTCTTTATACTATGATGATTTTGTAAACTACTGAGCTTCGTAGAGTGCCTAGGAGATTATGGAATGCTTAAGGGAGGTCAATCCCGAACTAGAGATTTTCTATTCACTCATGATCTAGCCTGATCGACCCAATCATGATATTAAAAGATGGGACCTTTACTCGAAAAATTCCGGATCCCAATAAGATTTGAAAATGGTACAACATCAAATCATGTTACTTCGAATGGTATCTTGCAAAGGGCGAGAGTGGTGGCTTTCTTGTGGTAGTAATTACGAACTCATTCCATTTCTTTTTTGATGATTTATTCCCTGCTCCTGCGACTGAGAAACATAAAGCTCCTTCCTTATTCACCTCTTAGTCTAGAAAAAAGCCCTTTTCCCCTTAATATTAATCTAATAATTAAGGCTTGCTTAAGACCCAGTGGAATTGAATTGCTCAATCCTATCTTTCTTTGAAGTCATTCTGAAAGGAAAGAACGGATTAGATGGTAGCATCGGGTGTAAACTCCTGTCTATCAATTGCATCCTTAGAAACTACCAACTTAATAAGAAAGAAGAGAGAAAAGACAGAACGAGTCTATGTAAGGTAAACGAAGAAAAAGCCTATTTGACATTGTTGACAATGAAACTTACCAAAGAGATTCATTTCTCAACAAACTTTAGCTTGTCCACAAATACAATAGGTCATTTCCTAGATTTATTTGAAGAATGAATTCTTTCATAGCCTTACTTAATAGATAGAGTACACAGAAATGGGAATAAGCCTTTATTATTCTGTTCTTATTGCTTAGTTCCTGTCTATCTCTATCCATCAAACCTATGTTTGAGAATGAGACTTTAATTCCAACAGGCAAGCTACTTCAACAAGGCATGTTTAGTCTTATTGTTTGGATTAGATCACTCATACCAAAGCAAAGGGCTTCTGCCTAGAATAATGCATTCCTTTATTGCTTGTGCCAAAACAACTTTCACAATCTGAATTGAAACTGTAGCTTTTTCCTTCATTGAAGAACAACCATAATTGAAACTCATCAAAGAAAAAGAAAGAACTGTCTTGGGTGAAGCCCCATCTCTCGTGATGGACTAAACTAACCTACTGGTTCAATGAGTCTTTGGCACATGAGGTACCAACCTAACATCTTTTCAATCGAAATCCCAATCAAAGACAAGTTCTATGAAGGCCAGGATCTGAAAGAGAAGATTCACTTTCCAAAATTCCAAGTGACATGATTCCTTCAAAACCTAAAGTTGAATGATCGAAGTCTCCTTTAGGCTTTCAGTTCTATGGAATGGGAAAACTAAACAATCTTTCACTCCTGGCAGGGGCCTAAGACACGGATCCTTTGTCCTCCTACCTGTTTGTATTATGTTTAGAAAAATTGTTTGTTTCACCCAATTTCCACAAGCTCACAATCCGGGAGATCAATGCTAGATGTCGAATTCCTCTCAAAATTACAACTCTTTTGTACCGCAATTGGTGCATTGGTCTTTGCAGCTTTAATGGTTTTTGGTGGTTGTTTCATTATCATCAAGTGACCACAGGTACTAGGATAAACCACTACAATTCAAGTAGCAATTGGAGTAGTTGATAGCTCCAGTATAGAATAGTTTTTGGCAGGTATCGAAATAGGAAATGGGAAATGAAAGTATGGTGATTTTGAATCCAGGAACATTTCGTTTTTAAGCAGAAAAGTTGTTTGCAAGTAGTGTTCGATCAATTACATAGTAATCATTATTTGATTGATTGGTCTAAGGTTATTGACAAAAAAGATTTGTCTAAGCCACTTCATTTCTTTTTGTCCAAGTCGCTTTTTTTTTTTTTTTTGGTCCAAGTTGCTTTTCTTTTTGTCTAACTCACTTCCTTTTTTCTGTGTGAGCTTCGAAAATATCCCCATTCATAGGTCCAAGACCTACATCTAATAATTGAAAGGTCTGAATGATCGACTCTGCAATCATTCTTTTAAGTAAGAGTTCGATGGACCGATTGTAGGCCGACTTGACATCCATGCTGAAATGGTTGCCAATAAATCTCAAGAATGAGCTTCGGAGGCTGATCCAGCTTAAGAGGAGGAGGAAGGAGAATGGCTATTGTAGGAGTAAATTCTTAGGTATATGCTTTGTTTATTTATGTAAAGGTTTCAACCTCTTCTTTTGTAACCTATTTTTAATTAATGGAAATCTATTTTTCTCAAGGTATTAAGGCTTCAGCTTCCCTTGCATGTAAGTTTACTTCAACATCTCTGATGTGCTATAACTTCGTGTTATCCCCTATTAATGAAATGGCCTTGATTGGGTACCTCAAGGCTAATTAATCAATTCAATTCAATATGTCATAATGGAACTTTTAGCTAGGATTTTAATGAAATGTTTACTAAAGAAATATAATTAAGCAATGTGATAGTAATAATAATTTATTATCATAGAGGATACAATAGGAGAAGCTATTATCATGCATCATACCAATGTGCCAAGCATTTATAAAGGAAATGTAAGCATAAACTCCCATCAATGACCTATTTTGGGCAAGCGATATCAATAAGTCGACTATCCATCTGGCGAAAAAGGCCCATCTAGGAGGTTGACATGCCCCCTTGCACTTTGAACTCTACAAATAACATCATAAATCACAAAGGTAGCATTTTGAATTTTAAAAACTGTTAGGAAACTATGTAATTAAATATTAATTAAAAATGCCTAACGGTACTTATGTGGAAGTTCTTACAAAACATTTTTCTGATTAACTAGAAGAATAAAAAATAAATGTAACCAAGTATAACTATCCTCCACAATCACACTTGCTCTCTGAATAAAAATAAAAAAATACCATTAAAAATGGATCTGGTGCTCATTAATTCATAATAATCCTCATAGAGGATACAACGTGGAAGCTATTATCGTGCATCGTAACCTTTGTGTCAGGCCTTTATGAAGGAGGTACAAGCGAAAACTCCCATCTAAGAGGTTGACATCCCTCCTTGTAATCTAAAAATACCAACATAAATCACGAAGGCAGTATTTCTAATTTTAAAAACTATTAAGAAACTATGTAATTACTTATTAATTAAAAGAGCTCAATGGTACTCATTTCGAAGTTCTTGCATAACATTTTCTGATTAATTGGAAGAATAAAAAAATCAATGTAACCAAGTACAATTATCCTCCATGATCAGACTTGCTCTTTAAAAACGATTAAAGAAATACTACTGAAAATGGGTTCTGATACTCATTAATTCATAAGTCAACCATGCGATTTTGCCCAAAAATGGTTGACATGCAACCTGATCTATACTCAAAATAGGCGCCACTTTTTTTTTGGGGACATTTTTATTCATGCCAGCCCCACGTGAATGTAAGAGGATGTCAAGTATTGTGTCAAATTTTTTTCGGCAAAGTAGTGTAATTCTTCATCAGTAATCCTCATAAAGAATACAACGGAGGAAGCCATTATCATGCATCATACCATTGTGTCGGGCATATATGTAGGAGGTGCAGGCGGAAACTCTCATCAGTGACCTACTTTGGATAAGTGATATCAACGAGTCTACCACCTGTCTGGCAAAAAAGCCCACCTAGGAGGTTGATATTCCCCTTAGCACTTTGAACTCTAAAAATACCATCATAAATCACGAAGGAGATATTATGAATTCTAAATTTTTTTAAGAAACTATGTAATTAATTATTAGTTAAAAGGACTCAATTACCTACAAATAGAGAGTCAGCTGGTACTTGACAACAAATTTTGTTGTCGATAACTATCGACGAGTTGATTCAGCGACTATATTAACAACAAATTTGTCCATTACAAATTACATTCGCTAATCACCGAGTTTGTTGCCACTTCCATTTCTAATTTGAAGTTGGATTTTTTTTTTTTCGAAAAATTGTGATCAGTGTAATATTTTTTTCTTGATAACTAAATATATTAGGTGACACCAATGAGTAGGGCACTCGCCAGATGGAAGAAGCCCATCTAGGAGGTTAACATTGTAAGTGTTATGCCCTAGATCCAATCGATTTAGGTTGTAAACGCTTTTAATATATTTAATGCATTTGATTTTGGCGAGATCTATTATTTATTTAAATTAATTTTGTAATAAATAATATTAAATAATAGAATCCGAAGACCCGATTTTTAGGTAATCTGTTAATCACAAGGAGTTGTGATTGTGAGATACAAATTACATATAATTGGATCTTGAATAAACCATGGTCGTAAGTAATAACGAGATACGGATATCGTTAATCCCTCCTTTCACTTTGAACTCTAAAAACACCATCATAAATCACAAAGCCGACATTTTAAATTGTAAAAGCTGTGAAAAAACTATGTAATTAATTATTAATTAAAGGGGCTCAATGATACTCATTTCAAAATTCTTACATAAAATTTTATGATTAACTAGAAGATAAAAAAATCGATGAAACTAAGTGTAATAATCCTCCAAAATCATACTTGCTCCTTAAAAAAAGAAAAAAGAAATACCACTAAAAATGGGATTTGGTACTCATTAATTCGTAATAATCCTCACAGAGGATACAGCAGGGAAGCTATTATCATGCATCGTAACCTTCATGCCAGGCCTTTATGAAGGAGGTGCAAGCAGAAACTCCCATCGATGACCTACTTTGGGTAAGTGATATCAACTGTTGGGCACCTGATCGACAGAAAAAGCCCTAGAGGTTGACATCCCTCCTTGCACTTTGAACTCTAAAAATACTATCATAAATCACAATGGCGATATTTTTAATTTTAAAAAACCGTTAAGAAATTATGAGATTAATTATTAATTAAAAGGGCTCAATGGTTTTCATTTCGAAGTTCTTACATAACATTTTCTAATTAATTGGAAGAATAAAAAAAAGCATTGCAACCAAGTACAATCATCCTCCACAATCAGACTTGCTCTTTAAAAACAATTAAAGATATACTACTAAAATGGGATCTAATACTCATTAATTCATAAGTCAACCATGCTATGTTGCCAGAAAATGGTTGACCTGCAATCTGACCGATACTCACAATAGGGGCCCACTTTTTGGATTTTTTTAATCATGTAGGACCCACGTGCATCAAAGAGGATGTTAAACATTTTGTCAAATTTTTTCGAGCAAAGTAGTTTAATTCTTCATCAGTAATCCTCATCGAGAGTACAACAAGGGAAGCTATTATCATGCATCATACCATTGTGTCGGGCATTTATGAAGGAGGTGCAGGCAAAATCTCTCATTAATGACCTAGTTTAGGTAAGTGATATCAACGAGTCCGCTAGCCATCTCGCCAAAAAAGCCCACCTAGGAGGTTGATATTCCCCCTAGCACTTTGAACTCTAAAAATACATCATAAATCACGAAAGAGATATTATGAATTTTAAAGAAGAAACTATGTAATTAATTATTAGTTAAAAGGGCTCAATTACCTACAAATAGAGAGTTGGTTGGTACTTAACAACAATTTTTTTCGCCGGTAACTACCGACGAGTTGATTCAATGAAAATATTAACCACAAATTTGTCCGTTACAAATTTCATTCCGTCGCTAATCACCAACCGGGCTTGTTGCCATTTCCATTTCTAATTTGAACTTGGATTTTTTTTTTTTTTTAAATCAGGATCATTGTAATATTCTTTTCTTGATAACTAAATATACTAAGTGATACCAATGAGTCGGACGCCCGACTGACGGAAGAAGCCCATCTAGGAGGTTGACATTCCTCCTTGCACTTTGAACTCTAAAAACACCATCATAAGTCACAAAGCCAGCATTTTATATTTTAAAAGCTGCGAAAAAGGGCTCAATGGTACTCATTTCAAAGTTCTTACGTAAAATTTTATGATTATCTGGAAGATAAAAAATCAATGTAACCAAGTGTAATTATCCTCCACAATCAAACTTGCTCCTTAAAAAAGAATAAAGAAATACCACTAAAAGTGGGATTTGGTGCACATTAATTCATAATAATCCTCATAGAGGATACAACGGGAAAGCTATTATGTTGCATCTTCAACTTCATGCCAGGCCTTTATGAAGGAGGTATAGGCGGAATTGGGTAAGTGATATCAACGGGTTGGGCAACTGATTGAAGGAGAAAGCCCATCTAAGAGGTTGACATCCCTTCTTGCACTTTGAACTCTTAAAATTCTATCATAAATCACAAAGGCTATATTTTCAATTTTAAAAAATGTTAAGAAACTATGTAATTAATTATTAATTAAAAGGGCTCAATGGTATTCATTTCGAAGTTCTTACACAACATTTTTTGATTAACTGTTAAAATAAAAAAATCAATGTAACCAAGTACAATTATCCTTCTCAATCAGATTTGTTCTTTAAAAACGATTAAAGATATACCACTAAAAATGGGATTTGGTACTCATTAATTCATAAGTTGACTATGCTTTGTTGCCAGAAAAATGGTTGACATGCAACCCAACCGATACTCACAACAAGGGCCCACTTTTTTGTATTTTTTTCACACAGGACCCACGTGCATGTAAGAGGATGTCAAGCATTGTGTCAAATTTTTTCGAGCAAAGTAATTTAATTCTTCATCAGTGATCCTCATAGAATACAACCGGGGAAGCTCTTATCATGCATCATACCATTGTGTAGGGCATTTATGAAGGAGATGCGGGCTTAAACTCTTATCAATGACCTACTTTGGGTAAGTGATATCAACGAGTTTGCCACCCGTTACACAAAAAAAGCCCATCTGGGAGGTCAACATTCTCCATTGCACTTTGAACTCTAAAAATACCATCATAATTCACAAAGGAGATCTTATGAATTTTATAATTTTTTTAAGAAACTACGTAATTAATTATTAGTTAAAAGGGCTCAATTACCTACAAATAGAGAGTAGGTTGGTACTTAACAACAAATTTTGTCGTCGATAACTATCGACGAATTGATTCAACGACAATATTAACAACAAATTGTCGGTTACATATTACATTCCGTCGATATATATATATATTAAGTGATACCAATGAGTCTGACACCCGACTGACGGAAGAAGCCCATCTAGGAGGTTGACATTCCTCCTTGCACTTTGAACTCTAAAAACACCTTAAATTTTAAAAGATGTGAAAAAACTATGTAATTAATTATTAATTTAAAGGGATCAATGGTACTCATTTTGAAGTTCTTACATAACATTTTATGATTAACTATAAGAAAATGTAACCAAGTGTAATTATCCCCCACAATCAAACTTGCTCCTTAAAAAAGAATAAAGAAATAGCACTAAAAATGGGATCTAGCGCTCATTAATTCATAATAATCCTCATAGAGGATACAACGGGGAAGCTATTCTCATGCATCATAACCATTGTGCTAGGCCTTTATGAAGGAGAAGTAGGCAGAAACTCCCATCAATGACCTACTCTGGGTAAAAGATATCAACGAGTCGGTCATTGTCTAGCAGAAAAAGCCCATCTAGGAGGTTGACATTCCTCCTTGCACTTTGAACACTAACAATACCATCATAAATCACAAATGAAATATTATGAATTTTAAAACCTGTTAAGAAACTATGTAATTAAATATTAATTAAAGGGCTTAATCACCTAAAAGTAGAGAGTCTGTCGGTACTTAACAAAAAATTAGCAACAAATTCGTTGTCACTAATTACGGATGAATTGATTCAATAACGATATTAACAACAAACTTTTCTGTTACAAATTACATACAGATTATATTCTGTCATTAAATACAAATACATTTTGTTGCTATTTCCATTGCTAATTTGAATTTGGAAAAAATCAAGATTATTGTAATATTCTTTACTTGATAACTACATATATTAAAACTTAGACTCAAAAAATAAAAAAGTTCAAAGAACTACTCCCATCATTACTAAATAAAAATTGGATGTGGTGCTCATTCATGACTAGTCATCGTAGAGGATACAATAAAGTTGAAGTTCACATTAGATGGTTAAATATATACATTCCACAACAAAAGAAATCATGTTAAACATACAATTTTCAGAATAAGGTCTCTAGATCCGGTGTTCCCTGCAATTGTCTTAGTGACTGTCTCTTCAACCTTTCTTGCTCGTTTCAGCTGCTTCTAGATCTTTGAAGAGTGATCTCTTTGTTTTGATCATAAATTGGTGAAAGTTCATTGCAGAAGGTCAAAAGAATCAACAAGGCTGATTAGAGCTTTTTCTTTATCTTTACTCTCAGTCACTATCAGCGGCAGTCAAACTATCGCTACAAAAAAATGCAACTTCAGAGACGGAAAATTTCGTCTTTAATGCCTTTGAAATTCGTTGGTACTGGTTTTACCAACATAACCGTTGATAATTAGCAACAAATTTGTTGTCGATAATTACCATTGAATTGATTCAACGAAGATATTAACAACAAATTTGTCCATCACAAATTACTTGTAGATTACATTATATCGTTTATCACAAATAGACTTTATTGCTATTTTTGTAGCTAATTTAAATTTTGATTTAAAAATAAATAAATAAAATCATGATTATTGTAATATTCTTTTCTTGAGAACTAAATATACTAAAATTATAACTCAAAATTAAAAATTAAATACTAAAGTTCAAATTCTAATGTACAAACTAATTAATAAAGTACATGAAATTGAGCAAAAAACAAATATACGATTCTTTCATTTTAGAGTTCAGAATAGAATAATCTTCTACAAATGGAGTACCGTTCTTCCAGTGACCAAAAAAATATTTAACATGCACATAAAAAAATAAATTAAAATAAATTAAAAAAACACCATAACTTTCTAGCAAGAAAAAACAGAACATGTAGAAATTCCTTTCTCATCATCCCTTCAACTATCATCCTCCACTGTCCTGGATAACTCTTTTCTTTGATGAACATGGTGCATTTTTATTTGACTCGTTGTCACAACATGCCCTATTTGGTATTCTTGAAAATGTTAGAATCAACGCTGTTACTTTTCTCCCTACTACTTTCATTTCTTGTTTCTCTGAGCATAGTATCAGCTTTAGTTATTTCTGATCTAATTTCGTAGCCCGTTTACTTCAACAAAATACTTTAACATGACAACAAGAAATGTATTCTCAACAGAACCCTACAGAAAAGGACAATAAGTTAAAAAATAAAAATAAAAAATTGCTTCCAATCCCAAGTGAGAAATGAAATAAGTTAGCAAAATGATACACAAAAATCCACATAGCTTTCAGCCACTGAAAGTCCCTCAATCCAAAATAATTTTACTTTCTTTTGAGTACACGAATCACATAAATATGAATTTCCAATCTCCATCAACCTATAAATTCCTGGTTAAAAAAAAAAAATTCAGCTAGATGTATAAACCAAATCATTCAAAAAATAATAATAATAAGCAGCAGTCCACTTCAATCCACAAACTAAACATGTAATGCAATTAAATATACAAAATATTGAAAAAGAAATCAGTTACCCTTGTTTTCCTTTCTTCAATAAAATTCTCCAGGGTTTCCTTATAAACATTGCAATCTTCAAAATCAAGTACATTCCAAGTCCCAGCAGGATGTCTTTTCCAAAAACATGATATATATAAGCAGTTCTCATATTTCTACCTCATCCAATACTTGCCTGTACTGATACTTAAATGGATTACAACATTATAATGCTCAAATAAAGAACTGTAATGAGCCATTTCAAAATCTTAATCTATGAAGTTCAATCTAAACCTTTGGAATTAGATTAAAGAAAGTAAAATCAAGTAATTAGCCTTTGCAAATTTGTGTGACCCGAAGGTCCATCTAGATTCCGTGCTCTCAAAGAAAAATGTAAACCCATAAGTGGTGTTGACCTTGCTTTCGGCTGGAGCCACGCGGACAACAAATACCGGATCCACCCGCGCACACGTAAGCCAAATCCAACACGCTAAGACATAGAAGCGATATTGAACGGTTTGAGAAAGGGCATAAGAGCAGTTCAAAGGCGCGGGACTAAAACATTCGAAACCTGTCGATACATTTGTAGAACGATTGCACGATAATTACCAATCATATAGGATGAACACCATGTAAACCTTTGTATTTCTAAGAGAATAAAATGGAGTGAATTGTTTTGTATTTACTCCAGTATTAAGTCTTGTATGCAAAATTGCATTAGCCTTACAATGGTGACATGGGGGAGTATTTATAGTGATGCAAGGTGAATTGTGGCTCTTGAATGGGAGTACACGTGGCCCCATCTTCCTAATCCACACATCTAATTCTCGGCATCACTTTTGACTTATTAGCTCATTTTATATTTATTAAGTGGCAGAACCGCTACTTTGTTTAACAAGACCTGACACTTAAACTCTATGATGGATGTCACATCAATCATTCGAAAAACGATACTTGTGAAGGAACGGATCTCTTGGAGAGAGTGATAGTGAAGGTGCCTCGAAAGTCATAGCCTAGATTCATGGGCCTCGATGTGAACCACCTCAGTCATTGCACCTCGGGCTGGAAGATGTTGAGCCTCGGTTGAGGCGTTGACCCCAGTCGAGTCGTACAAGATAGGAGTCACAGCCACCATGCCTCGGCTTAGGTGGGCCGAGGGATACAATAGGTCGACCACGTGGAGCCACTTATGATGAGACGTAACAAGTGGTATGGAAATAAAAAATTGTAGACTTAAGCCCTGGGTTAGTGGATGATTTTGGCATAAAATTTGTGTGAGACTTGTTGGTCAAATTTGGAAAATCAAAGTTGATCCTTGTTCTCTTCCGTAAGAGCATCGAAACTATATATTTATTTACCAAAATTGATGAATGTATGAATGAGAAATTGGAGCTCAAAGATGATCATTGGAAAATGGTTTATGTAGGAAATAAAACTAATCCCACATAGGAAAATGAAAAAAGTATGAACCACGTTATATAGGATTACACTTTGGAAGGGTGTAATCATGTGTAGTAAAGAGGCTCTCTCCACGTGCGTGCGCAAGAGGTGCAAATCACAGATCGAAATTACCTTCGAACCATGAACTTGTATGCGAGCGCGACTTGTGTACACTAATGTCGGACCGAACAGAGTAAAAATTGGCCCGCTTGGAGTGAAAATTTGACTATAGCATTGATTAGTATTGAATCCCAACACATCTGTTTGGCTCCTTAAAACCAGCTCATAAAGAGACGCCCTAACGGCGTGGGATTTAGAAGGGTAAAATAAAATTATACCATATTTGAAATTATTGTTAAGAAAGAGGTGGTGTGGTTTGGAGGATTGTTTTTAAGTAAAAATACATAAACAGCATTTCAGCCAGCAATCTTATCAAGATAAAAATTCAAGAGTTATACTATAATGACAAAGGAGTTTGACAAAATTGGATGACAAAGTTGAATTTACACCAATCATTTCAAAAATATATTTTTAAATCATTTGAAATCTGTGGCCTGAATTCCGCCAACACACTTTGTAAAGCCACTTTTGTAACCCAACTTTGTTGAAGTAGAATTATTGAAAATTCAAAGCATACATAAATATTGTCAAATAATTTGGCAAAAATATTGACTTCCACACTCGCCGATGGTGCGTCGGAAAATCTTGGGAGGAGCCCGAAAGTGGATTGGGCCAGGTGGCCCCTTGCATTTATGAATACTCTCTTCGCTGAAACTATTTTCTTTCACTGATTTTAATTGTTCCAATGGTCAAGGAACTTATTTCTCTGTCTTCAATTGTTCAATAAAGTTTAAGACGTCAAATTTTGGTCAATGAACTTTGAAAAATGTTGGACGTTGCTCGCTGGTATAACATCCATTTTAAAACTCTAATGGAATTGATGACGTAACTGATGTAATACACTTGTAATGCCACCATCACGCTATTAAAATTTTGAGATAGTTGAATTTTGGTCACTAAAATTTGGAAAACATTTTCGATTGCTCACTAAACTATGAAAAACTTCTTTTATTGGTCACTAAATTTTGAGATGGTCGAATGTTTGGCCATTAGACTTAGGAAAATATCTTCAATTGCTCAATAAACTTTGAAAAAACGTCTTCTATTGCGCATTGGAATTTGAGATGGTCGAATTTTAGCTATTAAACTTTGAAATGGTTGAATTTTTGCAACAAAGCTTTAAAAATGTCTTCTGTTCCTCACAATAATTTTTTATTCAACTAAATTTCATTATTAATATTTGAATTTAATTTAATTTTAATTATTGTGTGTTTCATTGTAAAATTTAACACTGAAGTTTAGATTTAATATAATTTTAATAACGAATTTATTGTGTATTTGGTTGCAATTAATAGCCACTTCCTTCGCATAACTTTGTAAGAGTTGTCTATCTTATTATTTGAATTTTGTAATGAAATATACAACAAATTTTTTCTTGAAGTTAAATTAAATCTAAATTGTAATATTTGAAGTTTACAACAAAACAAACAATAAGCCACTATTCGGTGAGGATTAAAATAAGATTTTTAGTAAATTTTGATAAAAAAAAATGAAAAAATGTGTGGTTAAAAAGTTGTGAGTCCTATGAAACATGTATTTAAAATTAATTGTTAAATTTGAGTTTGAAGAAAATTTAAATTTTAGCTTCTACCAAACGTGGGAAAAATGTGTTGGTAGAATTAAATTAAATTCAAATTTTAACGACGAATTTTAATTAAATTCAAATTTATTGTGTGCAATAGAAGACGCTTTCAAAGTTTAATGAACAATTGTAGATGTTTTTCAAAATAATGGCCAAAATTCAACCATCTTAAAGTTTAGTGGTCAAAATTCAACCACCTTAAAGTTTAATGAGCAATAAAAAAAATATTTTTCAAAGTCTAGTGAGCAAATCGAAGACATTTTCCAAAGTTTAGTGACCAAAATTTGACCGTCTGAAAGTTTAACGGAGTAAGGGGGCGTCAAATGTGCATTCCATCAGCCACGTTGCCAATATCCATTAGAGGTAACTTTAAACGGTTGTTATAACTGTCAATAACGTCCAATGTTTTTCAAAATTTAGTACCAAAACTCACATATTAAACTGTAGTGAACAATTGAAGATATAGAACATAACTTCAGTGACCACTGGAACAAAAACTCTCATGGCGGGCAGTAAAGCGAGGGCATTACAAATTAGGGTGTAATTATATATATGGATAGATTCGTGGATATGTTTTCATTTGGACTCGTTTTACTTCGTAAATCCATTTGTGCAAACAGTTGGGCTTTTAAAGATAGGACAAGATTTTTATTTATTTATTTATTTTCCCTATTTACAATGGGTAACGAAATTTTTACCTACGAATTATTCCATTAATAAATTCGTCGGTCATTTCACTTCATTATTAAAAATATATTGAAAAATGATCTGTTTGTAATTCGTTAGAATTCCATTTTAAATAGCTACGAAAATCATCCATTGTTAAAATTTCTTTTCTATTGCCTCTCTTTCTAATTGCGTGTGACCGATGACAAACATGATTGCATACTTCTAATCATCGGAACGCATTTCCATCTGTATTGCCTTTACATAGAAAATCTGGTGTCCATCCTTTATCGTATGTACATGCTAAGTTAGTGGACATCGATCCAACATTCTACTTAAGTAATAAAAGAATTGTACGAGGATATTGGTGGTAGATGTAAAAATACATTTTTCAGAATTGTACGAGGATATTGGCGGTAGATGTAAAAATACATTTTTCAAAAATGTGTAGATGTTTGTACCGCAATCGAATGTTCCATTAAATGAGCATGCCACACTAGGAATTTCGCAGCTGGTTCCTCAATACCATTTGCATTTATTCTTTCAATCACATCCTGCAGTTCAAGATCCACCTTTGCTCTACCGAAAAGTAACCATATTCAATGATTTTAATAAACTATTAGCTTGGTTTATCTGTTTAATTTAGATTTAGAAATATTTTTCATTATACCAGGATGCAAAAGTTCCAGAAATAAAAGTTATCTTGGTATTTCTTTTGCATGAGAACACTTGCAATACATACAATTAATATATCTCCACGTCGCCCGGGACATAATTTAGTGGTACAAAGAATAGGAGTGAGGTAGTTTCAACCTTGCTGACACCCGCAGTATAAGAGTTCGATTCTTGAAATATGGAATTGAACTTTTTGTGGGTACCAATGTACGGACAAACTCTGGTTCCCTGACCTGTTAAAGCACATCCCGCGATTTACCTCCCTCACAATGCTTTAGGGGAGGGGCGGTGGGGACCCTCACGTTTGGGGTTCAACCTTCTTTTAATTAATATATCTCAACTATTAGCATATCATAAGTAACCTTGTTGCAATTACCTTAGTTCATATACCAATATGGCCGATTGAGCGCCTTTACACAGGCTGTTGCTTTGACCCAGAAGAAGAATTGCTGCATTAGTTAAATTAAATGTAATGATAACTATAATGTCTTGAAAAAACGTAGCATTAATTCGAGAAAAAAATTAGTTTGCTGCATAAGTTAAATTAAATGTAATTATACCTATAATGTCTTGGGAAAACGTAGCATTAATTCGAGGGGGAAAAAAATAGTAAGCTGAGGGAAGTTCCAGATAAGTGTATTTTTGAATAATTTATGGGAAAATTGCAATAGAAGTTCCAAACCTTTGAAACATTAGTAGATTTTTCCAAACTTTTGATTTGTTGCAATCGTCACCCCTAACCTTTCCAAACGTTGCAGGCAAAGCCTTTTTGGACGATTTCAATCCACAATTCCATGAGTTGACCAAAATTTTAATTTTGACAACATTTTTAATATTTTAGAAAGGGGTAAAATAGTAAATTTTCATTTATCACATTAAAAAAATATAATAATTAAAAAATAAAAAATAAAAAAACACAACCCCCGTCTTCTTCCTCTCACCCCTCACCCACCCCCAACTCAAACCCAAAATCTACACCAACCATCACCACCTCCACCTCAATCAAGAATCCTGGGTTAAAAACAGTGTTCAACGTAACTCCAAAAATTTCCCAATCAATTTCTTTCAACTCCATCCCAAATCCTTGAGAACCCAGTCGACTATGACCAGCTGAGAAATCATCTTCTTGCTGTGTTATTAATCTTTCTACTATACCAACTGAGAAATCACCTCCTCCCCAACTAAGTTGAAAAGAGCAATTATTACCACTTCTTCAGTTGTGTTATTAACCTTATTGCTGGCATTGATAATTTTCTTTGTATATCTAAAGGCGATGAAGTTCGAGATCTTGGAGGAATGGGAATTGGATTGTCAATCTTATTTGAAACGAACCCAAATGCGAGGAGGTTGCAAAGAAGAAAATTTTGCCTAAATAATCGATTTTTTGTGCAATCAATATGAATTCACCATTGTCGACTTTGGGAATTGCTTGTTTGGGGATTTTCTTTGGTTTCTTTGCTCTCATTGTTGAGTCTCAACAGAATGTGAATCTTTCGTCACAAATTACGCCTTCTCCTCCACTGCCATTGAATTCGCCCCCTCTATTCGTTCGACCACCTCCACTACGGCCATTGAGTCCACCACCTCCATTCGTTCCGCCCCCACCACCACCATAACCATTGGCTCCGTCGCTTCCATTCGTTCTACCACTGCCACCATCATTGGCTCCTCCACCTCCAACTCAATCACCACTACCTCCCTCGCCCTTGCCTCTCAGTCCTCCCACGCCTTCTCCAAGAAAATGCCTCTTCCCATCTCCAAACGAGTCAAATCCACATATGAGCCCCCAACAAAGAAAGATAAGCTGAACATGGGAAAGAAACTTGGATTAATGTTCGCAGGAATAGCCGGGATCTTGCAAGAAAGATATTAACATTGAATATTGTTTTTAGCCCAAGACTCTCGATTGAGGTGGCGGTGGTTGGTGTCAATTTTGGGTTTGAGTTGGGGGTGGGTGAGGGGTGAGAGAAAGAAGGCAGGGGTTGTGTTTTTTATTTCTCTTTTTTTAATTATTATATTATTTAATGTGATAAATGAAAATTTACTATTTTATCCTTTTTAAAATATTAAAAATGTGGTCAAAATTAAATTTTTGGTCAACTGACGGAATTATGGATGGAAACCGTCTAAAAGAGCTTCACCTGCAATGTTTGGAAAGCTTAGGGATGATGACTCTAACAAATCAAGGGTTTGGGTAAAATTTGCTAACGTTTCAAAGGTTTGGAGTTTTTGCTGTAGTTTCCCATAATTTATTGATAGAAAATGTGTGATTAAAAAATTAAAAAAAAAGTTTTGAATTTGTATGGAATGTTATTATATTGAAAAATATGCAGTTGAAATGTGGTCTAAACACTATTCAAAAATGCATTTTTTTTTCAACAAATGGGGCTCAAATAATGGCTAAATATAGAAAAATACTAGAAAGGAATGAAGAGTGATTTTTTTCAATTTTTTTTTTTTTTTTTTTTTTTTAGCCAGATGTTGCGAACCATAATGTTTATGATTTCTGTAGATTTGTCAACCTTTGACCTAGACACCTTTGAAGTTGTCAATTCAAGGCCACATTTTTTCATAGGAAATATGTATTTTTTTTTTCGAACTGTGACATGCAATATCAGATTTTGCAAAACATTATGATGTTTTTCATCAATTAAAAGCCTTAAAATTAAGATTTAATAACTGCAATATACAAGCTATTTTGAGACATTTATACCCCACATAAGAGTATTTCCAAGAAACTCTTTACTTTTAAAGAGTATATTCTATTATTTGAAGAGTATCTATAAATTTATAGAGTTAAAATTTTCAATTACTCCAATAAGCTCTTTATATTTAACACTTAATTTTACTACTCTTAAAAAATATTTATTGTTTTTCTCTATCTTTTTTTAACTAGATTTTCTCTAAATTATTTTACTATTTTCCTACATAGAAAAATTGAAACACTTTGAATGTATTTTAATTATTGAGAGTGAGTTTGGCTTGTCAAATTTGAAGAGTCAAACCCACTCTCTATATTAAAATATTAATTTAAAGACTCTCTTGGAGCATGATTTTTAGAGTTAACACTTTAAAATACAGAGTATCTAATCTTTAAAAAGTCTTTTGAAAATACTCTAAAAATGGATCACTAAATACATATAAAATAGCGAAGTTATCTGTAAGCTAATAAGCCCCCATCCATTTCATATATTCTAAAAGATCAAAGAAGTGTGCAAATAAATATAGAAAGGTCAAAAGAGCAGAGCAATATTTTAACAGGTGGTTTAGAGGCGTCTCTCGTTTACAGCCTTCTTCGGGCTCTGTTATTTGATTTCCTATAATTCTCTTGCTATTCAGTCAAAAGTATTTTTTTCTCATTACCGTATTCACCATATTTCTAGATTGAGTCTTAACAAATTGGTATTAGAGCAGTTGATCTTTATGATGCAAAAGATGACCGAAAGCAAGGTGGAAGCTACAGAAAAGAAAGTGGAAGTAGTAAGGACAAAAATACAAAGGTTACCAAGGCTAGAAAACTCTGTCAAGCACCTCACACAAATCATAGTCAAAGTTTTACAGACCTTGGAAGCTACCAAGAAGGCAGTGGCAGCTCTAGTTAATCCAGAAGTATAAGCGAGTAGGAATTTAGGAGGAAGCTCTTGCGGGATCATAGATGGTCGGCCCAACTCCCACTAGTGCACTCATGGCAGATCAATGACTCACATACAGGGAGAAGTGGCTATTGGAATTAGTTAAGCGTAAAACCATAGTAAAGTGACTTTAATATAAACTACGACTAAATATTCGGACTTGGTCCAATAGTCAAATTATGAAAATAAATAGCTTAACTTGTTCTACTCATTGAGTAGATCAGTTGGGGTATGTTTGGAATCTCAAAACCAATTTCAAATGAATGAAAAATTATGGTCCAAGGTTGGAATGAAAAAGAAGAAATTTGGCTAGGTATTTGCCCAAATCCACCGCTCACCTATAGCTTGAGCGTTGAGTGGGTGATAAACTAGCTTGAGCGTTGAGTGGGTGATAAACTGGCTTGAGCGACAGGTGGGCGACTACCTTTCTGGTTTTAACCTCCAGCTATGTACAGGCAATAGGCGAGTGACAGCAAATGCTGCAACCATTGGCAAAGGTTGCTGAGTTTTAAGGCATGCCTCTTCACTCACAACCTTTCCTCATCTATAAATTAGACCTTTGGGATGTCCTTTACTTCATCCCAATGATATGCAATCATAGCATAACATAAACATTCATATTTCCTTAGCCAAACACAAGAAGTTAGTCATATCTTGGGAGTTGATTGTTGTCATCAAAGGCACCATTGTGAGGGAAAATTGACTTAAGGATAAAGAGCTCAACTATGGCTTTGACTTTGCATTCATTTCTTTGGTGTAACTTTGTCCAATTTTATTGACGGTTTAATATCATTTATATTCTTTCATTTCTTTCCATTACTCTATCCAATTTTCAATAAAATTGGTAAGTTTGATTTTAAAGTCATCACTCAATTCTAATTTTTTTATAAATAATAATCTTAAGTCGATTTGTGTCTTTCATCTAAGTGATAACTTTAATTTCTATTCGGTTAAACTGATTACATTTCAATTTAACTTCCTCTACTCCTTTTCGGACTTGATTTGTTAGTTTATCTTCTATTGTATATAAACAGAAATGAATACAGTTAAAAATACCGACACTACTTTGAATGATGCTTCAAATATGGGAACATCGGAAGAAATAATTCCTAACTTGGTTCCTATCTTTGTAATTCTTCCAGTTGCGGTTGTCTCTCCCATTCATATAAATTTCATTCCACATGGAGAGAAATCGAAGAGATTTACTGGGTTTGATTTCAAGAGATGGCAACAAAAATGTTGCTATATCTCATGACCCTAAACTTGCTAAAAATCTTAAATGAAGATGCTCCTGCTATACAAGAAGGAGAAAATAATAGGGCATCGTTGATAGCATTGGATGCTTGGAAACATTCAAACTTCTTATGCAAGAATTACATATTGAATAGGTTGGACAACACGTATAATGTATATAGTTCCAAAAAATCTACAAAGGAACTATGGGAATCGTTAGAGAGGAAATATAAGACTAAAGATACCGTAACTAAGAAGATCATCGTGGGAGATTCTTGGACTACAAAATGGTAGATTCAAAGATGGTCATTAGTCAAGTACAATAATTGCAAGTAATTCTCCATAATATTCAAGTTGATAAAAATTTTCTAAGTGAATCATTTCAAGTGACTGCAATTTTCAAGAAACTTTCACCCTTGTGTAAGGACTTCAAGAATTATCTCAAGCATAAGCACAAGGAGATGAATATTGAAGACTCATCATCCGATTGGAATTGAAAAAGATAACCAAAATTCGGACAAGAGTATTGGGAATCAAATACCAAAAGCTAAGGCTGATGTGGTGAAATCAAATAATAAGAACAAGAAGAGGAAACCTTCCATCAAATCCTCCAAGAAGAATGCAAAGAAATTCAAGGGCAATTGTTATAATTGTAGAAGGGCCAGACATCATTCTATTGATTGTAGCAAACCTAATAAGCAAGTCTAAGCAAATATCCTGAATCTAATGCCATTCTTGATGGTATATTAGAAATAAACCTATCAACCGTTACTTTAGAATACAACAATGTTGGAAATCTCCAATTATCACCAGAAAGTGACCATTGAGGCCCTGAAGAAGGTGAACTTGGAGCTAACTGGGGCTAAGGATGCATACAATTTTTTGGAGGGTCAAATAAAATGGTATGTGGACGAGCTGAAGAAAGCGCGGGAGGAGGCCCAGGTGGCGATGGAGAAAGCAGTGAAAGAGTACGTTGCTAACATCCACCTCACTGAGGAGTATAAGAGCTTCAACATTTACTGGAGGAACTATGCTTATGCTTAAATGATGGAGAGGGTGGAAGAGCTTTACCCAGACAATGATTTGTCTCAACTGAAATCTGAATTTTTGAGTGAAGTACCTCAAACCCCGACTGAGGCAACAGTGGGTGACAAAGTAGCTGAAGAAATTGAAGAAGAAGAAGAAGGTTCTGAAACTCAAGCTACTGAGGCACCTCCATATCATCAGATGCTTAGTCTAGGTTTCCTTTCAGTTTGTATTGATGTACCGGCCTTAGGCCATCCTTTTGTAATTTTTCTTGAAGATCAATATATATCATTTTTGAAACTGTCTATCCTTTATATGTTGTTTTTTCTTAACAATAACTTATTGACTTGAACAACGACTTAAACAACTTGGGACATTCGAGCACGCTGAACCACTTAAGTTTGGTAACTTGCACGAAGGATGCTTAAGCCAAGTAACTTGAAACAGTGATGAAAGCACTGTGGCCATGAACCGGTTCAATAGATCGAATAAAATAGGTTAATTTTGCATAGGTTGAACTATATTGAGTTCATAATAGTTGAGCCTCGTTGCCCAATGGGCACAAAAGCTCGGCATTAACTTTGTGGATTGTTCACATCCCTTTGGCATTCAGCCTCAAAATTCAAAACGAGGTAATCCCTATTTTCATCAGTACCTTTCCTCTGAGGCATCCACACTTTCTAACATGGTTGATGGTGCAGTCATGCAGAAGCTTCTCCATTTAAATGAGGCATGTAGCCTATGCCTCGAAGTTTAGATGAGGCTATCTACGTTTGGGATTAGGACCCCTCCTTCGAGGCACCCACGCTTCCTAACTTGGTAGATGGTACTGTCATACAGAGGGTTCTCCATTTAAAGAGGGCATGTGGCATATGCCTCGAAGTTCAGATGAGGCGATCCATGTTTGGGATCAAGATCTCTTCTCCAAGGTACCACGCTTCCCAACATGGTGGATGGTGTAGCCATACAGAGGTTTCACCCTATGGCTTTTAGCCTCATCAAAGGAAGACATGTGGCGTACGACTCGAAGTTCAGACGAGGTAATCCACATTTTGGATTAGAAACTCTCCTCCGAGACGTCCACAGTTTGAGAAACTTTTGTTCCCGAATTCGAACAACTTTGAGGACATTTTATTGAAGCTTGGAATTTGATACATAAGCTGAGAAGGATCATCAAGCGAGATGGTATATTCATTGATAATAAATTTTAAGATGCTCAATGTTCTATGAACAAGGTTGTGCATTGCCATCCATTCTTCAATCCAGTATGTACCGAGTTGGAGTTCTTCTCAGATCTTGTAGGGGCCTTCCTAGTTTGGACCTATTGTATCTATGCCTGGTTCTTTGGAGGATATGAAGACCCTTCGTAGAACCAAATCATTGATTTGGAAGGACATCTTCTTCACTTTGGAGTTATAGTACCTAGTCATCTTCCTTTGATAAGCAGCTAGCCTCAGTTGGGATTCATCTCTCCTTTCGTCAATGAAATCAAGCAAGGTCGCACCTCCGAAGTTCGTCGTTTGTTATTTCTCTGAAACGCAAGTGGCATAGTGATGGTATGCTGACCTCAACGAAGCTCACGGCTTCGATGCCATAAGCCATCAAGAATGTATTTCCCCAATTGGAGTAGTTCAAATTGCCCAAAGTACTTGCAGTAGTTCATCAACCCATACCCCTTTTGACATATCAAGCTTCCTTTTCAGGACATGTTTGATTGTCTTGTTCACAGCTTCCACTTGGCCATTAGTCTGGGTGTGATGAGAAGTGGAGAAGTGTTTCTTTATGCCAAGCTATTCACACAAGCTCTTGACTTTCTTATTATCCAATAGTTTTCCGTTGTCTAAGACTATCGAGTGGGAAACCTCAATCGGTATATGATGTTCTTCCACAAAAACTTAGAAGTGTTTGTTTCGGTGATTTTTGCCAATGGTTCAACCTCAACCCACTTTGTGAAGTGATCAATGGCCATAATTACAAATTTTGTGCCTCCTCTACCTTTCAGTAGGGGACCTATGAGGTCCATATCCCATTTGGAGAAGGGCCAAGGGCTGGAGACTGTGGTCAATTCCTACGATGGTTGCCTTTGAGTAGGAGAGAAACGTTGGCACTTGTCACATTTACACACGAATTGGAGGGCATCCTTTTTCAAGGTGGGCCAGTAGTATCCCTGTCTCAATACCTTTTGTGTCAAAGCTAGATCACTTAAGTGGTTGTCACAAACACCTTCGTAGACTTATCTTAAAATGTAGGTGGCTTCCTCTCCACCCACGCACCGAAAAAGTGGGAAGGAGAAGCTCATTTTGTAAAGTTCGTCATCAATGAAGATGAAATAAGCTAATCTCCTCCTCAGTTTGTAGGCCTCATCCTTATTAGTGGAGAGGACCTGGTCTTTTAAATAGGCCATAATAGGCTGCATCCAGGTGGGAGTTCCTTCTACCCACATCACATCTGGGACCTCGACAATGGTTTTAGGAGGTGTTCAATTAGTACTACCGTCAGCAGATTGGAGTCCTTGCTGCTCGCTAGTTTGGAGAGTACATCGGCGTATGTATTTTCAACATGAGGGATTTGGATTATTCAAATTTTTTGAAGGACGAGAGTAGGTTCATCCCCAGCTTCAAATAGGAAGCCATGTTTTTGCCCTTAGTAGAGAAGTTGCCATAGACTTCACTTATAGCTAGGAGTCACTGCTGATAAGTAGCCTTCTCACTTGCATTTCCTTCACCAATCTGAGGCCCGCAAAGAGTGCCTCATACTCTGCCACATTGTTTGTGGCTTTGAATCTGAACCTCACAGCTGAGTTCAGCTTGTAACCCTCTGGGCTTACTAGGACCACCCCGACTCCTGAAACTGTATATCCAGCTAACCCATCCACGAACAGGTTCTACGTAGAAGGCTCAACAGGTTCTATCATTCCTTCATTTCAGGTACATTAGCAAACTCCACTACAAAGTCTGCTAAGGCTTACCCTTTGATGGCTGCCCTCGTTTTGAAGATGACATCAAATTCACTTAGCTCCACTGTCTATTTCAATAGTCTCCTCGAGACACCGGACTTCTGAAGCACTTGCCTCGAGGAGAAGTTGGTTAGAAAATTAATGGTATGGGCCTGGAAGTAGGGCCTCAATTTCCTTGAGGCTGTAATCAGGGCCAAGGCAAGCTTCTCCATATCGGGGTAGCGGGTTTCAAGGGATAGAATGTCTTGCCCGTGTAGTATATAGGGAGTTGGGTGGTTCCCTCCTCTCTGATTAGAACTACACTGATGGCCTCGTATAGCTGGAAAATTTCTCCTGGCTTTGCTTAAAGAGGAGTGGGCCTGTCCTAGATGCCTTTTTCAAGCCTTGGAATGCCTCTTCATACTCCTCCATCCATTAGAACCTCTTCCAGGCTTTTAATATTTTAAAGAATAAAACACATTTGTCGGTGGCCTTAGAGACAAAGTGGCTGAGTGCTGCCACCTGCCCAGTTAAGCTTTGAACCTCTTTTAGTTTTTGAAAGGATCTCATCTCAATCAAGGTATTGATCTTCTCGAGATTGGCATCAATTTCTCTTTAATTGACCATATATTCTAAGAACTTTCCAGAGGCAACACCTAATGCACATTTGAGGGGTTGAGCCTCATCCTGTATCTTCTCAGGATTTGAAAGGTATCGTTCAGGTGTGCCACATGGTCATCTGCCTTCAAATTTTTTACAAGCATATCATCTACATAAACCTCATCGTCTTGCCAATGAGGTCTATGAACATTTTGTTGACAAGCTTTTGGTAAGTAGTCCCAACTTTTTTCAACCCGAAAGGCATCATTTTGTAGCAATAAAGGCCTTTATCCCTGATAAAGGAGGTGCTCTCCTAATCGGTCGGAACATGGGAATTTGATTGTAGCCTAAGTAGGCGTCCATGAAGTTCAACAACTCATGCCCGGCGATGGAGTCTACTAGTTGATCAATCCTAGGAAGTGGGAAACTATCTTTGGGGCATGCTCTATTTAGATTAGTAAAGTCAATACATACCCTCTATTTACCTTTGTGTTTCTTGACTAGAACCGGGTTGGAGACTCACTTCTGGTAGATGGCTTCCCTGATAAAGACATTCTTAATAAGTTTCTGCACTTCTTCCTTCAGGGCCTCATAACTCTCTGGGTTGAGGGCTCTTCTCTTTTATCTTTGCAAGGTAACCTTAGGATTCATTTTTAGGTGGTAACAGCTGATCTTGAGGTCTATACCTACAATTTTCTCATGCCTCCAAGTAAAGACATCAAGGTTCCTACACAAGGGGTCTTTTAGTTTCTCTTTCAATTTGTCACATGATCCTTTGCCCACTTTCAACATTTTGGTGGGGTCTCGAGGGCCCACCAGGAAGCTCTCGAATTCCTTTACTGTGGCTGTCAGAGGATCCTACTTAACCACCTGGGGATCAATCTCATCAAGAACCAGTGGTTCTCCCCGCTCGGGAGGAGCGTCGATCATCTAAACATCTTCTCGTTCGGTGAGGGACCTCACTTGGGGCGTCCATCAAATCCATGTTAGTTATAACGACATTAATGTCCTAGGGTTCGGCCTTCCTAATAGAGCTCAAATAACATTCACTTGATCCTTTTTGGTCTCCTCTCACTGTTGCCACCTCGTTCTCAGTCGGGAATTTCATGCATATGTGGTGGATAGAGATGTCAGCTCCCAATTCCTTTAGGGCTGATCTCCCCAGTACTCCGTGATAAGGCAATCAGCTATCCACAATAAGGAATCCCATGAAGTTCAATGTGGTTTGGGGTAATTCTCCCATCTTCATTGTGAGTGTGATCTTTCCTCTCGAAATGATGCTATCTCCAGTGAATTTGTATAAGGGAGTGGTGGTGGGAGTCAATTTGTGGTCCAAAATCATCTTATCAAATGTAGATCCAAACAAAATGTTCGCGGAGCTGCCATTGTCTACTAGCATTCGTTTGAGTCCATTCCAGGCCACAACAGCTTTTACCATCGCAATGGGGATAGTGGACTCCCTCTACGTCCTCTTGAGTGAAGATGATGGGTAGTGTCTAGTTTCTCCAAGAGCTATTGTCCACGATGTAACTTGTCAACAGGGGGGTGCTTGGCCTCTCGGGCATAGTTTCTTTGTGAATTTTGGGTTGATCCACCTATGTAAGGCCTCAAAATATGGTATCCACCTCATGGATTGGGGCCTCCTCTTGACCCTAGTTGCCTCTATGATGTCTATGTCCTTCCCTGGGTCTTTTTGCATTTTGCTCTCTCCTTTTGAGGGGAGAAATACCCCGCTGGCGGGGAGCAGCCTCTTCATGCCTAGGCCGCTGGTCATACTTAGGTGGAGTCCTGTTCTCATGAGGCGATTCATTCCTCCTCTCATTTCAAAGACTTTCTAGTCAGACGTGTTGCATATATTCTCAACAATTTGCGGTGTCGTGGTGTACGAGTAGTGGTACATACAATATTGGTGGGGGCTCGAGTTCTGTCTGGGTCAAGAACCCGGGCCTCACCCACGGCCTCTTCCCTTGCAAGGGACTTGTTGTGAAGTTTCAACCTATTGCATGTCAGTAGTAGGGGCGATATCTTCATATGCCAAGGTTGGGACTGCATTCAAAGTTGTGGTGCCGAGTACTTGCCCTGAATTGTCATTACTGGCCTAGTTCATCTATTAGTCCATCAAGTGAGAGGTCGGTCCCCTGGTGCACTATCTCTGCTGAGATGGGAAGCCTCTGTTGGCCCTGTTCTTCTGTTCAATCAACTCTTCATTGATTATTTCCCGCTTGATCATCTCGAGCAGGGCGTCATAAGTAGTAGGGTCCTGATTTTGCACGTCCCTCCAAAACAGGGTATTCATATTTAAGCCTTCTCTCAGTACTGACAAGGCTTTGCAAAGATGACTTGCATGCAATACGTCATTTCATATGTAAAGCATGACAAGAAGCTTTTAAGAGATTTCCATGTACTTGCCTCATTTCCTGAAGGAGCTGGATTGGGACCTCTCCCTCCTTGCTCACTGCGGATCTCTTCAAAAATGTGGTCTTAAATTCTGGCCAACTTCTTATGCTCTCAGATGGTAGCCTACTATACCAAATTTCAACTAATCCACTAAATGTTAAATGAAAGGCTCTGCACTTCATTTTCGAGGTGGCTCATCTTAGGCTCATGTGAGTCTTATAAGCATTCAAATACTTCTCTAGGTCACCTCTCCCATCGTATTTTGTTATCTAAGGCATAACATAGTGGCTTGGAACCTGGGTGCTTCTTAATTCTCTCGAGAATGGCAAGTTTTCATCATCATCATCCAAGTCACAGGACCTCTGCTATTTATCTAAATCAGTATTCTTATCGACCTTATATATGGGTGACAGGTGAGAAGGACCGGCCTGGTTCCTAGCCTCTTCTTCCTTCATTTGGTGCCTATTTCTAGGCGAGGCAACACGGGGGCATTTTCATGCTTTTCCTGCGGCTGTTGATTCATTGGGGAAAGGGGCTATGGTCTCGTTCGAGGCTCATGAGATTGTTAGTGTTGTCTGCGCCTCAATTCCACTAAGCTGATTCTGTCAAACACACTGCTTAACCTACTGGGTCTCTGTTCATATGCAAGGAAAATTTTGTCCTACTAGTTATACGAGACCTCGGTAGGTCGACTAGCTGCACAGGTGGAGGAAATGTTAACTTCCACTTCCCTTTCCACGGGGCTATCACCTCAGTTGTATGATGGTGAAGCAGCCCTTTGGCTTTGGACTTCATCATCTTGTTAGTATTGCCCTTGGGACGTATAGGGAGGTATAGGAAAACCTCTATGGCCCTGTATTTGGGCCATGAGTTCTCTCATGGCCATGTTTTGGCTCGCGATGTTCCTCATGTTTGCAGCCACGGCTGCCATCTCCCTAGAGATCTAGACGGCTCGTTGCCATGTTTTGGCTCGTGATGTTCCTATGTCTACAGCCATCTCCCTAGAGATCTGGACGGCCATTTTCGTACCAACTCTCCTATAATGGTGTTGGGGCCTGTGACAAGCTGCTGGTGGGGCTGCTCCTATGCTTTCTCTTACCCTTCTTGGGGGTACATCTTCATCCGAGCGCATTTTCTGTGTTTCGACTCCAAGTTTTTCCAAGTTATGGGGCTTCCTCTTGTTCTTTTTCAAGGACAAATCCTTTTTCAAAGAGAATGCTCAAATGTTCCTCTTTAGTAAGCTTTCTCCACATGATTGCTCATAGTTATAGTATGGTTTCCCAAAGACGATGCCAATCGTTTGACCCAAAAAATTTCGCAATAGATACTAGACCCACCCGTGCACACGCAAGTCTAGTCCGACACACTTAGATACGTGGACAGTCTGAAATGAGCAGATTTAGAGCGCGGGAGGAACTCAAAGGTACGAGATGATAGTGTTCGAAATCCGACGATACATTTGGATAACGACTGTAAAATAATTACCAATCGTGGTTTGTTGAATATGTATGTGAACTCATATGTATTGCAAGAGAGTAAAATGTGTAGTGTATGTTATTGTATTGAATCTTGCATTAGCTTTACATGGGTTGCATGGGGAAGTATTTATAACAATACAAGTTGAATCGTGGCCTCATCTTACTAGTTTACATGTCAAATTCTACGCATCACGTTTGACTTCCTAGCCGGCTATACATTTATTAATTGGCAAAGTCGCCACTATGCTTGACAAGATGTCTCACTTGCACTCTATGATGGGTGTCCCATCAATCATTCAAGTAGGAAAGAGTGATGTCAAAGGTGTTTTGGAGTTTGACTTCGGCATTTGGGCCTCGATGTGGACCACCTCAGCCTTCCAGCAATTGAGCCAATTCACAGGTGTTGTTTCTCGATGTTTTGTGTTCCTTGTTGGCCTAATAGCTTCAACGACCATGCCACGTGGTTCGTATGGGTGGGCCATGGGCCCCAGTGGGTCGACCAATGTGTCAATATGTAACAAATACATCTAGTAACATATAGGGATAACAAATTCTAAACTTGAATATATTTTTTATATTTATTCACGATTTTTGCTATCTAAAATGTAAATTTAGAGCATTAGAAAAGTATATTCTCACATAATTAAATGTAAAAATAAAAAATTAACATATATGTGTTTGATCCTTATAATATTTACATTATAAGATGGAACATAAGCTTCAATACAATATCAAAGTCCAATAAGTTCAAACTAGAAATGGCAATGGACATAATTGAGTCGTCCATAGGCCCAAACTCTCGACTCAGCTCATGTCCAATATGACCACGAGCTTTTCAACTTGTGAGTCGAGTCAAGCTAGACTTGTTTCCCAGAAGTGTGGATCAGTTTGGCTAATGGGTTGGGCTCACCATGAATTGAGTCAACCCACGAACTTCTTGGTTTTTAAAAAATATCCCAAAAGTTATTAAAAAACTAAAAACATTCTTACAATAAATTACAAATAAAATATGACAAAGTGACAACAAAATATTTAAAAATAATTATTACAATAAATTTATGCCTAAATTTGGCAAATTGATTGAGGGCTAACCGGTGGGCTTTACAAATGAACCAGCCCATTTGACTCGTGGAGCCAAGAGGCCTATGCACATTGGTTCAGCTTGGCCGACTTGGCCAAAATACTCAATGCAGCATGGTCTTATAATGATTGATTGAAACTTGTGACAAGTGTGTCCCATCGCAAGGATGAAGCCACGTGTATATTCATCCATTGGCTCATATTCGTCACTTTCTACTATAAAAACTCAAGTCTAGTTCCATTGAAAAGTAAGGCAAGTTTATACCATCAAACCATACTACACTGAACTCTCTTATCTTGCTCTTGTATTCACCCTAGTTTTGAACCCCTTTTTTTACTTTGATAGAACTAATTTCTAAGCTAATCCCACACCCAAGTATATATTCCAACAACTTGATTGTTAGAGTGTTTGTGGCCGCCTCCCCCATTCGGAGTCTGGCCGTATGCTTTAATGGTTTGCTCTAGTGCGTAGGACCAAAGCTTACGTGAATGCTAAAGAAGCTGCGATCAATTCACCACGTCACCCCCTACAAAAAGTGAGGTCAACATAACGCGTTTGGATAAATAATTGAGTAATGTTATTTAGGTCAACTGGGGTTTAAGGCAACACTGGTGGCATTTTTGATTAAATGAATCACATAAATTTACTGTGTTTAAGGTAGCACTTGTGGTATTTTTAATTAAATGAATCATATAATTTTATTTTTAACTAAACTCATCTCATAATGCCACATAGACTAATGTTGTAGCACCACTACTATTGGATAGCATTATTTTAAATAATTACTATAGAAGGTCATTATTTAGTTTAACAATGAAGTCTAAGACAAAATATTAAGTAGAAGTCACTCTTCCATTGAATGCTTTTCAACAAAGGTTAGAACTCTTGACCAGCAGCTTCATGGTTTATATGTTAACATCTTAATAAGGACAAATATCACTCATATGCATAATTTTATATTTTATAAACGACAAAAACAAAGAAATCCGATGTAATCAAGAAAAGAAAATGATCATCAAAATGTAATCAATCATCAGACGTCTGATCCTTTCCGAATCACATCCATAACAGAGAGTGCCACAGCAGAGAGTTGAAAAGTATTGCGATTTCTCTTTGTCAATGGAGAAACTAAGCCTTTTCTCTCATTAAATCCATCTTCACAAGTTGTAGCAGCATCCATTATTGAACTTATTTGCACATTAGCATCATCATATCGTTTGGAGTTGTAATATTTCATGGCATCCTTCACAGAAGAGATTGCATCAGAGAAAAGTTCAAAGCAATCCTTCAAACATTGTTCTGCATAAGGATCCCACTTCCTGTTTTTCATCAATCGTTTGATATAACACCGCATATCTGTAACGTTGTAACGCACAAGTCTGATTGAGATCTTCCCAAGCCCACGTAAACTTGCACACTGGCTGGCTGGTGCTGCCTGTAGGGAAGTTGTGCAGAAGTTGTAGTTGATGTTTGGATCATCACGAGCCAATGTTTTGCACGTTTCGTTGATTAAATTCTGGCAGTTCGCGGGCTGGGTCGAGATCAGGAAGGAGAGGAAGAGGGCTGGAAGAATCAAAGAGAAGGAGGAAGTCATTTTTTTCTTAGGTATTCTGGTGTGTGTTCTTGTTTTCTCTCCCCATGAGAGGATAAGAGGATTTATATATCAAAGCGAGTACATGTGCAGTTTGATTATTTCTTGGGTTGTTTGGAAAATAAATGTCTTCTTCGACCAATAACATCCATTGCCTCCGTAAAGAAACGTGTTTAAGATGTTCGACTGAATAAGAATTGACATAATTAAGAAATATAACGTCGTATGAATTTGATGTCCAATATAAAATACGAAATATAAGATTTTCCTTCGACCAAAAGTCTCCAAGTCATACTAACTTCTAAAATTAAACAAAATTTTATTCTAAGTCTCAATCGTCAAGACTCAATATCATTATATAAAATCAAAACAAAAATTCGAAATAGACTATTTTTAGGATACGGTTATAGACTCGATTGATAATATTATACCCGGTTAAAAAGGGAAAAAAATAAATAAATTATTATTTATCATCTTGTGCACAGTATTTTCTATATTAAAGATTCTCACCGTGTCCTTGTAATAACATTATTCAACTAAATAATTGCCAGCAAAACATAATCTTTTGGCATCTAAATATTCTAAGTAAAGATTTGAATAAAAATGGTATATATAATGGGTTATTGCTGGTTATGATTATTCCGATAAGTTTGTAGGATAGTGACGAATTAAAACGAAACAGTTTAGGGACTTTAGGTTTTTCTTTTGATTCTTTGCAAAAGCTGTTGTTCAACGTCACATAACTAAAGCCCCTTTTTGACTATGGAAATTAGATTCCTGGGAATGCCTAAATATGTCTCCATTATAATAAGATTGATGGAAATTAGATTCTTGGGAATAGCTAAATATGTCTCCATTATAATAAGATTGATTATCGAGCATATAAAATTCCGATAGGGATTAAAATTTAAGTTTTAATTTAAGTCAAAATCAATGATTAATTTAAATCTCATATTTCATGGAGTCTACAACTTTTTAATCACAATTTCATCAATTTTTATCCAGATCTATTAAAATTTAATTTTAATCCCCACCAAATAATGGCAAAATATTTTATCTTCGCGTTTGAAAAGTTATATCGAACGTTAGTATTTTCATACTTGGTCTTATGACTATTACCTTTTTGTTTTTTTGTAATAGTCGGGACAAATATTAGTTTCCATTCACGTTCGACCTATTTTTCTCATGTCAATAATGGATTTGCTTTGTTTTGGTCGATAATCCAGGATCTAGAGAGTCTAGACCAACAGATTTGGGACCCTCCAATATCTTGCTTACACGCATCTATTACAATATGCTCTATTCAGTGCCTATAAACTATAAAGTATGCTTTTAAGGAAAGAAGCAGTAAACATTAACACAACATAAACATGTGACTTTAACTTTTAAGAGAAAATCCTTATCCTAAAATTCAACATGAAGTTTGACGTATATAAATATAAAAGCCGGAAAAAGAAGCGTGACAAGAGGAGAGATTTGTGGTCTTTCCTTGTATTTTGATTTACTGCAAAATGGTTATCGAAGAGAAGGAGAAAGGAAAAATGAATAGAGAAGAAGAAATGAAAAATATAGAAACATGCAACTTTGTTGATTAATAAAATCCGTGTTATGACTTGGGCTGCCTCACTATTTTGTTAAAGTGTTTGGTCTTATTAAATTGTAATTTACCAGGCCCAGTTGATTAATCGCTTTTCTTAGTTACACGACTTATGCCTCACTTAAGGGCTGCTATCTGCCGTACGCGTGGCTCATTTACAATCCTTTGACCTGTGTCGTTTCGTCTGGGTATTTATACTCTTCGACGCAGAGAGACTATTCATTTTTCTTCCTTTCTCGAATGTTCTTTCTGTGTGTGAACTAGGGTTTCTCTAAAATTGGCAATTTTCATATTCGTGATGTAATCTTTGTATTGTTGAGTATTGAGGGTTAGTACGATCTATATGAGAGATTTTGGTTAACATATTTGTAAAAGGAGAGGCTAGAAAGAACTTGAAGAAATCATTGAGAGACTATTCATTTTTCTTCCTTTCTCGAATGTTCCTTCTGTGTGTGAACTAGGGTTTCTCTAAAATTGGTAATTTTCATATTCGTGATGTAATCTTTGTATTGTTGAGTATTGAGGGTTAGTACGATCTGTATGAGAGATTTAGGTGACCATATTTGTAAAAGGAGAGGCGAGAAAGAACTTGAAGAAATCATTGATTTCTTCATACATTTGTACAATTTCTTGGTGATATTAGTGGATCTAGAGCCTAATCGCTTAGTCGATGCTCAACGGATGAGAAGGTCTTTGTGACTGAACATCTAGACCCTTTACGGGTGAAAAATCTTCTGTGTTCTTGTTCTTTAATGTTCTGTATTTTGTGTTATTTTAACAATTCAAACAAAAGCTTTTATGCAATGGGACCAATAAGTAGTATCAGAGCGTTTTAAATACTTTCAAATTGTCATCTTTTTTTAAAAGAAAGAAAAGTGTCTCTATTGAGAAATTTGTTTTCTGGAACCTACTCGTTTTTTATCCATACTGTATCCAACTCTTGGTTGGATTTTTTCATAAATAACTCTGTTACTGGGGGATTTGTTCCTCAAGATTCGTATAACTGGGGTTTGTTCATCAAGACTTGTTGTAAATTTCTATTAAAACCTCAAACTCGCACTTGACTTGCTCAGATCTGTTGTTTACACTGAGTTTTGTTAACTCTACTTTTAACTCATACTGAGTCTTGGCAAGTTGAGTTAACTCACTCCAATTCCTGTTGAGTCTTTAACTCATACTGAGTCTTGGCAAGTTGAGTTAACTCACTCCAATTCCTGTTTAGTTCTTGACTCACTTCTGAGTGCTACTAAGTCCTGTGACTAATTGCCTTCTTGGTTGGTTCAATTTTAGTAATATGACTACACTCTCCATACTGAAAATTTGAGGTTTCAAATTCTGGTAATTTCTTATCCTTCTTATTAAAGCTATTAATTGTATCTGTTAATTTTGAAAGTAGTCATTAGGGGAAGTAGTCTGTCATTGCTTTCCTTTGTCCAAGATCCCTTGAGGATTTAGGAATCTGGGGGAACATTGGAATCCAGGATAATAATTCCTTAGACCTATTTCAAATTAACACGTACACTTACTAATTATAATTCTCTGTAATTTTGTAAATTGCATGTTAAGTAGTTATAATCAACAGCATCTATCCTGTCCTCCTACTTATTTTCAATGTAATTTTGCTAAACCACTTGAATTGGAGATACACTGTGTGTTGTATATCTGTTACTTTGTGATTAAATTTGTCAATACATGAATACAAAAATTTGAAGTCCCAACTTGGAATGGTACTAGAGACTTAAGTATCTGGCGTCAAAAAATGAAGACAATATTTTTACAACAGAGATGTGGGGCTTTAGATAATACCTGGGGTACAAAAATTAGTGCCTATAGAAGGCAAGAACTTGATGAAATTGGAGTTCTATATTTCTTCACCTTTCTGACAGTGTAATTAGAAAAGTTGGGGAAACTACTGATACTTAGACACTTTGGACTAAACTCGAGTCCTTGTATCTAACTAAGACTATGCCTAATAAATGTCATCTGCTTTGGCATTTTTATAATTTCAGATTTGATACATCTCTTACTCTAGAAGAAAAGACTGTCAAATATACAAAATTGACTCAAGATCTAGCAAATTGTGATGAGAAAATTTCTGATGATCAACAGGTTGTTGGCCTGTTGAATTCACTTAGTGAAAGATACAGAGACATTAGAAACGCCTTAGAATATGGGAGAGAAAACCTTACTGTTTATATTATCACTACTGCCCTAGGGAATAAAGAACTTGAACTAAAATCAGAGTTCAAAGTTACTAAAATTGGTGAAGGTCTCCACATAAAGGAGAAACAAAACCAAAGTAAGAAAAAGAGCATGTAATTTCACTTCATCTAATAAGGGCAGATTTCAAAAACCAAAACATAAGGACAAAAGTAAAGGTCAGATTAAAACCAAGAACCAAGTTATGAAGTGTTTTTCTTGTGAAAAGACTGGACATCTAATAAAGGATTGTTTCAAGAAAATTTCTTATTCAAAAGAAAGAATTAGCCCTGATGGTTCAACAGCCATTGCCTGCAAAAATGAACTTGACATTCAAGGTTTTTTTTTCTTACCAACACACCCAAAAGAGACCCAAATGAATGGATCCTTGATTCTAGATACACTTTCCACATGTGTCCAGTTAAGGAATGGTTTACTAAATTTGTTGATCTTAATAGAGGTCAAATTCAAATGGGAAACGACATGAGTTGTCAAATTAAAGGATTTGGAAAATTGAAACTAATGTTAGATAATAACTATTTACTTGAATTAAACAACGCCAAATATGTGCCTGAACTGAAAAGAAATCTGATATCCCTAGGGGAGTTAGATGATAAATATAACATTGTGATTCATAAATGGCTTATAAGATTAAATGATGACAATAAGGAAGTCATCACCTTTCATAAAACACATGGAATTTACAATATTTGTGCCTAACGTTTAGTAGGCTCCACCTCTATAGATGTAAATTCTAAATCAAATGAGTCTTTAATCTAGCATAAAAGGCTTGGCCACATTTCAGAAAAAGGGTCTCATTCTCTTGAATAAACTTAGGTGTTTTGGGAAGAACCACATTGAAAAGTTAGATTCTTGTGAAGACTAGATAATTAGAAAACTGCAAAAACTACCTTTTAAACCTAGAATTCACAAATCCATATACATCTTAGAGTATTTACATGCTGATCTTTGGGGACCAGCCTCTGCAAATACACTAAGTGGTTTTAGATTCTATCTACTTACTGTAGATGATTTTTCGAGGCAAACATGGACTTTTCTGTTAAAACAAAAATCTGATATTTTTCAAATCTTTAAACAATGGAAGTTAATGATTGAAAACGAAACAAGAAAGAAATTAAAAAACTGAGAACGGACAATGGACTTGAATTTTATAATACTAAATTTGATTCCTTTTGTAAGGAAAATGTCATGCTAAGAACCACACTGTGACAGACACCCAGCAACATAATGGTGTTGCAGAAAGAATGAATATTACACAGTTCTGGTCTACCAATATTTTTCTAAGGGGAAGCCCTCAAAACTACAACTTATCTTATAAATAGAAGTCCATCCAATGCCATTAATTTTAAAGTACTTGGAAAATTATGGTCAAAAACTATACCAAATTACAGTAAATTGAAAGTCTTTGGCTATGCTGGTTACTCTCATTAAAATGAGAAAAAACTGGAACCAAGATCAATAAAATGTGTTTTTCTTGGCTATGGAGAGGAAACCAAAGGGTGTAGACTTTGGTTAAGGAAAAAGATGGTTTTAGAGTCAAAGTCAAAATGTTATAATCAATGAAAAAGATATGCCATGCCATAACTTATCAGAACTAAAATCAAATGTGTCCACACCTATAAAGCATACTATCCTGAAAAATCAATTAGAAGGCCCTAAGGATTAGAATGATTTGATTGAAGTGGAGAGTACTCAATCTGAATTTGAAGGTGATCAGACTGAACCTGAAAGTGAATTTGACTCTGTCAACCCATCCCTAGCTAATTATCAACTTACAAGAGATAGAGAGAGGAGAAATAGGATACTCTCTACCAGGTTCAATAATGATGATTTTGTCACCTTATTTTCTGGACTAGATCCCTTGAATTCTGAAACAAATACTTTTGAAGAAACTGTCGGTTGTTTTGACTCAAAACTTTGGAAGGAAGTTATGGATGAAGAAGTGAATTATTTGATTAAATATGAAACCTGGATGTTAGTGGACAAACCAAATGATAAAAAGATAGTTGATTTTAAGTGGATTTTCAAAATAAAACAAGAGGACTCTAATTCAGAAAATAAAAGGTATAAAGCCAGATTAGTGGCAAAGGGCTTTACACAAAAGGAATGTGTAGACTACGATGAAATTTTTTCACCAATTGCAAAATACACCTCAATTAGAATTCTCCTTGCTTTAACTGACCACTTTGACTTGGAGTTAGACCAACTTGATATCAAGACAGCTTTCCTTAACGGTGAACTTGATGAGGAAATCTACATGAATCAGCTAAAGGGGTATCAAGTCAAGTGAAAGCCCAAAAGGTCTGTCTTCTAAAGAAATCACTCTATGGGCTCAAACAAGCCCCCAGGCAGTGGTATATAAAGTTTTAATCATATGTGCAAGCTTTGAGCTTTATCGAAAGCAGTTATGATTCCTGTTTCTTCTTCAAAGGTTTAGGTGGTCCTGAATCCATTTAGCTGCTATTATATGTCGATGATATGTCACTTGCCTGCCATGATAAGTCTGAAATATAATATGTTTAGTCTTAACTGAAATCAAAATTTGAAATGAAAAATTTAGGTAAAGCAAAAAGAATCCTAGGAATGGAAATATAAAGGACCAGGAATAATTGCATACTATTTTTTAAATAAGGAAATTATGAGAAGAAAATGTTAGAAAAATTTTCTATATTTGAATGTAAACCTGTATCCTTGCCACTTGAAAATCATTTCAAATTATCAAGTGATCAATTACGTAAAACTGAAGATGAACTTAATAGAATGAAAAATGTTCCATATGCTAATGCAGTAGGATCTATCACATACCTTATGGTGTGTACTATACTAGACCTAGCTCAGGGAATAAGTATTTTGAGTAAATTCATAACAAACCTAGGTGAAACTCACTAGTTAGCAGTTAAATGGATGCTTAGGTATCATCAAGGATAATAAGAGAGTAAAATATAATATTCTCCCCTCTTATTTATTGTATTCGTGTGATTATTTGATACTAAAATACATTTATTATACTTATGTTTGATTCGGGTTGCATTTTGGTAGAAAATGTGAAATTTGGGAAAAAAGAACGAAAAATGATCAAAGTGGAAGAAAATGAAAGTTTGGGGACTAAAGTGCAAATACTCCAAACTTGTGTCTAACCTTATGATAAAGATTCAAAAGTGTTAGAGGTCAAGTGGATGAGGAACTAAATCGAAGAGATGAAATATCGTCAAAGTATGATGACACACCAATTCCCAATCGAAAAAGTTACGCACCGATTTTCAACCTCACATTGGGACCCTTTTTGACATATCAAATGATCAAATTGGAAGATGAAATCTGAAAAAAGCTGTATTCCTTTAAGTTAATTTTTCAACGCAATTTGAATCATATCAATCCGACATCGGGAGGAAAAGTTATGGCCAAAATACTAAAAGCTGTCCGGGGAGAAAAACTTTTCAACTATGCGGTCGCATAATTCACAAATCATGCGACCGCATAAAAGGCTCCAGAGATTTTGAGGTAGCAATTGATTTGTTCTATGTGACAGCATGAGTTTCCACTATGCAGTCGCATAGAAGTAATTTTGGGTCGAATCTTCAATTACCGAATTTCAAGCCACAACTTATGTAAACACATTTTCATATGTTTCTTTAGGCTAAAAACATTCCAGAACGTGGAAAATTGATCTAGAAACCATTCTTCTCATCTTTTGCCACAAGAAAACTCCATAGAATGCTAGAAAATTCTTGATGAAGCAAGGAATGAACTCCATCGGTATTCGGTATTTCAACGTTTTCATGCATGTAATGCGATTTCTATTATTAAACAATTCTAATATTTGGATTCCCTGTTTTCATAAATTTGTTTGAAATTGATTCAACTTGTATTAAATTCATCATAGATTGAATCACGTTTTTTTCTATCGAAGGGTTGAATTATTTATTGAGTTTTGATTTCAATTATCTCCTTTGTGTAATTCCTCACCTTCCTATGCTAGATGTATATGATTGTGTTCGAATATAATTCCAATAGATTAAAGTGGTAACGTATTGTGGAAAATCTAAATTTTGAAATTATTGTAGAATTGAAGTGTATTGAATGTCATATCTTCCAATTAGAGTATTGGGATGAAAATCTCAAATTGAGTAAAATGCGTAATTGACCAACATTGATTGAACTGAACCAATTGAGGAATTTCTGATGCTTCACTATTTTGCATATTGATATTTAAACCCCTCTTTAAATTGATAATTTATTTCCATACATATCACGATGAATACACTAATTTATCAAATCCTTTAAGCAATTTTCTCATCTCCCTGTGGAATCGATACCCCAAGGCTATACTACAATCACCGCATTATACTTTGGGCGTAATCAAATGATCATATGACTTAGGGATAATTTTATAAAAGGTACAATGAAGGTATAATTCGTAAGAGTTACTATGACTCTGACTTTGCTAGTGAGTATAGACAAAATAAGGTTTACTTCCTCTTACATTTTTACTTTGTGTGGTGGTTGCATCAGTTGGAAATCACAATTGCAAAAATTACTTGCTTTATCTTCAACAGAAGCTAAATATATATTGATGCATGTGATGATGTTAAAGAAAGTATGAGGTTAATAGGGTTATTAAATGAAATTAGTTTTCAAAATATTATATAAAAGTCTTTACTGATAATCAAAGTATCATACACCTTAGTGAAAATCCTGTATATCATGATAGAATAAAACATGCTGACATAAAGTTCCACTTTGTGAGGAAAATGGTTGATAAAGGTATGGTTTCTTTAGTCAAAATTTCTATAGAATAAAATCCCTCTGGTTTAGATACCAAAATTCTCCATTTAAATAAGTTCAGAAATTGCTTGAAGATTCTAAATATCGCTTGAGATCGATAACTCATTGTCACTTGGAATCTTAAGCTATTGATTGAATTTGAACTAATTTTTGTTTCTGTTTTTACAGATCTTGAGAGCAAATGAAGCTGAAGCGATTTCTGGATCCACTAATTGAAAACAAGAAATAGCTCAACAAGCTAGAGTTTGTTATGAGTTGGGCTGCCTCATTATTTCTTAAAGTGTTTGGGCTTATTAAATTAAATTTTACCCAGCCAGTTGATTAATCGCTTTCCTTGGTCACACGACTTATACCTCACTTAAGGGCTGCTATCTGCCGTACGCGTGGCTTACTTGCAACCCTTTGATTTGCATCATTTCGTCTGGGTATTTATACTATTGGACGCTCCACCTTTGAGAGAGACTATTCATTTTTCTTCCTCTCTCGAATGTTCTTTCTCTGTGTGAACTAAGGTTTCTTTGAAATTGGTAATTTTCATCTTCATGGTGTAATCTCTGTATTGTTCAGCAATGAGGGTTGTTAAGTATGATTTATGTGAGAGAATTTGGTTGCCATATTTGTAAAAGGAGAGGCTAGAGAAAACCTAAAGAAATCATTGATTTCTTCATATATTTGTAGGATTTCTTGGTGATATTAGTTGATCTAGAGCCTAATCGTTTAGTCAATGCTCAACGGATGAGTAGATCTTTGTGACTGAACATTCGGACACTTTACAGGTGATAAGTGCATTTTTATGCACTTATATAACCCACGAACATAACTAAAATACGAGCAAAGTGTATGAAATGTGACCTAAATTCGCGTGATTCTTGGATTGTAGTTTTATATGGACTTGATGAAATTCACGAGAAAAAGAAGCAAAAAGGACCAAAACGAATCAAAATGATAGTTCAAGCACCAAAGTGAAAATATCCAAAAAACGAGCCAAAGGAGCAATAGAAAAATTTATTGTGCCAAGTACCAATTGGAGGTCAATATGAGATGATGGAATAAAAGAGTCAAAGAAAAGAGGTCAAGAAACAAAAAGATTGAATTTGGGGACTAAAATAACACAAAAAGAAAATTTCAACCATGCAACTGCATGGAATATAACCATGCAGCTACATAGCCCCCATCCGAGATTAAAATCTAGGAAATTGATTCAACCATGCGATCGCATGAATTAACACCATGCGGCCACGTGGTGTAAAGTTATGTCGCGATTCTGCAGTTTTCTTTTTGCATTATAATTCCTTTGGAACTCGATTGAGACGTGATATAAAAACCTAGAGCCGTCACATTTCATAGCAGAATGCATTGGGAGGCAAGAAACCACATCTTGGAGAGGATTTTAAGCGAAATTAACGAAGGATTGCAAGAAGATCAAGAAGATTTATCAAGAGTTCATAACCCGGTGATGCTTTTTCTTCAATTCATGATGTATTTTAATATTCTTTACATGTTAGGCTAGATTTACATGTACTAGGAGATCGATGTACCATGTGATGAGATCTTTAAATTTCTAGTTTTACAATTTGACATTAAAACACGTTTTGATTGATTGAATGATATATATGCATTGATTTTCTTCCATAATTAAGGCCCGTAATTGTGTGAGTTTGGGTGACTTGTTCTTGCATTCGAGAGAAGTAGAATAAGTTTGACAATATATAAATCATCGTAGGGTCCGATAAGGAATAGAAATATACCGCTATGCCCAACGTGAATCTATAATTGCTTACAAAATCACATGCATTTTTACATATGCATTTGTCATAGAGATATAGGCCGGCGGTATGTAAAAATAGGTTCAATACATCTCAAGAGAGAGTTTTAGATAGATTTAGAAGCATTGATTCGTCAACAACTCAATCGTGTTGTCATATTGAAAAATTAGTGTTTAAGAGGATCGTTGCATGGGAAATTGTGATCCTAGTACGCTCAATTTACATTGAATACTACAATTTTGCGTTCTCAACATAGTTTTGCATTCTAGGTTAGAAAAAATCGTGTCTTGCATATTAATTTCACTTCAATCGTAAAAATTGCATAAATTAGGGTCTGCATTCCAAGTTAGAGTTTTCTTTCTAAAATTAGGGTTTGTTTAGTTAAATATTCACATTGAGTAATTTCGTTTCGGTTAAGGCTACACTAGGTAAAATTGAAGTACTCAATCTCTGTGGGATAATATTCGGGCTCTAAAAATCTACTTTATTACTTGTTAGCGAACCGTACACTTGCGGTGATTTAAAACAAAAGAAAATATTTCGTAAGCAACAAGTGAAAAATCTTCTGTGTCATCGTTCTTTAATATTCTATATTTTGTGTTTTTTTTTTTTTTTGACAATTCAAACAAAAGCTTTTATGCAATGGGACCAACTATTTGTTATCTAGAGAAAACTTCTGGTTCTTTACGCTATGATTTGTCATTTGTAAATGTAAGCATCATCTTGATTTAGGTATATGAGTACGTGACACATCATTTTTCAAGTGGCTTATTGCATCCTATATACGCACTTAACTCATCATGAGTCTGAGTACATATCATCGTCCAACAACTAATTTGAACCAGCTAGTAAAGGGATCAATATTCCGCATCTCAATTAATCTAAAACTCATAAGACTTGCACATTATCAAACAAAACCGGCAAGATTACTTTAAAGGAATAATAATATAGAAGAAAATAGGAAGAACATAGCATACATGAATTGTTTTCCAACTTTATTACTTAGGTTATGTTTGAGCCTCACTTTTTTTTTTTTTTTTTAGAAAATAAGTTTTGTAATAGTACTTTTTAAGAATATATGGTTAAAAATCATGAGAATTTTTGAATTATGTATAAAATTATTTATTAGTAAAATGTGTGATTAAAAATGAGTTTGAAAAAAAAATTTGAATTTCTATTTAATGGTGCTCAAATAGAGTGTCAATAATAAAGGATAGATGAATTTTAGTGAAGGGTCAATACAAACTCTTGTAACATTTCCTCAACAATTAGTCAATATATTCACATGCAGTTGATACCCTACTTTATAAAAGGGTAGTTGCACAATTTTAAACCTACCATTAAGTCAAATTGTTCCATTAGCCAACCTTCAATTGCTATGTTTCATCCTTATGCCGCAATAAATTGAATCGGTCCATGCTTTGTTGCCTATGTCCGGCCACCATATCAATTCGTGCACTATCGTACAACATTTTGCCCCCATACCCCAAGTCTACCATCTTCGTCCCCACTATCAGGGAAATTTTTGGCGACCCATTGACAATTCCACGCATACCTTCATGAAATCCCTCACAAGTTATTAAGCAACTCGTCAATATAGGATTATTAATTGTAATTAATAAAAATTTAATTAAACATTAACTCTCTATATCTCTCTCTACCACCATCACAACCCCGATTAATCCCAAACCCAGTCCCCACTCTATATCTATCTCTACTCTCTGTATTTCCCTCTATACTACCATTCTTCCTTCTTTTTATATCTAGTTTCTCTACTGCCATTTTACCTTCCCTACCAAACCCCTAAGGCGGAGTAGAACCGTCGAAGAAAGTAGATGCATGCAGCGATTCACCACTGCGCATGATGGAGCAAAACCATCGAAGAAAGCAGATGCACACAATTACAATTGCGAGTGGTGGAGTAGAACCACCATGCACAACGACAAACCGCTACTTGCAACTATTTCACAGAAGCGACAACGATCTGCTTCCGCCTATACTGCCATTTATCCTACTCATTGATCTCATCTCCCAGTTCTCTAACACCAACGACAATCTCTGGAAAGTCAGTGGCATTCTCATCATTTCATATCAGATCTCCATCTTATAGATTATTATCATAGATCTAGATTTTTGCATTTTTTAATGTTCATCAATTTTTAGTGGTGGGTATTTTTTATCATATCTATTGTTCAGCTTGAGTTTTGGGATGGTTGTTGGTATTTTACAAATGGTATTGGTGAGTTTCTAATCTATGGGGTGGTTCTATTGGTGGTGGTATAAGTGATAAGTGTATTTTATACACTTATTTCAGTAACTAAACTAGAGCAATTTTTCTTATTCAAGATGAATTGATTCTTAACTTCATACATATTTCGTTTGTTAGGTGTAACTGGAAGCAAAACAATGAAATTAGACATAAGAGCGGGAAATTTGCTAACTTTGGCTTAATCAAAAGTTTGGGGACTAAATCACAAAGTACCAAGAATTGATTCGGACCTAATGTTGATGACTTAAGAAGAGCTAGAGGCAACTAAATAGTATTGAATGATGAATGATCAAGAAGATGTCAATATGAACCAAAAGGAACGAAGATTGAATTATAGGGACCGAAGAGCAACACATAGAAAAATTTCATAGTGTCGCGTGTGCGTAAGCAAATACTCTCACCAAGCATGAGCTTGAATTTCATATGCAAAATGTAGAAGCGATATGCGATGCGCGCGCAAGGAAGTATACCACATGTACACGCGGGCATTTTTCGAAAAAAATGGGGGCAGGTTCCTTTTTTGACACAAACTCTTATGAAAATAAAATCTATCATACTACTTAACCTAGGGGACGAACAAAATAGCGCTTCTTCTTCTAGAGGGCAAAAAGAGGATTGCAAGGAGAAAATCTCAAGAGACAAAGATCAACAAAAGCAATTGCAAGAAGATTGACAACGATTGGGGGAAGAATTCATGCAATACAACTAGTTTTTTCTCTTATTCCTTACTTCTTTTCCATGTTTTTATCGTGTATTTTATCAAGTCAATCAATTCCATTATGAACTAGACTTTAATCCTAGGGATTTGATGTAGCCTACTTAGACATATTTTAATTCCTATATAATTATTTCAATTAATCTTTTCAATTATTTATTTATGTTGTTCTTGCACAATGCTTTCAATTAACTGGCCACTAATTGACTGGTTTAATGCTTTAAATTTTGACGCTTGAGAGAGGAAAATTTAGGTGTGATCAAAGAATAATATAACCTAGATTTCGTAGATTTCGAGAGAAAATGCGAATCTTTGAGGCTAATTCCACTTAAAGAACTAGGTGCTTTGATAATTTCTATATATTTAGTTTGGGATAGAGATATTGGAATTAAAATATAGAAATAGATTTTATTTGGTGCTCGAGAGAGGGAAATGGAATCAATTTAGAGTTCTTGCCTATAAATTTTGGAAAGATTGATAGAAATAGTTATAACGATTGTAAAATATTGTCAATAGTACTGTGAAATCACTTCCTAAGTATTCATAATTTGATAAAAAAAAAAAAAAAAAAAATTTACAAATTGCTCGCTTTGCATCGTTCATCCCATTCATTTTAATTTAGCAATAAAATATCGTTTCAAAAATTGATTGTCTAAATAGAGTTAAAGTAAAATAATTATAGTACTTGATAGGATTCAAATATCAATCCCTGTAGGTTCAATACTCTTACTCTAATACTATATTACAAAACTTGAGACCATACACTTATGGTATTAAATCACGTTATATAAAACGCTTGGCAAGTTTTTGGCGCAGTTGTCGGGGATTGATTCATTTGAATTCGATTGAAATTCTTACCAATTGGCTTTCATTTTAATTTGGATTTCTATTTTAACTTTAATTTTTATTTGTCTTGTGGCTATTTCTAATAGCTTCATTATTCTTATTTTCAGTTGTTTATGCGAAGGGCGAGAAATCTTGACTTACTGCCTATTGATCCTGAACCAGAACGTATATTTCATCTTCTAAGGGGTATTCAGAGACACAATCGTGAAGCAGTGGCGGAGCAAGATCCATCAATAGCAAATTAGAACAATCAGAATGGTCAACAACGGGCTATAAGAGACTACATCAGACCAGTTGTCAACTAAAATTACTCCGACATTACACGCCCGGCTATTGCTGCTAACAACTTTGAGATGAAGCCAGGAGTTGTACACATGGTGCAGCAGAATCAGTTTGGAAGAGCTCCAACAGAAGACCCAAATGCTCATCTTGGGTCCTTCTGGAGATCTGTGATACAGTGAAAAAGAATGGCGTTACTGAAGATGCAATCAAACTCCGTCTATTTTTCTTTTTCCTAATAAACAAAGCCAAAGCATGGTTCCAATCATTACCGTATAGATCCATCACAACTTGGGAGGGGTTAGCACAGAAGTTTCTTACAAAATTCTTTCTACATTTGAAGGCAGCACAATTGCGAGGTGAAATTGGGTAATTTCGACAGTTAGACTTCGAACCGTTCTATGATACATGAGAGAAATGTAAAGATCTATTCAGAAGACGTCCTCAGCATGGTTACCCGGATTGGTTGCAGATACAAACCTTCTACAACGGTTTGAATGGTCAGACACGAATAGTGGTAGATTCTTTAGCAGGGAGTGCATTATTACCCAAGACTCCAGATGAGACTTATGCATTATTAGATGAGATAGCTACTAATAGCTATCAATGGCCGAGTGAGCATTCAAGTGCAAAGAAATTTGCTAGCTTTATGAGGTGGATCCCATTACCACCTTTGCAGCTTAAATGTCCTCTCTCTCTAATCAAAGAGCTGTATTGACTTCACATGAATCACAAAAGAAATCAAAATCTATTCTAGCTATATCCACTGTATACCAGAAAGCTGAAAGGGAGAATGAACAACTTCAGTATGTGAACGATCGAAACTTCAATTAAAAGGGAAACTACTTAGGAAACAACTACTATCAGGGGTTCAATAATCAGCGTTTGAACGAAAGCCATCACTAGAAGATATTTTAAAAATCTTCATTTCGAAGACCAGATCGAGGTTCAACAAAGATGAGGCAAGACTTGACAACATTGAGACTCATATGACCAACTTGGGGGCCACAGTGAAGAATTTGGAGGTATAGATTGGTCATATAGCAACTGTGATACAGTCCCTATAGGAAGGAAAATTTTTCGGTGGTACGGAGGTCAACCCAAGGGAACACGACAATGCTATCACCTTAAGGAATGGTAAAGTAGTTGAAGAACACAAGCCTAGAGAGGTTGTGGTGCCTACATCGAATCCCATACTTGCATGAGAAAAGCAAATTGAAGAGCAGAAAACTGAGGCAGAGACAAAAAAAAAGAAGATTTATAAGCCTTGCTCAATTTCATTTCCGAACAACCCACCTATCTTGAAGCCCCCACTGCCATTCCCGCGAGGTATTTGAAGAAAGAGTTTGATGAGAAATTCGCAAAGTTTCTGGAGGTCTTCAAGAAAACCCACATCAACGTTCCCTATACAAAAGTCTTGGCCCAAATGCCTAACTATGCCAAGTTCTTAAAGGAAGTGATATCAAAGAAGAGAAAGTTGGAGAAGTTCGAGACTATTAAGCTGACAGAGAAGTGTAGTACCATACTTCAGAAGAACTCCCTCACAAATTGAAAGATTTGAGCAGCTTCAACATCCCGTGCAATAATGGTAGTATCACGTTTGATAGGGTATTGTGTGACCTTGGAGCTACCATAAACTTGATGCCCCCATCAATGTTCAAAATGCTGGGTCTTGGAGAAGTGAAACCCACAACCCTTACCTTGCACTTGGCGGACAGATCGATCACATATCCCAAGGGCATTATTGAAAATGTGTTGGTGAAGGTTGATAAGTTTATCTTTCCGGTGGACTTTGAGGTATTAGGCATGGAGAAGGATGAAAAAGTACCGTTAATTCTTGGTCGACCTTCCCTGGCTACTGGAAAAGCATTAATTGATGTGCAAGAAGGGAAGTTGACACTACAGGTTAATGAAGAGCAAGTAACTTTCAACATCCATCAAGAAAAGAGCGCCCCAGAAAAAGGAAAAGGGAAATTACTTTATGATCTGTTAGTGCAATACATGACAATCAGTTACTTAGCAAGGGACGCATTTACTGATTGTAATGACTTACTAACCAAGAAGGCGGTGGATTTTATCTTAGCCCAAGAAGTTGACTCACCTAACAAAAAAGAGAGCTATGTGGATAGGTCTTTGAAACCTCCAAACATTGTCAAACCAAAAAGAGGTATTGGAGGCCATATCGGGGTCAAAACCGCATTATGTTGTTCACCATTTTACAATAAAGGAAAATACAAAGCTGACGGAAAAGTTCAAAAACAAGAGAAATGTGTCGCCTAAGGATCCATCGTAGAAGTTGCAGTTGAGTCAAACTAGTGACTATAAAAAAGCACTTCTTGGGAGGCAACCCATGCGATCTTACCTTTTCATTTATTTTATTTTATTTCTTTTAAATTATAGGATATTTTATTTTATTTCAAAGTTTTTTAATTTAGGAATTCATTAGCCCTACCCCAATCCCCCTTAGGTCTTTGAATAATCAAGTTGGTTATTGATGTTTGAGCTAAGTAACGCTTGTTCTATGAGTTTAATATCTACATTTTGAATTTTCAGGAACATGATGTCGCGAAACAATCAAACCAACATTAACTATGAAAAGCTGGATAAATCTCAAGTTTGGTGAAAAAATGAGAAAAAGCGTTCATCAAAATTCAACACCAGAGCACCAAATCGTCATTGGCAATTCAAACAATTCAGGGAAGTCCTCCCCATTTTCATTTAATTTAACATTGGGGACAATATTTAGTTTAAGTTTGGGGGAATGTATTATAAAGTGTCTAATTGCCTAATTTCTTTTTATTTTGTGTTATCTGTGTGCAATTTTTCTTTTGTTTGTGTACATGATTTAAAAATTAAAAAAAAATTCATGTTCTACATGCTTGTGTGAGTTAGATAGCCTTGTCAGCAATGATGTATATATTTTAGAACATGCATTAGTTTATGAATTGTGGACAAGTTTTGTGTGTGAGTCAAATTTTTTGTATGAAACAGAAATTATTTTGCACATGAGTTGATTGTAGCGTTGTGCATGAATAGGTGAATTCATGTTTATAGGTTGGATTAGAGAACTTAGATTGTTAAAGCCAAACAACCATTAAACATCAGTATACCCTTAAACCAAATCTAGAATGCTTGGAGGATTGCATTGTTGTGGAAAAACTTGGAGATAAATGTAGATTCCATGTATGCCAATTTTTGTGTGGACTGTCTGAGACCAATAGGATGAAAATCGGGTGAAAACCTTAAGTTAGAGTTCGATTTTTGAGAATGAGTATTTAATAAGGGACATTGTACTAATCATTACAAATAAATAAATAAATAAAATAAAATAAAAATCCCAATGAGGACAGCTTTAATAATCTCATTGTGAATCGTCTCTTCGTAGCATTTATGACTCGAGTGATTAATCATATAAGGGTTTAAAATCTGATGCCATAAAGCCATCTAATTTAGGAGTTATCGATCTAAAGCTCGCTATAGGGGTCATATAGAAAGTTTAAGGGAAGGACGTCCGCACAAGGGGTGATAAAAAAAATGCCTTGCTTAAGCCCGAACACTTATTTTAGAGTATTGGACCTTTTGACAAGAGGTTACTAACTTGGTTAATTCTTAGAGGTTTAAGTAGTTAAAAATAAGGAGAATCCTCATTTGTTAACATGTGGAACTGCAATCAGTAAAATCTAACCAAATTTGAGCGGTGTAAGAAATTAGCATTGAAAAGTAACCTTAGATTACACCATGGAAAAGAGAAAAGAAATTAAGTTTAGAGGCGTGTGAATCTCATGAGAGAAGTAAGAAAATAGTTGACTTTTAAGGTTGGGAATTGAATCAATTTATTCTTGTAAAGCATTGCACTTACTCCCCACACACACACACACACCCGTTTTACATTGAATATGTAAGAATTTTTGCCTGTACATTATAACTTTGAAATAATTCATAAAGTCGATGTTATAGCCTCAATCCTGAGCTATGAAGGTAAGATATCTAAAAAAAATTGTTTTTAAGTAATTTTCTGTGCTTTATCTGTGTTTGTGTGAATGTTAATGATTTTCTTTGATTTGGCTTTTGTTTGAGGACAAACAATTGTTCAAATTTGTGGGTATTTGATAAGCGTATTTTATACACTTATTTCAGTCACTAAACTAGAGCAATTATTTGTTATTTAGGATGAATTGATGCTTAACTTCATACATATTTCGTTTGTTAGGTGTAACTCGAAATAAAACAATGAAATTGGATAGAAGAGCAGAAAATTTGTTAACTTGGGCTTAATCAAAAGTTTGGGGACTAAATCGCAAAGTACCAAGAGTTGATTCAGACCTAATGTTGATGATTTAAGAAGAGCTAGAGGCAACTAATAGTATTGGAGGATGAATGATCAAGAAGATATTAATATGAACCAAAAGGAACGAAGAATGAACTATAAGGACCAAAGTGCAACACGTGGAAAAATTTCATAGTAGCGCTCACGCAAGAAAATACTCTCACGCGTGCACGGTCTTGAATTTCATATGCAAAACATAGAATCGATATGCGGCGCACGCGCAAGGAAGTATACCGGCGTGTACGCGAGCATTTTCTGGAAAAAAATCGGGCTGATTCCTTTTTTGACACAAACTCTTATGGAAAGAAAATCTATCATAGTACTTAACCTAGGGGGTGAACAGAATGGCGCTTCATCTTCTTGAGGGCAAAAAGAGGAATGGAAGAAGAAAGTCTCAAGAGGAAAAGATCAACAAAAGCAATTGCAAGAAGATAGACAATGGTTAGGGGAAGAATTCACGCGATACAACTAGTTTTTCTCTTATTCCTTACTTTTTCTCTCTGTTCTTTATTGTGTATTTTATCATGTTGATCAATTCCATTATAAACTAGACTTTAATCCTAGGGATTTGATGTAGCCTACTTAGACGTGCTTTAATTCCTATATAATTATTTCAATTAATCTTTTCGGTTATTTATTTGTGTTGTTCTTGCGCAATGCTTTTAATTAACTGGTCAGTAATTGACTAATTTGATGCTTTAAATTTCGATACTCAAGAGAGGTAAATTTAAGCGTGATCTAAGAATAATATAATCTAGATTTCGTAGATTTCGAGAGAAAATACGAATCTTTGAGGCTAATTCCACTTAAAGAACTAGGAGCTTTGATAATTTCTATATGTTTAGTTAGGAATACAGATATTGGAATTAAAATATAGAAATAGATTACATTTGGTGCTCGAGAGAGGGAAATGGAATAATTTAAGTTCTTGCATATAAATTTTGGAAAGATTAATAGAAATAGTTATAACGGTTATAAAACATTGTCAATAATACGGTGAAATCACTCCCTAGGCATTCATAATTTGATAAGAAACTTTACAAATTGCTCTTGTTCACTTTGCATCATTCATCCCATTCATTTTAATTTAGCAGTAAAATATCATTTCAAAAATTGATTGTCTAAATAAAGTGAAAATTAAAATAATTATAGTACTATATAAGATTCAAATATCAATCCCTGTGGGTTTGACACTCTTACTCTAATACTATATTATAAAACTTAACACTGTACACTTGCAGTATTAAATCACATTACTTAAAACGCTTGGCAATAGGCGACAATGGTTCTATTGCTGGTTGGTATTTTTTATCATATTTGTTGTTCAATCTGAGTTTTGGGATGGTTATTGGTATTTTACAAATGGTACCAATGAGTTTCTAATCAATGGGGTGGTTTTGTTCGGGGTGGTATAGGCGACAATAGTTCTATTGCTAGTGGTGCATGTGGTCGTACTACTGTGATGCATATTTGGTTCTTGATATTGTTGAGAGTAAGGTGGTGGCAGCAACAATCGGGTGTGACCAAATCTATATTTATTGTGTCAGTCCGTGACCAAATTCAGTCACACTAAAGACAAATTTAGTATCAAATAATACATGTTAGTAAAGGTAGTATTTATGTCCTAAATTTGAGTTGAAGGTGGTAATGGTGGTTTATTAAAGATGATTGTGGTTGTGACTGATGGTAGATTGTAGTGTTGGTCTACGATCCCTGTAGATTTATTTATGGTGACCATATATGGCACAAGGATGTGTTTATTGTGACTAGATGTGATCGAATCTGTATCAATTGTGACTTGGTAACATATCATTACAATTAAGATGGTCACAGACAGTCACCCTGACGATAAATATTGTCACAGTTAGAATTATATAACATTGGTTAGTGAATTGATTACATACAGTCATAAACGATCACATTGAAAACAAATTTAGTAACCGTTAGTCATATATAACACATTCATGGTCACAATCAATGAATTTGGTCACAAAAAATACAATTATTCCATAGGTTAGGTGTAATATCCAAAAAAATATTTTAAACGTTTAGAAAATTTTCTATAACGTGGGGTCGAGTGCACTGGGGATTGTTCCAATGGAACGGTTGTAATGTCTAGAAAAAATTTTCAATTTTTGATGGGATGGGATGGGATGGGATGGGGCGGGGCAAGGCAGGGTGGGATAGGGTGAGGATCGGTGGGTATTGTTATGGGGTGGGGTATAATCTTCATAAAAGATTTTCAATTTATGAAAAAATTTACAAGTAGGATGAGGTAGGGTCCATGGGGGATATTATTAGTTGAAATATTATTAATTGAAATTAATTATACCCACCCCACCCCATCCCAATAGTCTTTTTTCTTTATTATGAATGTTTTGTTTTATTTATTTATTAATATACCTTTATTTAATTTGTCTAGTTATAATTAATTTTCTCACCTAATCTTGAAATTATACAAATATAAATAAGAGTAGAATATAAAAAATTTTGACAAAAATTGCTTTTTAATTAATACTAAATAAGATTTCTTAATCCGTGTGAAAAAAGGAAATCATCCTATATAAATGGGAAAGGGGAGTATATATTATTAATTGGAATTAACACCTGAATTTTGAAATAATTTGACAATTTTGTTGATTTTGAAATGTTATTCTTATATGTGGGAATTATATATTGTTCCCAAATGTAAATATGTGCTTTGTGTAGCACCAGCACAACATAAAACAAGACTTAAATTTTTATGCTCAAATTTTCAACCAAAAAAAAAAAGGGCACACATATACATATAATTAATTGCTCCTAAGAGATAATGTGACATTTTTTATTTTTTTTTTAAGAAAAGTTCACATTCTCCTTGAACAAACACATTGCATTCATCAATCTAATTGATTCGAAACTATCTTTTATGTATTAGCATAAAATAAGGGTTGAATTTGTATGTTCAAAATTTTAAAAATGCACATATATGTATCTAGTTAATTACTCGAATAAGAAAGTGTGACTTTTTTTTATAGCATTCTCCTCTCATCAAACACCTTGTATGCATTAGTTTAATTGATTCAAACCTAATTTTTTATATGTATTAACACAATTAATTTATTCTCAAGTTCAACAATGTTATTTTCAAACATATTCTCAATCACAATAGCAAAATCATCAAAAAAGAAACTTCATAAATGTCAATTATTTACATTGTAAGGTTCAAACCAAATCACGTTGCCACCAGGCTTTTTGCTCCTCATTTAAGTTCCAATGAGACCAATTTGCTAGACAATTATGCAATATGCTCCAACAGTAATCCCAAAAAGAAATAGGTACCCAACCACCTTCATCATCTATATGTTCATAATTCATACTCATTTAAGACATAACTACAGAATCCCCATTCAAGACAAAATTCATCAAGTAATATTAGGCATCTAAATATTCTTTTAAATACGAAAAACCACATGAACACGAAATAATAACAAAATCTAAGTGAACTTCTGAAGGAAAGCGTCAATCCTACGCGTACCAATAGAAACGGGCTTCTTATTGGATATGATTTAGCATGATTTTTCTCAAGAGTTTTTGATCCAACAATTGAGCAAGTGTCGGGAGAGAATCGGGAAGAAAACACTTGTCGGCTAGTGCCTTTTCATCCCAACTCGCAAATGCTAAGGCTTTATGGTTTTCCTCTTTTTCTCCAATCTAACACCGATTGATTTCTCTGCAAGAGATTGTAGAAAAAACTCCATGGCATGTGTGATAATAAATAGGGCTTCTTAGTTAACCTTGTTGATGTCCTTGTCTACTTTCATGATTCTCTTAACTCGTCGAGTTGGAATCTTGAGGTTTCCTGCATGATTTAGCCCCTGTTTGGCTCCCATTATTTTCTCATTAAAATGAAAAATATGACCGTTATCCATCACATCAAGCTATCAACTTTGAATTTCTATCTCTTATGTGGGGTCCATAACAGTTATATTTTTCATTTTCATTTTTCAGCTTCTTTGCTGCTTTCTAAGGGTTGGGGATTATGTGCATATTGATTATGGTATAAGGATTTTAATTGTTTTTAAGGGTATTATTCTAATTTGTTATATTTGGTGGGTCGTGTGCCTAATTTGCTCTAGACCATTCCTGACTTGGTTATGATGAGTCGAATGGGCCAGGGCCTAAGAACGATGGGAATAGACCCCAGTCGAGGACATGTCACGATATGATATTAGCACGTCGACTTTTAAAAGTCAAGTATAGAAATGCAGGGACACTTATTTTTAAAATTATACATTTATATACATTACATTGTGAATCTAATATATACCTTTTTATTTTCCCTTAAAAAATTTTAATTTTGACTTTGGCTAGTGAAATCTTTTGAATTGAAACAATATAAAAGGTCAAAACGAGAAGATGACAAGTGTATATGCTATTATATTAACAAATTTAACATTGAGTTGATTTTATTTTTTTTTTAAACACAGAGCTTAAAAATAAAAAATTATTCCCTGTCCTGTGTTCTAAAATTTATAAGACATGGCTTGTCATGCATTTCGAGTGTCAAATATAACAAAAACAATGGGAAAATGGGGAAAGGGGGGAAAAGGAAGGAAGGAGTGGTTTTGGGTTAGTACAAAAAGGGGGAAATCTCTAAGTGTGGTATATTTATACATGTCCCGGGGGAGGGTCGGGAAGTGTCTATAGTGTTCAAAGTTTAGAAACATATATAACAATAAGGTACGTTTCTTATCAAACTTGAAGTGTCGATGTCTAGTACATATACAACGAGAACTTACTATGCTAAAATATGGAATTCATTACATTGAAAAATCTTCTAATTTTTCAATAGATACTCCTAACAATTATTTGCATCGTTATTGACAAGTTGATCATCTAATCGATCATACTAAATAATAAAATAATACAAATATTGAACTTCTAGTTCAAAATGGTATATGTTTCAATTGTAATCCAAAGGCAAGAAAATAACTCTCTCCCTCGGTACCTTAACTGATGGAACATGGAGACTACCAAATATGGCTATGATAACATCTTTCTTCAGGAGTACCACTTTTTTATAATATTATAATTCATGATGTTACATATATCGATAGGGATGGCAACAACAGGTTTAAGGCGGCACGGGTTCCCCCAACCCTCATCCCACCAGGCACTTTTTTGCCCCATACCCGTTTAAGATTTTTATTATTTATCATATTCCTTGAATAATATTAGTTGTCATCTTCTATTAAAACTACTGAAATTTCATGAAATTTTTCTATTTAAAATATTGAATTCTTTATAATAAAAATTAAAATTAAAAATTAACGGAGTGGGCCAGGACAGACTCCCATAACCCATACTTGCCATGGGATGGAATTCCCTGCCCCCATACTCGATCCGATTACTCGATTAAGCAGGAAATTCCGTCCTGTTTGGGGCGGGGACCATGGTTATCTAATTTGACGGATATTTTTGTCATCCATATTTATCGAGACTATTAAAACTATTTTTCTGGAATATTGATATAAATAAGATTTGTTCTTTGACAACAAAAATACAATATTTTTTTTCTAAAAATGTTAATTCTATATAAAATTGCAATCTTCAAAAAATAGTTAAAAAATTATTCTTCAAAAATATTTCTAAAGTACTGATATATAGTAATAGACAATTCTTCAAGAATAATGACAATATTTTTCAAGAATATTAATACATAAAATTTATGAATATTCAGGAGCACTAATTAAATATTCTTCTAGAATAATAAAATTGTAATGTAATGCTCTCTTCAAAAACAAATAATAGTAGGCCAAAATATTAATATAGTATTGGGCTTCGTCGGAAGCAATAGCAAATTATGTAGTTTTGTCTAAAATATTTACTCTTCATAGTAGTAATATAATATATTTTTTTAATAAATAATATTCTTTTAAAATATTAATTGATTGTAAATTTTTTTTTTTTAAGGAATACTCTTCGAAAATAATAAAATTGTAATATACTGCTCTCTTGAAAAACAAATAATAGTAGGCCAAAATATTAATATAGTATTGGACTTCATCAGAAGCAACAGCAAATTATGTAATTTTGTTTAAAATATTCACTCTTCATAGTAGTAATATAATATATTTTTTTAATAAATAATATTCTTTTAAAATACTAATAGATTGTAAATTTTATTTTTTTTTTAGGAATATTCTTCTAAAATAATAAAATTGTAATGTACTGCTCTCTTGAAAAACAAATAATAATAGGCCAAAATATTAATATAGTATTGGGCTTCATTAGAAGCAACAGCAAATTATGTAGTCTTGTTATAAATATTCTCTTCATAGTAGTAATATAATATTTTTTTTTAATGAATAATATTCTTTTAAAATATTAATAGATTGTAAAATTATTATTATTATTATTATTATTATTATTATTATTATTATTATTATTAGGGAATGCACAATTAAGAACAGATACTTACCTTTAGATAAATTGTATTAAATGTCACATAACATAATTATATATTTAAATAGAAATTGTTTAGATACATATATCGTGTTTATATATATATATATACACATACATATATGTATGTATGTATATATTATTTGAAACAACTTAATATTCTCCTAGTTTAATGAAATTTTTGTATATTAAGTTATGCTGTCCTAGTACATTAACACATTTATAGAAATAGGCTTCTATAAAGTTGATCTTAATTTGATATGATATTTATTATGTTATTAATTTATGCAAATTTTTTATTTCTTCAAAAGCAACATAATAATATTCTTAATTTGAGACTAATATAATATTTTTTATGTTAATGATTTATGTAAAGTTTTGATTTCTTCAAAAATAACATAATAATATTCTTTTTGAATAAATTATGTAGTTTTGTTGTTTTTCTTAGAAATATTAAAAGAATTTTTTTCATACTATTCATATTAAGTTATGTTTTTTAAAGAGCAACAACATACTAACATTTTGAAATATAGATAAGAGCAAAATTCTTCTACCAGTGCATTAATATAATATTTTTTCTTTTATTTTGAAAAAAAAAAAAGGAGAATGTCTTTCGTTAACTCAATTCGATAGACTTCCCTTTTTCTTTTTCTTTTTCTTTTTCCTTGAATAAAAAGAGTCAAAAATCTTATATATTTTATTAAGAACAAAAATCTGATATATATAAGTCGTCTCCTAGTCTGACTTTAGAGATGGCACAACACAGGCTTATGTAGACAAATGGATTAATATCAAAAAACTTCCCAAAAAGGTTTCAACATGAAATATACTTCAAACTTGTTGAAAATCGCAAAAACCCCCTTTATAAAACATTTTATGCAAAAATCCACCCGACCGTCGAGATCTATGAAATTTGCCGTTATATTCCAATAAAAAGAGGAAAATGGATAAATTAGAAGAATAATTCTTGATGCACATTATGGATAATGGTGTTCATAATTCACACATGGCGCCCCTCCAATACCTGAACACTATTTTGGTGTCCATAATGTACCTATAGTACAATTCAAATTAGAAAGGGCAAATGCATCATTTCGTACTTTTCTCTTTAATAAAACCCACCCAAAACCATTTCTACTCTCCCACCCCAAGCACGACCTGGCCATTTCTACTCACTGCAGTCACATTCCCATTTATTACTCCATTCATTCTCTATCTTTCTCTCTCTTGTGTTCTTGTGTGTGAAGCCATTTTCAGCGACCGAAATTTGAAGCCATAGTTTCCAGCAGCAATGAGATGGATACGGTGGTCTCAGTGGGTGAAATGTGATTGTCGTAGCCTCCAAAATATTATCACCCAAAAAAGGTTAACCATTGGTTACAGCGAGAAATGGGTTGTATTATAATTTTATAAAATAATAATAATAAAATAAATGACAAAAAGTGAATGAGTACCACTATTCCTTTCCATACTTTTTATATATACATCTACCTTTAAAAATAATTTTTTATTATATTTTAAATTCTATGTAAATTTACTTAAATAGACATAATAAGAATTAAATAAAAATACATAACTCTAAATTGATCCACTAATATTTATTTTCATTAAATTATCCTAAATCTTTTTTTATTCTTTTAGAATTTATGTTTAAATAGAATCCTAATAGATTAAGAAAAATTACATGTATATAATTATAGGTGATGGGTGGGCCACAAATCCATGTACATTAATTAAGATTAGTTGAAAAGCGATATTAATGTTTTATGGGAAGATCCATGGAATTTCTATGGTGGCTAAAGTTTTGAAATATTAGCCAAAAGTTTTCAGATTAGAAGTCTTCAAAATCTTCAGCATACAAAATTGGTAAAATTCAACTTGCTTAATTGAACTTTCTTCTTCTTTCTTTTTTTGGCATTTGTTGTTCGAAGCGTTGAAATGTTGATTCAAATTTGGGTAGATGGTCTTCTATTAATAGCAAAGATGCAGAGATTTGGATGGAGTTTTGAATAATTGTTGCAAAGTTAGAATTTCATCACATGGAATTGTGTGACGAAGTACAGCCAGAATTGAAAATAAATGGAATGGGAAGATTTTCTTAATCATGACAAGTTATGGATTTGCAAATTCTCTTTATTTTCACAGTTCTTCACAACATTTTTTTTTTTTTTTTGCGCTCTCAATTGTAGTAGGTTTTTTCCACAAGTATCTTGAAAAGTTTCAATTTGTCTGCTATTTTGTATATTTACCCGATGATTTAGTTGTAATCTTATTTATTTCAATGACATTATTTGAAACTACACTTTTAAGGTAGGATATATCAACCCATAACTGCAATGTCCAAAATGAGTTATTTGTTGATTATACAGTTATGTTTACGACAAACATGGATTTCCCACATAACAATCCCCACTCTCATGGTTAAAAAAGACCTAATAAGGAGCTTGAATCTCATTTTGATGATTACTCTAGACTCTATGGAAATGAAGAAATGGTCCATGAGTTGATTCATTCACTTTCTCATTTTGATGGTTCAGCAAGTCTTGAGTATTGGATGACAATGCCAGATATGGATCATGCTATTGCTTCAAGATATAAAATTATTCTTGTTCATTTGAGCCAACAACAATGTCTTAAGATTCTTCCACTTTGGGATGAACCACTTGCAATCGCATCTCATAAGATTGTTGCAATTGGATTTGTTAATAACTGCAATTTTGTCTCAGTAAATGTCTATTAAATTAATTAAATTTTTTATTAACTAAATGATTTTTTTATTTATGTTCTTCTAAGTGATTGTGTAAAGGTAAATTGCCATACTAGTGGGCCAATGCCACATATTACTTGTAATTGGTACAAGTACCATCATTCATGTGCAGAAGGTTGGACTACAGCTTATCATGCTAGGATGCAATTTTTTAGGTCCCCAGTAGAAAAATGTGTAGCTATATCAGAGATAATTGATTTGAATAAACTATAAGAACAATTAATAATAAAACTACTATTATTATTATTATTATTATTATTTTATCTGATAACACTACTACTATTGTTTGAACAATTACTTGATTTGTTCACTACTATTTAATTGCCTAATCATATTACGTTTATCTACAAAGATTTGGGGCTTAATTTTGATTCACATTGATATATTATTTACAAATTATGTCTAGTATGTCATGTTTTCCACTTGCTATTAATGTGAAGCATTTTTGTCTAATTAAAAAATAAGAAACTCAAGCATGTTAAACATTTTTATCTATACATATATGTGATGTTATTCTACTTGCTATTTTGGATTTAAGCATACCATGAAGAGATGATTGAAGCAAACCAATCATAGTCCAAACATGATGAGTTCCAAATATTACTCGGTATGCTTTCTCTGGAGACAACCCTCCTTCCTAATTTGGATGTTGATTTATGATGGTTTGCCTTTGATGAATTGAGTTTTATGAATAAGAATGATAAAATTTCTAATAAACATTGTTAACATGGTTAGTTGAATAATATATGTTAATTTAACGTTCAAAAAGTTTAACCTTGCTATTATTTCATTCATTTGGTTTAAAAAGGGATTATAATTTTGTGAATGTGTGAATCTATAGTGTTAAGGATATATTTAAAATGGGATGAATATAAAATTCATGTGGATATATAGTATTTAAATGAATGAATTTAATCAGGACAAGATTAGAATATAACATGGATGTAAATAGTTTTTCTTTAAAAAATTAAAAATTTATTAGGGATGAACTTAGAGTGAGATGTATATACAAAAAATGTGGATGGAAATTGCAATACCCAAAGTGATGTATAAGAACGCCCATATGGAAAAAGAGAGCTAACCACTAATGAAGATCTTGGTGGATGGATTGAAACGAGTCCTGGGTGTAGAAGAAGGCGACTCAGGAGAGCATGGGAGGCATGACACATTGCTTTGATGACATATTGGGGATCGAAGTGAGGGATGAAACTGTCTTTTTTGCTCCGAGCAGCACTCTGCTAATTGGTGGGTGGTTGTGCAATAAAGAGGTGTGGAACAAGATTGTTTGTCATAGCTGTGGAAACCACTTTCTTCTTTCTGTAGACCGACAGCGGCGACGCACGACGGAGTAGCAAAGGATGGGAGAAATAATGAATAATTATCCTAACCCTTCAAGTTTGAGGAAATATCATTTTGGCCTTGGCCTTTTCCAAACACTTTGGAAATCATGTTTTGAGAGGGTTTTATGAAAGAGAGAAATAAGAAACGATGATTTTATCCTTTTTAATTTATACATGTTTCGTCCTTTTATTGGGATTTAATGATAAATTTGACAAATCTTGACGACGAGATCTTTCTCATAAAAGATTTCAAACACAGGGATTTTCTATGATTTTCAATAGATAGAGGAATATATCACACATGAAAATGTTTATAGAGGATTTTATACTATTAATCCATAAATAAATTGTTGTTCATAAATATTAATTACTTTACAGCTATAAATATATTAAGAAGGTGTTTGAGCCCCATTTTTTATGAAAAAATGCATTTTACAATATAGATTAATGGGAAATGTGTAGTTGAAAAATTAAAAAAAAAATTGATTTACGTGTAATATTATTTAATGAAGAATGTGTGATTGAAAAGAAGAGATAGAAAAATGTATTTAAAAAAAATATAAGAATCAAACAAAGCCTAAAACAATTAGAAACACAAATGTGATAAATTTAAATAAAAATTAATAAAGTTATTATAATATATTGTGTAATTTATATAGGAAAAATTCCAGCAGAAGCCCTAAACTTTTGATACATTAGTAGACTTTTTCTAAACATTTCATTCATTGCAGTCGTCGCTCATAACATTTCTAAACGTTGCATGTGAGGCCCCTTCGAATGGTTTCTATCAAAACTTCCATCAGTTGACCATCAAAACTTTGACCTTCTTTTAATCAATTTAAAAAGGGTAAAATTGTAACTTTATATTTACCACATGAAACAATTAAAAAAAACTTAAATCAAAAACCCAGAAAAACAAATGGACCTTCTTCCCCACCCACCTCAATCTAAAAGTAGCAATAACACATCTCAATGTTATTCAACAGTTTTGAAATCCCCCAACCCCATCGGATCCTCTACCCACTTATTCTCTAAATTCGAGTCCAACTAGGACTGCTGCAATGGTGGGGCTACAAATGATGCAACGCCCCAGAAATGGTTGGGGAGGGTTTTACTAAGCTCCGATAGATCTTATTTGACACCATGTGATGGTGAAATTGGAGGCGGGGATCATTGTCCGAGTGTTGCAGGCTTTTAGGTCCAGATTGGGCCTTGTTAACCACGCTGTCGTCATCGAGTTTGAGAGTGTTGGCTATGGATCGAGCCAACCACGACATTGCAAATTAATACAAGCGGGCAGGATAAGTGTTGAGTTGACTTTGATTCTCCAATTGCCGACAATGACTTTGGGTGGGGGAGGGTTTGAGAAGAGAGACGGTGATCGAATAAGATTCATTCAATATGTCGTTGCTTGAGGTCGATGGTTTCAATCAGAGGCGGAGGTGGTGGGAGATGGTGGTGGCGATGAATTTATTATTGTTGGTTTTAGATTGAGGGGATGGGGAAGAAGATCCATTTTTCCTTTTTTTTATTTAAGTTTTTTTAATTGTTTAATGTGATAAATTCAAAGTTGCCATTTTACCCTTTTAAAATTTTAAAAATGGTCAAAGTTTATTTTGATGGTCAACTGACTGAATTTTTTATGGAAACCATCCAAATGGGCCTCACATGCAACGTTTGAAAATATTAGGGGTGACGGCTACAATAAATAAAATTTTTTTAAAAAGTGTGCTAATGTTTCAAAAATTTAGAACTTCTGTTGCAATTTTTACATTTATATATTACTAGTTACACCCTTCCCTACATTGCGCTTCAACTCACTTCATCTTTAACAAAACATACAGTTAATTCTTTTATTTATCTACACCTCTATATATTTTCTTCTTCACTCTCCCCCAAACACTTTCCGTTGATTATGTTTGTTGTGTGTATCTAATACGAGCTGAGTAATCAACTCCTCCTTTTGGAGCCACTCTCTTGCTGCCTGTTCCACGCAAAACCCTTGTTTCATGGAGATGAAACTCAAATTTTTAGTAGATTTTGATAAAAATTAATTAAATGTATAGTTAAAAGGTTGTGAGACCTATAAAATATGTTGTTAAAATTAATTGTTGGCTTTGACTTTGATTTAGGTTAAAATCTAAATTTTAATCCCTACCAAATAGGGACTAAGCGCATTGATGTTAGGCATGATTCAAATTAGATTAGGTTTTAAATTTTTCCTTTGATTTTAATGTCAATTATAGAACTCAACAACTCTTGGTTCACACCCCTACAACATATTTGATTTAGATAATGTTATCTAACGCTATCGTATTAAAGTGATATTATATATAATCTTACTAGTGGTACACAATTGTGTACCTAAGGATGACTTAATGGACACCCGGCACCTCGGCATTGGCCGAGGCGCCTGCCATGTCGAGGCCCACAGGCGCCTCAGCCAACACCGAGATGGCGGGCGTACATTAGGTACATCCTTAAGTACACGATTGTGTACCTTTAATATAATTCTTTTACATAATAGATTCAATGAAATATAGAATTAAGTTACCCTTCATTTAAGATCGCTTACTGTAACCTAGATTGACATTATAACTAAGATGATGTTAAATAATGTTACTTTTCGTTTATCGAGATAATCCACATATACATGCACAGTAAAATGAAATTTGGTGGGACCATTGAGCCCCAAAACAGTACAACCATACCAGCATAAAGTGCACAATTTTGGTTCCAGTGTTCTATCCTAATGTGGAATGTCAGCGATTATTTTCTAGGTGAAAACCGATGCTTGTAGTTGACTCTATGGATGGATACAACTAAATCCAAACAACTCATGACCTTTTGTGACCCGGAAGTGTATTATCAAAATCAAATACAAAATTCAAATCTTAATCTAATACCAACCATAATCCCCATTTTGTGGTACGTGTTATGTGCATCTCAATATATGTCGTATACGTTATATAAAATATCTATTAGATAAAATTTAAAAAGATAATTTTTCGTGTACATAATACTTTTAAATTTAAATTAAATGTTGTTATAAAAATGTAAAAAAAAAAAAAAAAAAAACAAGGAATTTTCATTCGTGGCTGACAATGTTTAGCCCTCGTTTGGTATAGAATAAAATCAAATTCTTAGCAAATTTTGATAAAAGTTGATAAATATGTAGATGAAATGTCGTGGACCCCATAAAATATGTGGTTAAAATTAATTGTTAACTTTAACTTGAAATTAAAATTAAATTTTAGTTAGAACCAAACAAGGAGTTAATGTGGCAATCATAAAATGTGGAAGGAAGGAAATTTGGGTGTTAATACTAATGAGATGTTGGACCGGAAAAATGATTTGATTAATTTTTCTTATCTGAATTTGATGGTTCACACTTGTACATGTCCATGGTGATTGACCTATCGTATTCATGATCTATGGAAATATTAGCATTATTGATACGGTGCAAAACCAGATACACAGAGTCAATGTAGATCAACGAATTCGAGAATTTGAGAACATGTTGATTAAGTCGAATATTCAAAACTTGTGAAAATCAGAATCTCGTTAATTCAAAATTAATAACGAACATATTTCTTGATTTTGGAAAAAAAAAAATACCAAAATTAGATGTAAAAAAGGAAAATTTCAAAATTATATAATTTTATTCCAAAATTCGAGAATTTGAGAACAACATATTGATTAAATTGAATATTCGGAACTTGTGAAAATCAGAATCTCGTTAATTCAAAATGAATAACGAACATATTTCTTGATTTTGGAAAAAATACAAAAATTAGATGTAAAAAAGGAAAATTTCAAAATTATAATTTTATTCTATATACAATTAACATGAATTAAAATCCTAACGTGTTTTTAAATAAAATAAGAAACCCTAATCAAGAATAGAGACTTAACCCATGTGTTTGAGCCTCATTTTTTAAAATTTAACTTTTTTCAAACTCATTTTTTCTAGTATACATTCTCTCAATAAAATAATTTTACACGTAAATTCAAATTTTTTTCTTATTATTTAACTACAAATTCTTTAAAAAAATCACTTTTACAAAATTTATTTTCAAAAAATGGACTCAAACGCTACTGTAGTGCTTGATAAATCCGGTGTCCCTTTCCACACACAATAGACCTAAAAAAAAAAATAATAAATAAATAAATAAATAAATTGCTATGTGACGGACAGTCAGTGGAATTTGATGTTAATATTGGTTTAAGACCTTAATCCACTCGAAATCGTATTAATAAGAAAAACACACCTGTCCTTGTAAATGTCATTATCACCACTCAGATGCAAGTAAATGGCGACATCCACTTAATTAATTCACCTATAGTCAGTGGCCTACATAATCTTTGTATTATCATCATTTTTACACTTACCACCTCTCCAGTGTTAACCACTATTATCAAACTCGAATCGGATCCAATACATCCGTTCAACTAAAAAAATTGATTCTAAAATTAGTACGACTATAGACCAAACGTCACAAAGTTGACCAAAGAACCGTCTAGTTCATATCAAAAAGTAGTCCAACCATAAAATTGATCGACGTGTTAACCGTAAAATCCATTAGTTGACGTCAAATTTTATTTACTATCGGTTCGAGCTTTCAAGATACAGTCAATACCTGGGTCTTCTGGCATGAACTTAAATATTAGAATTAGACGTCAATCACGAATAATAATAATAAACAATATTATCAAACTCGAATTGGATCCAATAAGTCTGTTCAACTAAAAAAATTGATTCTAAAATTAGTCCAACTATAGACCAAACATCGTTAATTACTGTTAAATTGACCGAAGAACTGTCTAGCTCATATCAAAAAGTAGTCCAACCATAAAATTAATTGACGTGTTAATCGTAAAATCCATTAGTTGACGTCAAATTTTATTTAATATTGGTTCGACCTTTCAAGACACAGTCAAATGCCTCAACTCCTTGTCACTGAAGATTTCCTCAATTTTTTTTCTTTAAACTAGGTTTTAACCTTGGGATAAAAAAAATAATAAGAAATTCGTGCACGAAAAAACCACTACTTGGTCAGAAGGGACAAGAGATCCATGTTTGTAGGGCGTAACCAAATTATTTTAGAGGTTTATGGATATGGACCACATTTAGATGGCCTAAAAAAATGAAACGAGGATTCACTTCACATGGAACTATCAGCTAGTTTGTACAAAATAGAATGTCGAAATTATAAACTAAGAGATGTTTGACAATATAAACATTTGTGCTTCCTAAGCCCCATGTTGTTTCTTGTTCCTCTATTGACCCAAATATCATTTATTTATTTATTTGGCCCTCATTTTCTGAAAATGAAAACGAGTGGAATAATATTTTTTTTTTTCTAAAATGAGTGGTCGCAAAAGGAGGAAAAAATTTCGATTTACGTGTAATATTATTTTATGAAAGACTGTATGATTGAAAATAGGAAAGAGAGAAATGTAATGTAATAGAATTTAGTAAGGACCAAACTGGGGCTAAATAAGGTAACACTTGTCGACTTTGGCATTTCATGAACTTGGAAATGGTTATTTTTCCAACGTGGTTCTAACCATTCTTTCACTCATATCGATGCAACATGAAAGTTCTCGTCTTGTTGATCTTAAAAAATTATTGAGATCTAAAAGTAATTCAAAATAGTAATCATAAAATGATCAACATACACACTCAAAGTCTTGCATCATTTTCTTGCATTCAAGTTCTCAGAATGGAAAATGTCCTACCACATTCATTAAGTTGTCTAGCTTTTAATAGTCCGTATTGCAATAATTAGAACAAAAAAATTCCATTTTTCCATTATATCTGCACTAGAGAAATGCAAGGAAAAATCAAACCATAAATCTTTAATTTTCTTCGAATTATAAAATTTGGCTATTTTCGACCTAATTCACATTCACGTAATCAAATCTCAAACTTAATCACATTCAAATTTATTATTGAAATTAACAAATATGATAAAACTAATCCTCTGTTTAATCACTGCAACGATTGCGCTGACTGTGGAATCTGGAAAAAGGGAAAGTGATTCTGACTAAAATGATTTTACTAATTTTTTATAGGACCAAAAATTGGAGTGTATTTAGTATTCACACTCATATTTTGCTAAATGTCCACCGAAGTAAACTATTACGTAGAGTGTGGATATAGCAAAATATGGAGTTCTAAGCTAAAATTTATGAAGGTGAAAACAGAATTACCGCTGGAGTTGTACAATGTTAAACTCCGGAAAGCCACCGAAAGAGCTCGCTGATTTCGTCTCCGACGCGGTTCGCCTCCAGATCCTCGACGGGGACGACGGTGTCGCTTCGGCGGCTACTGCCGGTGAAGAAGCGGCCAGAGCTTCTGAATGACAATGACCTTGATGAAACAGAAACCGAAGCCAGCCTATCGACGTAGTCTCTAAGCCAGTTCCTCCCGCGGGAAACCTCTCCAGCCAAAACCTCCACTGGAAGCGGTTCAGCCACCGGAACTCCTATTGAGGACTCCTTATCAATGGAAGTGCAATCAGACGATCCTCTCCGGTGATTGGTGGATCCGACGGAAACCTCATAGCCATTATCTACAATGTACTCGAAAGAACCGATTGAATAAGACCGCCGCCCTCCTCCGCCGGTGTCCTCCGTGCCACGGCGGCGACTAATGCTTCCCATTTCAATCCTAAAACTCCCGCCATTTTCACTTCCATTACGATTTTCAAAGTTATTGTCAATATTATTGCCACCGCCAGTCTCAACCAACTGAATTTTATCCAGCACTTCCGAGTCTGAAGGTAGGACGGACGATCGGCAAAGAGGACAAGTTTGATTAGAAACGAGCCACGTATCAATGCACCCGGCGTGGAACGCGTGACAGCATAACGGCAACAAACAGAGCTGATCATGCGGCTCAAATTTTGACAAACACACCGCACAATCACCGCCGGTGAGGTTTCCAGTAATGGAGCCGAACGTGAAGAGAGGAAGAGAATCGAGCAGATTGCTCGACACCATATGGCATCGATTCAAGTTCGGATTTGAGTGATGGCGTAGAACAACATCTTCTGCCGCGGCGAAGGTGCGAAATGAGCGGTGGAAGCGCTTTGAAATTAAACGAAGAAGAAGGTAAATCGAGGCCGAGACAATGATGGCAGAGGCGACTATAATGATTACTATAACTATCGATGATGAAGAGGAAGGGGACGGAGATGATGTGTTCATGTACGGTGGTATTTGGTTGGTTGGAGTGGCGGAGCCGCCGTTTATAAAGGCAAGTGTCGGCAGCGGTGGCGGTGGCGGTGGCGGTGGCATAGGGAAAGTAGACATAATTGAATAGCATACGAAGAAATAATGAATTTAGTAAGAGAAAGAAGGGATTTCGATTAGGCCATTTTTAGAGAGAGAGAGAGGGGGGGACATGGAGTTGGGTGAGGAATTTATGAAGAGAGCGCCGGTGAAGTAAAGGAAATGGGGGCAGGTGTTTAATGCCATGGGAGAGGGTTTGGTTTTGGTGTTTAATACATATGTAGTGTGTGTTTGTTTGTGTTTCGGAGAGGAAAGGAATGAAAAGACGGAAAAGACAGCCTTAAAAAGAGGTGGAGCATTTTATTGCGTATGTTTGTTTCATTTTATTATTTTCCACTTATTTTTATTATTGAATTTCTGTTTATTGTTATATATACGTGATAAAATTTGTCGATTATACCATATACGGTAAATTACATTTCTATTTGGTATGAATTAAAATTCAGATTTCATATAAATCAAAGATAACAGTTAATTTTAACTATATATTCTATAAAAATTCATAATTTTTCAATCACATATTTCATCAATTTTTGTCAATATTTATTAAAAATTTGATTTTAATCATCACGAAATAGGAGCTACAGATTCATATTTAAGGGTTCAATTTTTATCAAAATTTATTAAAAATCTAATATTATTCCCCAACAAACAAGAGCTCCATATTCATATATATTATGATCGTCTGACGTGATTTTTGAGAAGTTAAAATGAGCTTTTGAGAATTAAAAGCTTCATTTTGACTTATTTGATTAATTTATAAAAATACTTATAGATAAAAGAGTTTTTAGAGAAAGTTAGAAAGATTTTTTAGAAATGAATTTCCAAACATTAATTAAGATAACTTTCTCTACAAAAACTAGAAGCAAAAATAAAAGCATACAAAACGAATCCTAAGTTGCAAACAATCTTAGCTAAATGCAATTCAATTCTGCAACTAATTCATATTAAATGATTAAAAGATGGAAGTGTAATAGATTAACAATTCAATTTCACTTTTACTAATCCATTGAAAGAAATAAATATTTATTCATTAGAAGACCCTCTTTCATGCAAATCTTGATGGGTAGGAACATCTAGAAAATAGCATTAAATGATTGAAGTTGAAAGCTCATATCTATTACTAAATGTTATTTTTAATTTTTAACAATTTTGTATCTCTATTTTCTTACTTTTCAACTTATTTATATTGGATAAAAAATTTCTATAGTTATTTTATTCGACGCAAATTAACGAATTTTTGTTCACAAGAAAATCAATAGAAAAATAAATTTTTATTTATTTTCAACTTATGCTTGTTTTCATATTCACTATTGGACATCACTTGCAAGCAAGTGAAAAGTATCACTAGTCCCACAAAATTTTGTGTTGTCCACAATCTCAAGTCTTCTCCCTTTCAAAATCCATATTTGCATATAATTTAAACAATGCCTATATTCGATAAATATATTATTAAGATTTTTGTGATATTCACATCATATCTTCTCTTATTTAGGGGCTGTTTGGGCCCGATTTTTTCACCCAAAAAATTAATTTTTTGACTGTTATTTTACTATTTCAGTCGTCATATTTGACTTCTTCTTTCACAGGTGGATTTCGCTTTTCTCCTAACGGTCAAAAAATCAATTCTCAAAATCACTCCCAAACAGGCTCTTACTATAACTGTCGTATACTCTTTCTTTTACAAATACTCGTAATAAGTTGTGTCGCAAATATATCATATTTGAAATTTTAAGTTACATTTTTTGCAGAATAAGTGCATGACAAGCTACACCAAAATAACATCCCAAAAAATTAAAGAGACAATTTTGACTTGGTTTAGGTACTTTGGCTTTTGGAAAGTAGAAAAAATACAGGACAAATCTATCCAAAGCTTAAAGGTCATACCTCCAAATCGCCAGTAAATTAAATTTTGATCCTTTGCCCAAAGTTAGAGCAATTGTTATGATATCATTATGTAGAATTCACGTGAATTGTGAAATATTGAGCTATTATGATAATCTCCTATGAACTTAAGAACCTGTTTGGAAGTGATTTTGAGAATTGATTTTTTGACCGTTAGGAGAAAAGTGGGGTCCACCTATAAGAGAAGAAGTCAAATATGAAGGCTGTAATAGTAAAATAACGATAAAAAAATCACTCACAAACGGGTTAGAATTATTCTATGAAGGCGTATTAAATGTAAACAGAATTGGAGGCCCATTGAGATGACCAGACAAACACTTTATTGTTTGCTTAATTATTTTCTCACTGGGATCGTACCTATAAGAATGACTCTCTCGTCTACATAATTAATTAAGCTACAAGTGATGATAATTTAAAGTTTGGTTAGAATATTCACTTCAGCCGCAGCTAGAGCTCTATAGATGGTGCTACATTTATATGGAGTTAAGCTATGGAATGATTAAGATGGTGAATAGTAAGTATTTTAGAAAATATGTTAAAAAAATTCTTGATATTATGAAATTAAGTTGTTATTAGTTTAGTTTTGTAATTTCAATAGTAGTTGTTGAATATGTGACCCAACTTTTGATGTTGATTTCGTGTTTTAGTTGAAAAAGAAGTTAAAGATGGATCGATGTCGTTAAGGATGTTTTTGGGCAACAAGATGGCGTTGGGCAACCAAAGAGGTCCCCAGGCACCAATTGAGGTGAAAAACTGGAGATATTTATCGAATACTTGACGCTTGGGTGCTTTTGGAGGCGTTAGGACTGTTACTCGCTTTTAGTCCACTGCAAGCTCGAGCGTTGCGCGCCGATCGCTTGGCTGGAGGCTGCAGCTCTTTATTCGAAAAAAAAAAAATTGTTTCCTAATTTTTGGCTCGTTTTTAATCTCCTTTACAACTTTAAAATATTCTTTTGAGTCATAATTATATAGTCCATTGATTGTATGGTTTTCATATAACTTTGTATGAGTTAGAATCAAGTTAGAAACACAATATTTTATATTCTTTCTCCATATTAATAAATTATTTATTTCTCTATCAACTGTCATTGTGTTATGATAGCAACTTTATATTTTATCATATACCTCATTAATTCTCTAACAAGTGGCACTAGCGTGCATATCTACTTGGTTAGATTTGATAATAATTGGCTTAGAGCTTAAGGTTTGATTGTTTGAAGTTTTTGTTCTTGTGATGGCAACCATGAAGTATGATATTTCCCTTTTAAATTGCAGCACTAGATTCTTGTGGTGGAAGCTGAAATATGAGAAGTACTTGCCCAAATAGATTTAAATGACACTTTGTTGGGATTTGACAAGATGCCGTCAAATTAATCGATGAAGGAGAAATAACGTAAAAATCGAAAGTCCCCTATCATAGGTTCATCTTTATCTTTTGAATCATAATCTTCCGGATGTTTTGAATAAGAAAATCACAACTATGCTATGGTTAATGTTGAAGCAATTGTACATATCTAAAAGTCTAACTAGAAAATTATACCTGAAGCAGCGTTTGTATTCTCGTGTATGATAGAAGGTACATCCTTAGAAAGAACCTTGCTGTCTTTAAAGACTTTGATTTGGAAACATTGGATGTTAAGTATGATGACTTATGTTTGATTTTATTATATTCATTACCAGCTTCGTATATGTCATTTAGAGACACGGCATTATATAGTCTTGATACTGCCACCATTGAATAAGTTTACGATGCTTCGTTTTCAAATGAGAAGATAAAGATAAAGCATCTTGTTGGATCTAAGGCTCATGGAGATGGTCTTATTGTTCATGGTGTTTATGAGAGGGGCGGTTTAAAGTCTAACTCTAGTAATAAAGTTTGTAACGATTGCTAAAAGAATAGGCACATTAAGATGGCGCTTAGGCATCACGTTAAGAGGGATCAAAGTAGTTAAGGATGTTTTCGGGTAGCAAGATGGCGCTTGAGCGTCCAAACAGGGTGCCTAGGCACTAATCGAGGTTAAAAATTGGAGTCATTTACCAAAACTCAGCACTTTTGCACTTTTAGAGGCGTTAGGACTGCTGCTCGCTTTTCGCTTACTGACCACTTGAACGTGGCATGAGGCTACAGCTCGAACAATAGCTTTATTCGGGAAAAAATTGTTTCCTTATTTTTGGCTTTTTTTTTTTTATCCTCTTTCCAATCACATCATATTCTTTTAAATCCTATATATAGTCCAAGAATTTTATAGTTTTCATATGACTTTGTATGAGTTAGAATCATGTTAGAAACACAATATTTTGTATACTTTCTCTATATTAATAAATTTTTCATTCCTCTATCAATTGTTCTTGCATTGTAATTACTACTTCATATTTTGTGATATACCTCGTTATTCTTTTACAAGTGGTGTTAGCGTGCATAACTACTTTGTTAGATTTGATAACAGTGGTAAGGCACACTGCTTTATACTCAAATTAGTGAGGAATTAAACTTAACAAAGGCACCATTTGTTCTTAGAGGGACAATAAAATTGTGGCGAATAGGTCGGTCGAGAGCTGCTATCCAACTACTTCTCGATCGGCCCAATTGTTGGTCACCATGGCAAGGCTTAGCCAGTTTCTTCAATGGGCAATGTAGATTGTTCATACACATCTATTCAATTTGTTATTCCGTTTCAATTGCTTTCAGTCGAATCTTCGTTCTCAACGTAATAAAACCCATATTTCTTGATTTAGCCAAAACGAGCCTCTTCTTTCCAAGATCCCTCGTCTAAGCCCCCGGAAGAAACTTACCCAACAACATTTCAATAACGGGCAGCTCAATCCGTATGCTATAGCCAGTTACATGATAATTAAACTTCTTAGCTGGTACACCATATTGCCCAAGTGATTAAATTTGGTACGCGTGCTTAAAATTATACTTATAAGTACTGACATTATGTATTTCGAATTATTCGATTAAATTATTATGAGATGGTACTAAGACAGAATGATGTCCTGCCACTGCCAGTGCAAGCTCATTAAATTATAAGCATTAATTTTGCATCAACTTATGTGACAATCATATATTATGGTCGAATTACTATCTCATCACCTCTTCAATTATGTATAAATAATATGGTCATAATATTTAAATATATATGTAAGATGTGCACAAAAAGAGAGAGTGTGACAAGTAATGATATTGTTGTGTAACACGCTAGGCATGCTCTCAACTTGCTGCAGAAGGCAATACCTGCTAAAGAAAAATAATCGATTGTATATCATTAAAATTAGGGAGGAAAAAAACTCAAAATTTGACTAAATCGATAAAATCGAACCAAGTCGACTCAGTTTGAATTAAAAAATCGATTTGGTTCGATTAATTTTAATAACAAGGAGAAAAATTGTTCAAGCAAATTTTTTAATACCAAACTCGGACCAATTTCCATGCCGGTTAATAATATTAAATTGACTCAAACCGATTTGGTTTGATTCGGTTTAGTTTTAACAGTTGGATTATATCGATTTGAATATTTCCCAAACCGATCATGTCAGTGCTGATTTCGGATTGGATTCAAAACCAACCCAAAACAAATTATGCCCAAGCCTAATTAAAACACATTCAACAAATCATTCTTCACAACTAAAATTCAGTGTGGCGAGTTGGTCTTGTGCTATTACGGTTAATTGATTATTTGAATATATTTAGAGCGTGTTTTGTATGACTTTTTGTATAAAATATTTCTTGAAGTTAGAAGAGTTTTTAGAAAAAGCTGGTCTAATGTGAATTATTTTAAAAACACTTTTGAAATAGAAAATTCTTTCAAAAATTAGTTTTGAAGAAAAATTAAGATACTTTGCTCCAAAAACTCTTCTTCAGAAAGCAAAAACAAAAGGAAAAGCCATATCAAATGTTAGTATAGCAATCTTATTTATTTTCTTATTTCCTGTTTGATTCAACTAAAAAAATTAATTAAAATTTAAGTAAAGGTCAAAATTTAATTTTAACCACGTATTTCACAATATTCATAACTTTTCAATCAAAAATTTCATCAATTTTTATTAAAATATACTAAAATTCTAATTTTATATTAAACCAACATGAGCTTATTCTAATTTTTAGATAGTTTTGAATTAGTCAATTAAAATTAGTGGGTAGTTAGACGTGTATTTCATTTGTATCATTCTATTTATTAGGAGACGTAGGGAATAACTATTTTAGTGGGTAGTATTTGTATATAAACTTATTGATGATCGATGAAAATAGGGCTTGGTATCTTTATGCAAACATAAATGATTGTTTAAAGCATGCAAAAATATTCGATTAGACAATAAGCTTTTTATAAAATCTATAAACTGCTCTCAAATCACAATAGAAAATCAATATCCACTCTGTAAACTAGGAGAATTAAGTAGACAATCATGAATTTACAAAATGTTTCAATTCTCGACCCTCAATGGTCAAATATGTCATTTAACCTCTTGTATAATTCACACACCACCAAACATATTATTTTTACTCTTTTTTCAGTGTGCAATTTAAAGTTGAGTTTTTAATACTATTTCCACCCTCTCTAGTTCAAGTGGACTCTACTAATTGCAAATCAACACATTATTAAACTATGATTCTCCATTTATTTGATTGCTTTGATCTCCAATACTCAACTAGGCTAATCGTCTTTCATCAAAAATCAAATTCCTTCAAACAAGTGTGTGAGACTTAGCCAACATATTTAATGCTTTTACTTTTCTGATTTTCAAAAGTTTTTTTGTCTTGCATTCTCTCCTTTTATTTTCTAAATGACGTATGTAGCAAACTTTAGATCAATAAGTCTCAAATCAGATGATTTTAGGGTATTATGTTTCAAACACCTTTACAATCTTAATAACCTGAGTAAAAAAAGGGTTTCGAAAAGAACTACTTTTTTGTTTCCAAGTGTTACTCCATCTCTAATTGAATTCCAAGACAAATGATTTTAAGGCACCAAATTTTTAAATACCCTTATAGGCCTAATCACTCAAGTCTTAAAGGTTTCACAGAGAAGTTTCAAATTTCAAAAAATTTATGCTTTGATTAGTGTAATGTTCTTTATCAAAAATATATTCAAGCAAACCAACCTCCAATTTAAAACTTTCGCCCAATTTTGTCCCGTTAATCTAAGACAATCCACATTTTTTTTTCACACAAGGAATCCCCATTCACATTCGTATCTTCCTATAATAGTAAAATCATCCCTAAATTATGCTAAATTTGGTCATATGGATAAAAAAAATTAGTATGGTTTGGGTATAGGATCTATGCTCAACTAAATCAACCTATCAAGCATATAAATCAACTCATTTATTCTCAGTGTCTAACTTAATTCACGTACAGTTTTAATATCGATTCTTACATGGATAAGTAACAATCGATCTAAGCACGTAACCTATTGACGGTTCATAAATAATACATAATCTCAAATATATTCCTCATTGTCGGCCCGACTACCTAACCCACAAAGCAAACAAATTAGAAAGAAATTATTTTTTTGAAAATTTTCATATTTTTTGATTTTTTGTATTTTTTTTTTCTCATGTATAAAGCAATAAAAACACAGCATATATAAAGTAAAAATTCAATGTACTAAAATATAAGTAAGCATGTAAAGGAAAGGGGAAGAGAAGGAAAATGGTACTCCCCAAATTTTATGTCTGATATTTTTAAAGCAACTTATTGAAACAATGCATTTCATTCATTAAAATGCTAAGCTCCTTACACTTGATATCTAAGTACCTGTCATGGGTGAAAGAAAATAATTGTAAAACTCAAAAGGTAGTGGAAAATGTGGCGTGTGTGATAACCAGATTTTTACGCCCCTAGAACCTTGAAATGTGTGTCACATGATTTTTAAAATTTTTGCCTAAAATAAATTATTCCTTTATCTAGGCTAAGTGTAGATGTGATAACCCATATATTGAAACCAAACATTCCGGCAAACTCTTAATTTGTGGTCTATAGCTGGACTGTATGGAGGAATTGATCGTGGTGGTTCATGCAGGAGTCTCGCAGCCTTACACACATTAAAATTTCGAACTTTACATTCTATTTTTTCTCTCTAAATCTTGAGCTCTCCATTCTTCTCCCAAGCAAGGCTCCTTGGACATTTAGTTTTTGTCTCCTTTGACCCTTGTTGAACTACTTCAACAACATATTTGGCCTCCTTGAGGACTGATGGTTGCTTATGTGGATTATATAATTTAAAGATATCATGTGCCCTCTACTCTCACAGTCAACTCAATCTTCTCCATGTCAATCGAGGTTCAATTGTTGCTAACAAGGAAGTCCGCAGGGAATATCATCTTTCCAACCTTCGTAAGCGCATCCTTAACCTTGCCCCATGGGCATCTAATGCTCTTATTTGCAAGTTGCAGCTTCACATTTGATCATTGGACCTTTCCAACTCCTTAACCTTGCCCCATGGGCATCTAATGCTCTTATTTGCAAGTTGCAGCTTCACATTTGATCATTGGACCTTTCCAACTCCTAGTTTTCCTGAAAGTAAACAAAGGCATTAAAATGAAATCCTTTACCTGATGAAATAGGAAAAGTGAAACTCCCTGGGTCCTTGGGTTTTGGTGGCAATTTATTTTGTAGCCTTGCTTTGCTATCCTCAATCAATGTCACTTCTCCCAGTCTAGAAGTTTTCTTTTCTTAGATATCATGTCATTTATGAACTTTGCGTACATCGGGATCTATCTGATTGCATCGATGAATGGGTGCAATATTGATTCGAAGGTCGTGCTTTGTAGATTGAATTGCCTAACTTGATTCAAGTAACATAAGTTGAAAAAAGGATAAGTAACACACACGATTAATGAAATTTTGCAAGTGTACAGATCATAGTCAAGTAATAAAATAGATAATAAAGTATCGTTCCCTCGAGGATTACATACTTAATTTAGTTCTAATTAATGCTAACTTTAGTAAAATAGCCAAGTTGTATTGTTGCTTAAAAAAGAAAGAAAGAAAGAAAGAAAAAAACACTAATGATCTAAACAAATATAATTATAAACTAAGTAGATTTTTGTGAAATTGATTAAAAATATGTACTAAGACTTTGAATCCCGTTTATTAATTAATTTTAATGCATCTCACAATCTTGCCAACATTTGTTTATAACTGTTGATTAATATTTCTATTTTGTTCAATAATTTCTCTCAAACAAAACTAAACATATCATCACATGTGATCTTCTTATATCTCAATAAAAATAAACATGAAACATCCATTTAAATTATGAAAGTCGCTGCAGTATATCTCTATCTCCTGTCGTACCTTGACCTTTTGATTTCCTGTAAGTGAATGGAATCGTGAACAAGTAATAAAGTAGTAAATAGAATGTTGAATCGATAAGGACTATGTGTTTGACAGAGTTAAAGTTAATTGTAACTTTAACCGAATGGCAAACAAGTCGTTTGGATTTTTCTATATTGATTCATAAAATATAAAACGAGCGAAAACAAGTAAATGTGTTTTTCAAGTATGTGAGATGCATTGCTAAGATGTCGAATCCTCTTATTATTCCATTTTTAGTGTAATAATTAAAGTGACAATTTGAAATCATTCATGTTGATCAATGTTTCCAATTTAATTGAAAGCTTCTCTCAAAAGTAATCAAATTAATTTCCCTTATGTAACTTTTCTATCTCTCGATGAAAGTACAAATATGATAAATGAATTAACAAATGCTAAAATACCTACTGAAATCCGGACAAAGAATGAGGGTTTATATTTTATCTATTATAAAAAGAAAAAGAAAAAAATTATAATGAGCCGCGAGCAGAGGCCCAAGCTCGGCTTGTTGGCTGATGGGTATTGCATTTTATTATTGATTACATGATTACAAATTATTACAAATGCATAATAATAATAATAATAATAATAATAATAATAATAATAATAATAATAATACAATTACATTAAGAATTAAATTTTGTTGCATAACAAAAAAAGGACGCAAAGGGAAGAAAATTTTGTTCAATACCAAAAATAAGGGCAAAATGGTACAAAATCACTTTGCACCATTTACCATTCATTTGTACCAAAATGATGCAAAGTATGTTGCTAGGTTGGAGAGGATTTGCACGATTTTTTGGTGCAAAAATTTTATATTCCATCAAAGTAGTCTAACTTGAAATTTGTTTCAAACACTGATAACTCACTCTTTAATAAAAACTAAAGTAGTTTTTAAAGTATATTTCCTTCTTGGCTTGGAAATTTTGACTTAATTGAAGCAAAAATAATGTATAGCAAATTCAATTGAAATTTCGCCAAAAGATCAATGGTCACAAATACTTTTAACTCATAATAAGTTAAGATGTATAACTTCATTATCGTCTCTAGGATACACTCATAACATTTTGAAAAATAATATTGGTGCTCCTAAGTGATGCATGACTCGATCAACACAAGAATGCAAAAATAGAAATAAAATTTAATAATCGACTTAGGTACTGCGAGTCGGACAAAGCATCGTCTCAATAACATAAAGAAGAATGACTTGCTATGAAAGTCTTTTCATACTATACCTTTGAGAAACATGGGTTATTTCAGTTGAAAATTTCGTTTCGTTTGTATTCAAAATAACATAAATAAAAGATTAGAGATTGACCCATGCATCTCCGACTGTTAGCTAGTTCTTCTATAGAACTATACTCATAAAATTTAAATTTGTGCAACAATTTACAATTTCAATTTTCCACTCCTTTCTGATAGAGAATGACAATCTTAAGAGGGGAATGGAGCAAGTTGAAATACACAACTTTCTGATAGAGAGTAACTGTCTTATGAGGGTAATGGTACAAGCAGTATAACAATTTACAATTTCAATAGAGAATGACCATCTTAAGAGGGGAATAGTGTAGTCTATTTTGAAATAAAATAACTTTCTTTATTGTTTAAAGTTCATAATAAGTTATTTGTTTTGAGAGTTATTTATGTTAAATTAAGAAGATACAATATTCATAAGTTTGATCTTAATCGAAAATCAATATGAAACTTTCTTCTACGTGGCAGTAGAGGTGTAAATCAAGGTAGGTCATGTTGCATTCAGCAACAATATCCCTAGATAATGTTGTTACACGGTAATATCAACACGCCAAACAATGCTAAACTTGCAACAACATCATTGGTGATAGAGAATGACCGTCTTAAGAGGGGAATAGTACAAGCAGTGTAACAATTTACGATTTCAATTTTCCACTCATTGCTGATAGAGAATGACCGTCTTAAGAGGGGAATAGTACAAGCAGTGTAACAATTTACGATTTCAATTTTCCACTCATTGCTGATAGAGAATGACCGTCTTAAGAGGAGAATAATGCAAGTAGTGTATTTTGAAATAAAATAACTTTCTTTATTGTTTAAAGTTCATAATAAGTTATTTGTTTTGAGAGTTATTTATGTTAAATTAAGAAGATACAATATTCATAAGTTTGATCTTAATCGAAAATCAATATGAAACCTTCTTCTACGTGGCAGTAGAGGTGTAAATCAAGGTAGGTCATGTTGCATTCAGCAACAATATCCCTAGATAATGTTGTTACAAGGTAATATCAACACGCCAAAAAATGCTAAACTTGCAACAACATCATTTTATTCAGCCGTAAACCCAATTTCTGAAATAAAAGATACAAAAGTTAGAAGAATTATATACATTTATGACATATCATATATCATATAAAAAGTTGACGAAATTCAGATCAAATCTCAAGTTACAACATTGTCTATGTACTTACAGCTGCATTACTGTGATGGCACTTCAGTGTCCGATGCTGAACATTCCCCAGCGTCCTCACAAACATTGCATCTGCAGAGTGGACATACCCTGTTGAAGCATAGCAAAAAACTCAGAAAAGCAATATCATATTAGAACAAGAAAAGGAGAAAGAGAGAGACAAAATTCTTAAAGTACCGATTGATTTCTTTAAGCCATTTGTCAATGCAAGCAACATGGTACTTGTGATTGCATGGAAGAACTCTCAACTTGTCCCCTTCTTCGTAGTCAGCCAAACAAATATAGCACCTTTTAAAAACATAACTATATATAAGTACATAGAACGACTTTGCAAATTAGTAAGATTACAATGTACAGCACTTTTACTTGACAAATATAACTTATTCATATGAGGCATTGGACCAAAGTTAACAAAAGGAAATGCCATTGGCTTACTCAATTTGTACAGAAACTTCGGGTTTGAATCGCATGTTCCCCTAAAGGACCAATAATGCAACTCTTAGTCAAATTCATTTGAAATTAGTTCATTATGTTACTTCTTTTCACATTTCTATTTTTCTTTCCTCTGTTCCTTCACTTAATGAGATGAACATCTTAATAATAGAATACCAGAGGGAAAAACCAAACATGGACCTTGAAAATAAATAAATAAAAACTCAAGTAGAAGACTTACTGTTGAATATCACTTGTATCACTTTCAATGGCTTTTAGTTTTTTGTAATGCTCGAGAGGAAATGTATCCACAACAGACTCAGGAGCAGGAGAGAGCATTGATGGTGAAAGAGACATGGACTGGCGCTGAATATCATCCAAAACCTATATATCAGACATCAAGTAATCTTTTAGCTAATTTTCTAAAACCTTGTATGAAAAATAACTCAATACATTTTGACAAGGAAGAAAGAAGAAGTTGGCATATGCTTAATTATCCAAAGAAATTCTTTCATTTTCTGCAACTAGCATAAACAATAGCTTTAACAGATTCGTGATATTGTAAGACTGAAGCTCATAAATCCCTAGCTCACTAGGATAGTACAATCCACTAGAAAAAGCATTTCAAAGATAAGTAGCAAACAAGCCAGAGAACGGTCATAAACAGGTTCAGAAAGTACTAGGTTACATTTTCTATTTAGAGTTGGGGAAGAAGTCATGGTCCCCCCAACTGGTGAAAGAACAGCATATGATATCCAAAACCAATTAGGAGACCATAATAATATAATTTGATAAGCTTATGCCAGAAAAAACCAGATGCGGAAATTAAAAGAAATCTTCTAGCGGCCCAGCAGAAATTTCTACTGCTCCATTTTTTTAGTATTCGACTATGTGAACAACCATCCAGGAAAATTTGAGGAAGCATCAAACAGGTGGTAGCCATAGAGCAACAATATCATTGTTATGGATCTTAGGCCACTTGTGCTGTTGGAAATTCCTAAGGTACACTCGCTCAACTCACTTTCCTTCTACCATTGCATTTCAAAATTCCACGAAGCTCTAAAAAATTTCCCCCTTAATAATGTTGGAGTTAACTAGATTATGCTTATGCATACTATTTTATCCCATCAGTTTAGTTGATTACACTCATCCAGAAATTTCAATGGCATTTAACAAGTACACCCTTGATGAAATTTCATCTTGGAAAGTTCCACAACCTTCTAAATTTGGTTGTGATCTCCAAAAAAGAACTATGGAACTAGTCACAACCTTCTCATTTGTTTTCTTGAAAAGTATATCTCAAAAGTTCAGAAACTTGTGAATTTGAATGCAATAGTGGCTCACACTGCCTACAAATAACTCATTTACTATGATGCACCAATACAGACACGTGTATCTGACACGGTATGTGTCGAATATGTCGACACGCGATTTTCTAAATAGAATCGACACGACATGTCACTAACACATTGATTAAATTCTTTAATACCTTCATCTATATTGTATACATTTAGTTTTATACTCGTTATTAATATTTCTAGTTGAAATCTTTCAAATATGAATATCTATTTGTTATTTACTAATAACTTTAGGTAAAAATGTATAATATTAATAAAAAAGAAAAATAATCATAGTACAATGTCCGAGCAGTGTTGGTGTCAAACATGCATCGGAAACGGACACGCTACTCTAGTTGAAGTGTCCATTCTACAAAGCTCATATAAAGACATCTGTCTCCTACATTTTTCCAAAAAGCTCAATTATTAGAGCTTGTATGGGAGAGACTTTTCCAAGTGAAAAACAATTCATTTTGGAGAGTATGAGGTTAATAAGTAGGGAAAAGTTTTGGGCCCCGTAGAATGCATGGTTGAAAATGATTTTGGGGAAAAATGATTTTCAAAAAAAATCTCTCCCAAAAAAGCTCTTAGATGCTATACATAATTTGGTAGGAAGCCAAGATTTCCACAAATATGATAGATTGGAAAGCAAGCTGGTTGAACTTATTCAATTTGAGGGAAAGGAACGCAAACACACCCCACAGAGAGTTGGTATGTTATCATAATGTCACTTCAATAGCACTTACAACTAAGTATAACCTAATATAGTGTAAAAACAGTGAGTCTCAAGTATCTACCTCATATAATGCCTCAGCAAGCATGATAATTCGAGAGATGCTTAGAAGGGTGCCGGATTCTTCAGATAAAAAATTTGAATCGCATAAACATGTACCCTCATGGTGTTGCCCAGATGCACAAAATGTAGTTTGTCGGGCTCCCTCATTAAGGCCACCTATCATTCTTTCTGAGATCTGCATGTATAAAAATTGGGTAAGGAATCAAACTAATAGATGATGAAACAAAAGTTGACAAGAAATTTTCATGAAACATGAGTAAACAAGTGTTTGCAGCTGCTATTTATCTCACTCAAGAAAAAAGGAAACCGCTTGTGAGATGGACAGAGATGGACATATAGTTGGCAATTACATATATAGTTCAAAACATATGTATAAATGTCCACAATATGTTTCTTTGATATGCAAACCATATATGCACGTATGAATTCACAAGAACACCAGGTTAAGCTCTTGCATAACTTTTTATTGAACAAAAAAAAAATTCCAAAGCTTGCAGTTGGAAGGTATCATACAGATAGTGCTCATCAAATTATCACATTTAATTTGACAAGTTTGATACACGTGTGGCAGAATGTAATTGAATGTTTCAAAGTTGCATGAACTAATGCTTTGGAACTGTCATGCTGGACTCGAGTACGAGGATCGGGTAGTGGTACGTATCTAAATGTCGGATCTTTTATTTTTTTTAAATGTAGGATACAGAAACATGGCTAAAAAAAAGTCCAAATTTTGGACACGAATATTTGAATACGTCTTTCAAGCTTCAATTTTTTTACTAATACACAATATCATTTTGAATAGGCCAAAAAAATTGTTCACAAAAAGGAAAATGAGTATTGAATAGGGGGTTAAACTAATAAAACAGAATTTTAGGGTTTAATTTTCAATTATGGGAAGTTAATTACTTAATGTTATATAAAATAGAAAATGAGGGACTTGATTACAATTTGGACTTAGTGAAACACTAAGTAACACCACATGGAACTCATTTTCATTTTATACTCACAAAACCCTAAACCACCAATACAAAGAGGAAAAAAAGAAGAAAAGGGAAAGAAGAAGACCTAGCGCCCGCCTTTCTCCAAACTCTTGAAGGCAGTGTTAGGTTTATAAAGAGTAGAAACGAGAAAGAAAAGGAAAAGAAAAAAAAGAAAGAAGAAAGAAGAAGCAAAAACGACGAACTGTCAGATTGAAACTTAGAGGATCCAAAACATATCCCACACTCATACCTGTGTCGTGGCGTGTCCGACACGAGTACTCCGACCATTTTGAAGAGTCTGAGCATCAAAGCTGTGGAATATAATGGGTACAAGCACAGTGGCTATCGAAATGACAGTTTTAGATGCAATGATAAATTATTTGGATTAGAGATGAATATAACACTATATATTCTCAAATGCTGAATGGGTCAGCCGCATGTATTGTGCAGACACAACTCTTTTTTTTTTTTTTTTCCCCATACTTACCTATGCAGACAAATCGAGATCTCCATTTTTGGACTTTTGAATAAGACTAAATAGATGTACTGAGTACGTGCATGATAAAAAAGTCAGAATGAGAATTCTTTATATTCATAAGATAAATAGATGATGATGTACTATTTCAATACGTATAATTATATTATTTTTTATGTTAGCATCCCAAGTTTGAACCTTACTTGTGTTATTAGCAATGGGTTTAAATAACATGATGTTAGATATAAATTTCTAGAAGTAGAAGCAATTTCTCTCGGTCAATTATTTTTACATATTTCTCCAATCTCAACCTGGAGACTTGCATCTTTATGTAGATTTTACGTATTGAATAATAATACATCTAAATGAATATAAAAAGTAAAATATTTTACGTGTTGAATTCTTTATGTAAAATATTACGTGTTGAATAATATCAAAAGAACTTTTCCATGCTTAATTTTATCAAAAGGGCTCTTACTTATGTACTTAATTTTTCATTTGATCGTCTTTCTTGCAGGTGTAGTTTTTTCCTCACATCTTATGGTGAAATTAATTTGAATGGTTCCAAATTTAATTAGGCATGACTAGGGAATCTTAGCTACAACAGGTTAGGAAAGAATCAGGAAAACTAAATTTCCAAACAGAAAATATAACAAAATCTTGTTTAAATTTTCTGACATTAGAACTTAAAAGGCATATCATATCTCACCTCCGATCTCATTAACCATATTCTTTCATTTCTGCGACGACGTCTAGCACTCAAGGAATCCATATCATGACCAACTTCATCATTATGGATACCACCAATATCTAGGAGCCATCTGTCATGGGAACCTAGTTCATCAGCATGACCAGTGGCAAATACCATGGTTGGGGAATCTCTCCGTCTTGATAAAGCATCCCAAAATAGCCTCCTACCATTTCTTCTTGCTTCGAAGTTATTTCTTTCTGGAATTCTACTGGAGAAAAAGTTAGAGGAGATATTCACCACGTTGAGATGAAGAAGATAGCCACTTCTCATATCCTGAGCATTGTTAGAAACAAAAAATCCTGGACTAGAAGTTGTTGTCATGTGAGCACTTTCATCCCCAGGCAATTGAAGTGGGAGTAAAGAATCAGAAGCAATAGAACGTGACCTTAAATTTGTGTTATTATCGGCAACAACTGAATTCTGGTGATATTCAACACCTGAATCTGAATGTGAATTCGCATACACAAGACTGCGTGATGGATCATTACCCGTCTGTTACAAAAATTACTCACAATATCATGATTCCTATTCCATTATAAATCCTTGCTATTGAAATGAAAACTTACCTGATGAGAAACTGGCTCCATATTATTTAAGACGTGTGCCAGATCTCTGCTTGCTTTTACATTTGACTGTTCAACCAAAGCTTCCTCAATAATACTGTTATCACTTCCAGATGAGGAACCGGTCTCAATTATGGAACTTGAATCCCCAACTTCTGAACTGAACATTGAAGAAGATTCTATGATGGAGTTATGCGAAAAATCACTAATTGGAGCTAAATTTTTTGTAGAACTTGCTGATGATTCCTGAGAATAGTCTTCTAGCTTCAAGGTAGAGTATTATAACATGTCAATGATCATCTCAAATAGAACTATGAAGTGAAAGATTTTTTTTATTCTTTAATAAACATTGTAGGTGAAGTACAAATAAAAAATGTAATAGCATCAACATAACCAAATTTTAGGAAACTCTTGAAGAAAGATGAATAATAATTAGTTAGATCATTCAATTATATAGATACAAACTTTTAGAAGAACTAGTACTCTTAAATTGCTTTCATGAACACATTAAGAGAAAAAGAATTGCAATAAGTTTTGTTTAATGCTTCTTTTTATTCATATTGAAGATATCCTAATTCTGTTTTCTGTAAAATGTTTCTAACAACCATAATTTCAGTACATAATAACATGACTTTTAACTATGGGCCTCAGCGAATCAGTCAAAATAGAGCATCTTAATGGTCAACTAATTCCTTATCACTAATATATTTTATAAATAAGACATACAAATACTTCCACATATTTAGTTAATATTAAGTCTAAATAAGTTAACCATTGACATAACTGAAAGAAATAAGCAGTGATACAGGCGCAACTCTACTTTCACTTGAGTTTAATTTACAAATTCATAAACAAACAATATGCACATTCAAAACTATCTCAAGTTCTTAAAATTGTAAAGGGATTAAAAAATTCATATTGCAAGAGTTTATCTCAATCACAGCCTTGCGCCTTGCGCAGCATGGAAAGAGGAAAATGAAGCAATTTGTTCATTTTAACTTCTTTCTCGCCAGAGAATCTATTTGGATTCTGCTGGTTATGTTTTGTGCACTGCTGCATTTCAAACAGTATTTGTAAATAGAGGGGAAGGGAGTTGAATTTATACTATATAATACTTGTGTACAGGGCAATAGGCTTCATGTTTAGAATTGTCTATGCTTTCCCCTTAGAGAGACTCTTCTATCCTTCTTATTTCTTCTGAACGAGTTTTTTGCCTGAACCCAACTATTTATCTTTCTCTATCTCCCGAAAATCCCATTTTCACTAAAAATTCCTGTCGGGTCGCATTCTAACGAATCTTTCGATAATTTGTAAGAAACTCTTTCTTTATTAAAAATTCGAAGACACCCTTGCCTCAATCCAATCGTTACATAGATTTACAATTCTTCATAAGCGCCCCTTCTTCCAAACTTTCAAAGAGAGAACGGGTTATTTACATTTCATATGATGGTCAGAGACGAATTGAGAAGGTTTTTTACTAATAAATCGATATTGAAAATCATTTCATTCAGTATTATTCTATCAAAGCATCAACTGGATCTGCATGGCCCTCCTAATAATATCCATAAATAACTTGTTTATCGTAATGTTCATCAGTTCATGCACAAATCGTGGGTACCAATGTCACGACAACTCCCCATAATTGAACACAAATTCTAATTCCAACGGATCAATTCAATGTTGCCAAACATTATGTTATTTTCTAATTGCAACTTGAAATACACTTTTTTGCATATTATCAAGTCAGAAGTTCTAAGTCCCATAAAAGAAATCAAATTCAAAGGTGATCCCTATAAAAATAAACTCCTGAGATGAAAGAGAATCACTGTTTCACTTTAGAGTTATAACTTTTGTGCCATAAACTAAAATCACTTCCTAGTTGATGACAACAGAATTTCAGGGGAATTCGATCACTCTGAATCATTCAATAAAAAATATGAAACAGACTGATAAAAAGTCAAATCAATTCACTCAGCAGATTTTCTTGGACACCAAAATTCACGATCATCGTCATTACAAGAACATATTAAATTTACATTTTCATAAGACCTTTCTACAAACACCTTATGGATCATTCATATATCCTACCTCAAGATTTGACCGCGAAGTGGAGGCTGCACCACAAACTAGAAAGGAAAGCCTGCGCTTGGTGCGTTTAAGCCTGGACACACCAAACCCAGAAGATTTTCCTGATGACGACGACGATGGGGAAACCATCAAACTGCTGCTTGAACCCATGTTCTCTCTTCTTTTCCTCAGTTTTCGAGAGAATCCAAGAATTTATTGGTCACACACAACAGAGGAAACAGGTGATTGCCAGTAAAGTCTTCTCCTGGACTTGGGAAGTTTCGTAGGACCAACTGTAAAATCAATGTAAAATAAGTTAATTTTATTCGTAGTTATTATTGTCTTTATAACGGCTATGACTAACAGAGTAACAGTTTCCAAATAGGACCTCATTGTAAGAAAAGTTAGAATTTGTGTGAAGTGATTGAAATAAAATTAAATTAAATTACTCAAATGTATTTCACTAGTAATTTTGATAGGGTACTTTTAAAAATGACCAAGCCAAACTCCATATTTTCCACATTAACTTTTTTATGTGGAAAATTTCTCCTCCACCAAACCACGCATTCCTACTCCTAAATCTGTCCCCTTCGTAAATCTGTCATTAGAAATAGCAGTAATGACTCTAGGGTCCAAACATATGTAAATGTCTGGCACAATTAATTAGCTAGTTGGAGTCCATATCAGAGGGCGAAGGTTGAAAATAGGTCGGCGGGCATCAGGCGACAGCAAGTCCGACAGCGCACAATGAAAATAGGGTTTTGTTTGCAATGGTTTGCTAATAGTGTGTGGCTGAGTGCAATAGGTGCTTAATGGGCATTGCTATATGGGCTATTAGATATTCTTAATGCTAATGGGCCACTTTAGAAAAGAAAAAGGGAAATTTTCATAAGAGATTAATTATGGCACATTTCCAAAACAAGAAAATAAGTTTCAAATTTCAAAAATCAGATTTTTATTAAAAAATATTTATAATTTAATTAATTAATTTTGTAATTACATATATTTAAGTCACAGATTTATATAATTTGGTCACAAATTAACGATTTAATTCGTCACTTATTATTTTTTGGTCACAAATCAAAAATTTTATATTACAAATTATTTTATGGTCACAATTTAAAATTTTTATAGGTCACAGTTTGTTTATCGATCACAAATCGAAATTTTTTTAAGTCACGATTTATTTATTGATCACAAATCACATATATTACAAGTTACAACTTATTACACAGTCACAAATTATCAAATTATCGGTCACAGATTAACAATTTTTTAGGTCACACATTATTTTTCGATCACAATATATTTTTTTCATTGGTCACAGATTATTTATTGGTCACAGTCAACTAAATAATTTGTGACTACCACTAACACTTACGATTCACAGTCACAATTTTTAGGTCACGTATCCAATTGTGAGTCACAATTATGAGTCACAGTCACAATTTTCGGATCATGTATCCAATTGTGAGTCACAATTGAGAGTCACGATCACAATAACAATTTTCATTGCCACCATGATCGTCGCCACACACCAACACCACAGTTGGGAGTCACAGTCACGGTCCACAACTACCCAAAATCATCGCCACCACTGTCCTCGCCACACATCAACACCACACTCTTCCATATCCATTGCTTTTCCATAGAAACACCTCCACCAAATCGCTGCCACACAAACACCAGATCACCGCCACACACCATCACTGTCACCATTACCGCCACCACTACTACCATTTGCACCACCATCACACTACCATTTGTAAAACCATATACACCGACACCCAACCAATCAGGAACTCCCCATCGGTCACCCCATTCCACCGCCAACATTCTGCATCTCGCCGGCACCCACTACTACACAGATCTGTTATCCTCATCAACAATCCCATTAACACACCTCGCCGACAGATCTGTCATCCTCATCAACACACCTCGTCGACTGTCGCTCCAATATTATTCAAATCGTTGATAGCCACTTGCCCAACCAACCACCATACAATGTTGCCACCAGATCAACCACAACCTACACCAACCAACTGTAGAGCAACAACCATCACCGACCTGGCTGAATCTGTTCTCGACGTTCCCATCGCGAGCTGTGACGGCACAGCAGCGATGATGTCACTTCACATCGTGCGCTGCTACTCGCCGTCGCGAGGCTCACACAAGAGGAGTTTCTGCAGGAGCATCCCTGCGGCGACGATCTGATGGCAGAGACGAGTGGTGGTGGGAGTGGAGAGAATGATTTGGCGACTGTAGAGAGAGAGGGGGGGAAATGAAAATAAATTAGGGTTGGATAATTTTGTATTATAATTATAATTATAATTTAATATTAAATTTTAAATATATTAATTAATTAAAAATTTCTGATTTGTGAAATACTAAACATGCCATCTTATTTATGAAATGTGAATTTTTAATCTATTATAGAATATGTAATTTCCACAAAGAAAAAACAAAACAAAAACAAAAAAAAAGTCCAAAGCAAAAATAAATAAATAAATAAATTCTAAAAAAACTACACTTTAATAAAATTTAAATATGAGAATTTATAATTCGTAAAAAAAGATTTAATTAAAAAAGTGCAGTTAGGTTTGGTTTTGTACGGTTTTTGAAATTTGAAACTTAAACTAAACCATTTTAATACGATTTGAGTCGGTTTGAAAGAAAAAAATCTTCGGTCCACGTGGACCAAACCAAAGGTTTCAAACCACCATTTCAGTTCGGTTTGCAGTTTCGCAATTTTTTTGAGAAGTCCAATTTTCAACAATTTCATATTTTCACAATGCACTTTTAGATGGTAAAAGACAAAGATGCTAAGTATATTATATAATTATAAAATATTATTTTGTTTAAAAGACAATACTATCTTTTTAGTTAACAAGTGAAAATCAAATACTTTCCACTTTAAATTTGAAAATCAGCTAACTTTTCTTATATGTTCAATCAAACAAAGATAAAAAATAATAATAATAAATAAATCTATTTCCAAGTCCTATCTTTGGTTGTTCACTCTACATGTATGAATTCTTTCAGACCGAGAGTAATAGCTAACAGCCAAGTGTAAAAAAAATTAAAGAAATTTATGTTGCCCAGTGGTTGAACTTAATTTTACACTATTTTTTCTTATAATTAAAAATTATATTTCGTCATAAAAATATGGTTATAATCTCGATTTGTTAATTTGATGATTTCAAATTGGATGAAAAGGATCGATGGGTATGAAATTTGACGAGTGATATACGTGATGATATTTCATTTTTCATAACAGAGAATACATCATATATGGGAATGTACCATAATTTACAAAATAAGCTGAATGTCGATTCCTTTCAATAAAATGTGGAACTGAGATTTCAATTCAACGAGCATTAATCCAGTCAGATTCCACCTATAGCGATTACTTATGATGCTAAAATAAATTATCTATTTGAATCAAACAAAATGCACATGACTTCCCTTTACTTGACTTTAGTGAGGAATGATGTCATCGAAAGTAAACATGAAGATTCGAATGGAGCGGATGACAGTGCCAATGATTTTTGATACACAATGGAGATAGCTCGTAAGGATGATGTGGTTATTCTCAAGATAATTGTTCTTTATTGTGATCTCGTCGTTACGCACAAAATTCCATTGGCAACTCACGATAACGAGAAAAAATTGAATTTACAAATGAGAATTTGATTACTTCATGCCGTCAGAGACATGAGCTCAGGGGCTGGATCGAGTAAATCGTTCTCTAATTCTTTGCTTGTGGTTTTTGATGATGAGAATTTATATGTCGAGCAACTACTTGAAACAAAGAAAGATTTATAGAAATTTATGCACCGAATGACATTAAAATATAACTTTGAATTCAAGGTAATGAAATCAAACAAGTCATTTTTGACAATTGTCTATGTCAACGACAGTTTTCGTTGACGTTTGCGAGCGACTAAGATATATATGAATGAGTTATTTGTAGTTTACAAGTATACATGAGAATATACTTGTGAAGTGTGAATTTGTTGAAAAAATCATAGGCAAGCTCAAACATGGTTTATTAATTAACAAATAATGTACAAGTATCAGGATCCACCAACGATCTATAAACCTCGGACATTATTAATGACATTCTTCGAGAATACATAGTGGTCATGAACTACCAAAAGGTCTGAAAGACCAAAGAATACACGTTGGAGGACTTAATGGGACTGATCGAGAAGAACAATGCTAAATTTCCCATGTACAGCCACAACATGGGGACAACTATTCCTAGCTCGACATTTTTTAATGAGATTGAGGGCGAGAATTGCTTTAACTTTTTCTCGATGGCTTTTGGACAATGCATTCACGAATTTCGAAATGTGACCTGTAATTATAGTCAATAGTACAACTCTAAAAGCTAGATACCACGGGAAGTTGGTTATTGCTACATATCAAGATACCAATATCTAAATTTACCTTCTTGTATTCGTCATAGTCGACAGCGAGAATGATCTGTCAATGAGTTGGTTATTTACAAAGCTAAGAAAAGTAATCGGAGAAGTCGAAGACCTTGCCTTTGTAACTGATCGAGGACCATCTATAATAAATGATAATGTTGAAATTTTTCTTGAAGCACATTATGGGTATTGCATATACCATGTACAAGGTGATCTGAAGACTAGGTATCTGGGCAAAGGCATCGTCTCATTGTTCAGAATGGTGGACGAAACTTATAATGTTGAGAAGTGTAATAAGTTCATGGTCGAAAAAGAAGTAAATCACTTTCGGTATGGGATTATCTAACAAAAATGGTATTAAACATTGGGCGCAACCACATTTTTAAAGATTTTGATACAACATGATGACATTGAACAACGTGAAGTCTCTCAATACATTGTTTAAGAAGAATCGAGAGTAAACAATTCTCGCAATGATTGAGAACATTCGTAACAAACTGTGACGGTGGTTTCACGATCAACATGCGGAATTACAGAGTTGCATAAGTGTGCTAACCCCGGCTCAAGAGAATAAACTCTTCAAGGCGACAGAGGTTGTGAGAAAGTTGGTTGTGGTACCCTGGATGAGTTGCGCTTCTTCATGAAATGTGCACATAATATTATAGTCGATTTCAGTTGATGAGTTTTCCATATGAACATACAATAGCGATGGCTCTATGTGGAGGGTTTGCAACGAGAACATTATGCTCTCGTCCTCCTTCGACGGCGTCAACTTAGTTATGATTTCAAGTTAACATATTGACACTTCAACTAGTTAATGATTATATGATGAGATTTTAAAACTATGTACAATATAAATCGTAAATATATAATACTCACCCGAGAGTTGTCAAGGAAAGCTGATAATTATTTGCCAGATAAACATTACTTTACTCTGGATGCTCGCTAATGATTCATCTGAGGGCAGCATATCTTCCCTAGCCTAGCAAACCGGGAACCCAAGAAGGGGACAATCTCATATACCCATATCTGCAACAAATATAATTATTATATATAAATTTAGTATAAAAAATATTTTAACGTTGATTGTGTTAAACATTTACCTAAACTGTCAAGTGTAATTCATAAGTATCGTATTTACTCATGGACCCCTTGGACTTCGAGTGTGATGTAATGAAAATGTATACAGTGTCCTCAAAACATATCCGACCCCACGGATAGTTGTTGAAGGCATCGATATTGTTAACTTCCAAATGGAAAGGTTGATCGCAATTTTCTTGTGATGACACCGCACTACGTTTCTAATGATACAGACCAATCATAACTTCAATCTGTCTAACATCAAATCGTACCCCTAGTTTCACCAATCAACTGCGATAGAGGTACCGTCCCCCATCCCTAAAAATACGTGTCATGCAGTCTATTGTTTTCTTGAGTACCATCACGAGCTATTTCATTGCCCATAAACTTCAGCACAATCATCGGAGTAAACTCAAACATGGAGAAAGTAGCAACCTTGCCCTCGAGGTCGAAGTGGAAGGCACGAGCAACTGACATAGTAGTGCATCAATGTTCTGCCCAGAATACTGCACATCTCTCAACTAATACAAGGACCACATGAAGGACTAGCATAGCATATCCGTGTGCTGATCATCCAACAAATCCAGTATAGTAGTGAAACTATCAAAACTAGTATTACAAATAGCTTTCCCCACATCCATCTCAAGTCCGTATCTAGATGGTACTTCATCCTAGAAAAATGCAAATATTAGAACATTGAATAAGAGATAATGGAATAAAGCATAATTTAAGAAAATTAAGCGAACTGAATTTTAACTACTATACGTAAGACATAGATTCATTTTACATCAATACTAATAAAAAAATGATTTAATAAATTAAAGAAGAATAACAAAAAAAGAATTACAGGCAAGAATAAAAAAAATATAAAAAGAATTATTATAAAGTTTTTTAATTAAAACTGAAATAATTAAAGTTTAAAATAAATATTATTTAATTAAAATTGAAAAAATTAAGTTTTATCATAAAAAGAAAAGAAATTCTTTACAATATGGAGAGAAAAAGAAATTTTAAAACTTTTTTCAAAAAAATATTATAATAAAAGCAAAACAAATTAAACAATGAATATAAATATTATTTAATTAAAATTAAAAAAATAAGTATTATTCATAAAAAGGAAGGAACTAAAAAGAATATTTAGTCAGAAAAAATTATTTATAATATGAACAAAACAATTAAGTAATTTTAAAACTATTTTCAAAAGAGAAATTTTGATAAAAACAAAACAAATTAAATAAAATAAAATTATAAAAACTAAAGTAAAGAATATATATATTATTTAATTAAAATTGAAAAAATTAAATTTTATCATAAAAAAGAAAAGAATTTTAAATCGAACAAAAAATTATTTATAAAATTTAAAACTATTTCCAAAAAAAATATTATAAAACCAAAACAAATTAAACAAAAGAAAATTATGAAAATTAAATAAAGAATATAAATATTATTTAATTAAAATTGAAAAACTAAGGCTATGTTTGATTGGTTCAAATTCCATGGAAAATGGAATTCAAATTCCACTTTCTTCCAATTTTATTTATTTGATAGGTTTTCTTCCAATATGTGGTTAATAAAAATGAGATGTCCATCCTCATTTTGTGCTTACGAATGGTGTAAATAAGAGGTGTATAATTTTGAACAGCTGGACAGAGATAGGCATTTTCTGATTATGTGACCTTTTCTCTTCTCCAAACTGGATATCCAGAAATAAGCACTCTTTAATTATTGTCAAGTACTCATTTTACTTAGTTTGGTTATTGAGTTTGGTTGTTGAGTGCTGATTTTACTGCACTTTGTTATTGAACTTGGATGTTGAGTATTGGTTTTGCTGTGTTCGAACTAGGTGTTACAGACATTCAATTGCAGGGATAAACAGAATTGTATTTGGCTGCAGTTTAGACAGGTTGTTTGGCTCAAAATACGTAGGGACGGTTTGCACAATTTTTAACAAAAGGTAGGGATGTTTTGCGCAAATAGAATGTAAAGGTAGGGATGTTTTGTGCAGGGACATTGTAAGGTTAGGGATGCTTTTCGCAAAGACAATATCAAGGTAGAGATTGTTATCACCAATTCAATTTTATGCTAAAATGGGAGAGAAAACACGTTCATATTTCATCATCTTCTCCACTCCATCACATGTATTGTCCATTTACAAAATCATACTTTAATTGGCCTTCTCACTTTACCTCTTATTTACACCCTTCGTAAGCACAAAATGAGGATGAACATCTCATTTTTATTAACCACATATTCATTCTTTTCATATAGCATTCCAAAATGTTTTGAACAATCAGTATTATAGCAGTCATGAATATTTTCTGCCAGAAATGCAGTCATTCTCGTCATTTTCCCTAATTTATTGAATAAAATAATATTGTTCAAAATTTTTTTCATGTTACTTTACTTTTTCTTGAACATTTGAAGAAGAAAGAGGTGAGAGAAATTACACAGTGAAGAAAATGTTGGATGGACGATCTTACCCCTGCATTTTAAAAAGAAAAGATCCATTTTATTTGATTTAACGGAACATTTTAATGGGAAATTGATAGAAGGACGTTCTGCACAAAAGATGATAAAAATAGGGATGTTTTCCGCCAAAAAATGAAAGGTAGGGACGTTATCCCCAAAAACCTCCAAAGATAGGGACATTTTGTGCTAATTAGCCTTATTTATAATATAAACAAAACAATTAAGAAATTTTAAAACTATTTCCAAAAAATTATAATAAAAACAAAACAAATTAAACAAAGGAAAATGCAAATGAGAAAAAGAAGAAAAAAATGTTGTGGCCGACTTTTCGGTCCAAACTGTAGAGTGGGCCGACTGTTTCAGCCCATATAAAGAAAAAGAAACAAAAAATAAAAAATAAAAATGCTCAAAATTTTTTTGGTCATGCCTCTCCGAAAATCGCCATTTTCCGTCACAAAGATTTTTTGGCCAAAACCCACCCTAAACCCAATAATTTACCTAAATAATGAAAAATAAACATCATAACAATTTAATGCACAATTCATACATGTAAAATGAAAAATCAATATCTTAATCTCACCAAAAACTACTATTGTTGAAGATAATGATCGAGTTTTGTGGTGGTTGGCAACGGATAGTCAGTGAGGATGGCAACTTCGATCGAATCTCGACTATAAGGACTATGTAAATTTTTTTTTTTTCTCTCCTCTCTTATTTTTGTTGAAGATGAGGGCAATTTTGACAAATGGTATATAAAATTTCTATTTTAACTTTTAACTTTTTTAAATAGTTAAAGGCCATTGTGGAAATATGACCAGACCCCGTAGCCATTTCCATGTATTTCCTCTAATTTTGATGACATTTTCTAGGGTTGTTTCCTCGTTAATTTTTGCTTTCATTACATTTTTACTAAAAATTCAACCTTATGTCATGTTGTAGCTGCGCGGTTCCAAATTATAGAGAGAATCCATCAGTACAATTTCATCCTTTCACTGTAGTTACAAGCATATTTTAAAAGAAAAGAAAAGAATAAATAGGCAAAGTGATAAAAAAATTCACGAGGGTTGTAGTTTTTTTGGAGATTAGGTTGGTGTTTAGTGTACTACACACAAGATCGAAAAGAATGCATTTTTATTTTCCTTCTGATAGACCTAGAAGACAGAGTACATGTCAAAGTATCAACTTGAAATCATGTCTTCTTAGGACTAGGCCTCACCAGTTGTGACCACAGTACATAGTGTGGGAATAAACCCTCAGCTCAGCTCAGCTCATTTCATCACAAGCTCATGAGATGAGGAGAGGTTACTTTTCAATTAGGCAAGCCGAGCCAAGCTCAAATGCCCAAAGCTCGCCCTATTTTTCTTATTTTCTTATTTAATTAATTTATTTTCTTTGTTTTTATCCTATATTTTTCTATATTTTATGTAAAAATAAATTGAAAAGCTTGTGAACTAGCTCGGCTCAACCCAGCTCATCACAAGCAGGGACCAAGAGCTGGCTCGTCTGTTGCCACCCTTACCCTACAATGGCCGACATGACGCCAAAAACTGATACATGGCTTCAATTGATTCAAATGCCTACTAATTGAGCGTGCCTGAAGATGCATTATGCTGAGTTCAAATTGTGAAAACGTGATATATTTTGTCTCCAACAAATGAACAAACAATTTTTGAGCTCTATGGCCGCTTAATACCTGATATTGGTATTGTTTGAAAAGTTCAAAGAGCTCAGACTGGCCATGGAGCTTGGATACAGTCTGTTGGTCAAGGATCAATAGATCAATGTGACCATATTGTTAAAACATCTAATCAGTCTAAAAACATCTGCTCTATTTCCCCATAGATATTTCAAATACACAGAATTCAGATTTGTATTCAGTTGGATGTCATCAAATCCAAAACAAATGCACTTAAGCCTCATTCCATGTTGTCAGCAGATTGGGAAAGATACCTCAAAAGCAACTGACAAGATTTCAGTTCAACAAAATAAACGAAGAATATCAAGTTGCTTCTGTTACTGTATATGGCTCTCTGGGAAACTCCCTCGAAGTACAACAAAAACCTAGTAAAAGTGTATGTGATGTGTGTTGGGATGAGAAGGCTATAAGCAGCGTGTAATCAACGAGACTTGGCTATATATCGTAATTGCCATATCCAAGAGTATGTCATTCCTAGTGCACAATATATTGAAATCATCATTAAGGGGAAAAAAGGAAGCCTGTTACCAAAAATGAGAGGATGAAGAAACTGTCCCCATATCTCAACAACAAATAAGCCAAACAGATAGGCCTTGCCACACCATCCAACGACAAACTTGGCATTCCTATCGATATTAGGACTTCTCAATTTGTCATCTTTTTCCGGAACTGATGAACTTGCTTTTCCAACTTTACTTCCGGAGAAATGAGAGGAAAAGCCAAACCACATGAGAACAGCATGTAGGAGAAGTAACGAAACTTTAATGGGATACTCTTGAGCTTCAAATAGAAGAGGAAAAAGTGAGTAGCACGACACTGCACGGAAAATGAGAGATGTGCATTAGTCTCCATATTAAAGGTTTCAAAAAAAAAAGATACTAATATGTTCCCGGTATGTTATTAAGAAGAAATTAGATTGTTCATCTTCACACAGCTGCAGGCAGATAAGCAGATAATAGTCTTTCTTACTCTAAACTAGCGATGTAAAGATTCAAGTCAGTAAGCCATAGAGTAGGTTTTTAGCACGCCCCAGCATGAAGAATTAGGTGGCCATACTTTATATTGCTTAAAATATATCGATAATATTATTAAAGAAAGGCATGAACAAAGAGCTTGCAGGGATGAGTTTTAAGACTTTCAAGGGACTAAAATGACAGACCAAGGGGAGGTGGCAGCCCACACTCCCTTCAAGCTTCCAAAATATTCATCATACCCCATTGTACAACAATATTATCCTTGCACACATACGCTGTACCCCCAAACCCCAAAGAAAGACCGTATTTTGCCCCAAAATTCAAATCAAAACCCATTGAAGAAGCCCTCAGACCTATTCGCCAATGCAGAAGATCCATGGTCTGAAAAATTTAAACGACAGCTATATGTGTATTTAGAAATTTTATGAAACTTAAGAAAATAAACAAATTCAGAATTACTATTTTAGAGAGAAAAATAAGGAAACCTTAAAATTGTATCTACTCAAATATAAGGAACTATAGAAATTGAGGAGTCACTATAAGCATTCAAGAAAAAAAATCATCTGCGACATTCACGCTCATTAAAGATGTTCTCAATGTACTAACCGTGATATCAATGCTTGGGAAAACTTAATCGCACACCAATGACAGAGTAGAGATCTTATGAATCAATTTTATAATAATTTAAGGGATATATGGCTCTGCCAAATAGGTACGCTTATTATGTGATAATGTTGTATGGTGTGATGTCACACAAAGGTAGTGTAGGGAGTCATAGCCTTCATAGAGGCACTGTGAGAAATAAGGGGCGTGCTTTGGAATATTATTTCAGGAGAACCAATTAAATAATCATATCAACGTCAATAATCTTGTATTATCTAATTGTGCCAACCCTTTTCTATATCATTAAATGGAAAAATAAAGGGTGAAAATCCAGACAAAGAAACGTAGCACTTGCAAAAATATGCGCTTCAAGAGAATAAAGAAGGAGCATTATCGTACCCATGGACAAAAAGAAGTAATGCTTAGCATCTTCTGCACTTTTCAGGGCAGTAATGGAAAGGGGAATCACAAAGTGAAGTGATGCCTTTTCATGAACATGCCAACCAAATAGAAATCCACATGTATAAGCGTAGGCTACCCATCTAGTAACCATCCTTGGTTGGGGATCTCTCCAAGCCTTTATGAGACAAGGAGTTATTGCAATGAGGACTGTGATGAACGTCACCAAAGGGGTGATCTGCATTTATTATCTAATGAATAAGTAGACTAATTTTTCGTGTTTCGCATCATCAAGTGATTAATAGATGAAACGAAAACCATGTCAGAAAGGAAACCTTATGCTTTGCATATTTGCCTAACCCACTGATAAAGAATGTTCAACACAACAGACGACTCTGCAAGTGGGATGATTTTCAGACATCATTCTAATTGCAGGACTATGGGCAGAGAGCCTAAATTTCTTTAATCAGTTTTGAACATTCCTTATCAATGACTTGGTTAGGTGGTTTGAAAACAATGGCAGAAGTTAGATCTACAGTACATTTAATATAAGACTATTACCGTGGGTAATACAGCAAAAGGTGAAGAATCCCCTACTAGCCCACCGGTGAATGAAGCCGTTGGTGCTTGGATGTTAAACCCCAGTTTCACAGATAAAAAGGCAAGCAATTTATCCAAAATGATATAGAATACCCAAAAATTTGGAGCCCAATAAGCATGGCAGAGTCCCCTGCCAAAAGGAAACATGCGGTGGAAAACTTGTTGTATCTGCAAGGTGAAAAGTACAAAAATGATGAAAATCTATACACAACTGTTTGATAAAATACTTGTGCAATAAAGTGATTAGAAAGTAAAAATATTCAATTCCATGCTATTTTGCAATATCTTCCAATTGGCACGAAAGGAAATGAAACACTGAACTCGATTCATAAACCCTTTGTTTCACTGTTAAGCGCAACTATTGTGCTAAACAACACCTGGCTCACAATCAAACAAAATATGCAATAAATCATCAAATTGGACAAAAGCAATTATTTAAGCACTGGCTCCAGTTCAAAACAACAATGATCAAAATGATGGCAATATTAAGTAGGTTACTCCTCAGGTAATGTCATCAAGATTCAAATTAGCACCCTCAAAAGAGTCAAAATATTGACAATTTCACAACTTGCTATTCCAGTCTCCCAAGTCGAATTAACTATACTACAATTCTCAAGCTTGTTGACATAGAACATAAACATCTCATGAAGTAACACAATGGTCTAGACCAAAAACAATCACAGCCATGTAAATGTATCTGGTTCATAAGAAGCAAGAATCAGCAATCAACACAAAATTCAAGCAACTGGACATAAAGAAACAATGCTGTGTCACAGTTTCTTTCTCGCATTGCAAGCTAACAGTTTTGAATTCTATTGATACTAAAAATGGAGAATCTTCACCTGCCCATAATATGCAAAAGGTCCATAAGCTGCAGCAAAGACAGCCAAAACAACGCTTCCCATTACTACCAACCTACCAAACCCCTTAACGATTCCACCGTTACAATAATGCCTAAACAAATACACAAAATAAACCGGCGCAGCCACTGCGAAAAGGTGCTTGAAACACAGCAAGACAGCAAAAACAAATCCTCCCATCACATCCCTCCCTTCCTCCAAATAAGAAAGGGATAACAATAACATCCCCAGCAGAAACCCATTGTACTGAAAATGCATATGATCAACAATAAACAATCCTGGCGACCAAATAATCAAAGCCCAGGTCAAGAATTTCTCAGTTTTTTTGAGATCTTTGCTTAATTTACGGATGGAGTAAATTAAAACGACATCTGAAAAGATAACAGAAAGGCGTTGGAAGAGGATTGCGAGAGGGGATACGTAGTTAAGGCCTTCATGGAGGTTAGTCATGGTGGGGTCCACAAGGGAAGCGAAGAAAGAGAGGAATTTCTCGAAGTAAGCGAAGAAAGGTGGGTAGTCGAGTGTCCATGGGCTGGTGGTGTCGGAATACCAGTGGTAGAGGGGGAGAGAGTGAGTGAGAGCCAGCCAGTGACGATGGACCTCGAAGTCTGTGCTCCGGTAGGCGGGGATTAGGAGGAGTTTCAAGGCGGCGGCCACCAGTGCGAACCACCAAATGTCCGAGATCCGCTGGTTGTTCTTCGGAGATTTCTTCATTCCTTAGTGGCGGAGCAACGCGAGTTAGCGGGGTCAACCTGTGAGCCGGGCTTAGACAAGTAAGTTTGCCACGTCAGATAGCAATGTGTCATCATGGATGACATGGCTATCCACATCATCAATTTATCATTATTGTAATAAAAAAAAATAAAATTGTAAGAATAATATTCTCTAACATCAATCCTATTAGA
>NC_036239.1:15147823-15162192 GCF_002742605.1 Olea europaea var. sylvestris
ATCCACATCATCAATTTATCATTATTGTAATAAAAAAAAATAAAATTGTAAGAATAATATTCTCTAACATCAATCCTATTAGACTATCTAATGCTAATTCACCACGGTAAACCCTTCAGGGCTTCGATTTTCACTTCAACCATAATGACATGTTTGTTTTGTGCTTATAACTAAATCTTCATCAATAAGTGATCCATCAGAGTTCACTACTCCCCGTCCAAAACTGCTTCACGACCTACGTCCGCAAGTAGTATCTTAGAGCAATCAATACCTTCTCATCCTCTAGGCGCGATAATCTAGGGGCAGCTCACTAGGTCTGCTAGCTATCTCCTTATACTAACATCCTATTGGTTAAGTATTTGGCCTCATTAGGACATGGCCCCGTAGCTGTATTATTTGCCGATTGAGTAGAACTGCTCGTGCATTATGCATTCTCTCTTGCATAATCACGTCTAGCATTAAAAAATTATCTCGTGCATTATGCATTCTCTCTTTCCAAATGGTATTACTTGTCCACCTATCTTCAAGATTAGCTAAAAATGGAAATTGATAAGGAAAGTCGTGTTGAAAGACAAAATAAATAGATACATTTGTTCTTTGGTTCAACAGTTTTGGACAAATCAGACTAACAAAACCAGAATTGAAGTCGAAATCTCAAGTTTTTAAATATATATTTTCATCTGCTCTGTTCTACTTCTACATATACGGAAGCAAAAAAAGCATAATCCTAAAATTTGGGGAATATTTCAAGAAGGAAAAAAATGCATATCTATATAACTTTAGCCCCCTGCATGATCATAAACCTTCTCCTATTTACACCATCTACATTTTCACTTATTTTAGCCAAATGTTCCATTCGTCTTTTGGCCGATTCCGAGACTCCCGTCTGTTTAATGGCTTTTTCTTCTTTCGGTTCATCTTCAATGCCCTCGAAATCTTTGGCAGGCGGGCATTCGTCAGCTGGAAGCCGAACTATTTGCTTTAAACTTTCCACCACCTGGCTCATCTTCGGCCGGTCCTTTGGACTTTTTACCAAACAACGATCGGCCAGTTTAGCAACTTCTCGAGCTTTGCTGAGCGAATACTGATTTTCGAGTCTCGAGTCCATTATCACGCCAAATTTCCGACTGTCAGCAGGGTATTGTTTCACCCAATCCAACAGTTTCTGCTCTGATCTCGGTCTCTCTCTTTCGACGGATCGCCTACCAGTCAAGATTTCGTACAATACAATGCCAAAACTCCAAACATCACTCTTAGAAGTAAGATGTCCCGTCTCAATATAATCTGGGGCGGCATATCCATATGTTCCGACGACCTAAACACAGAAAACAGGCCTGCCACAATCAGTTCCTAAACTTGTACATAAATCAGATTTTATCATGGGAAAGCTTTATTCTGACGTTTGAAAGATTAGGAAACGTTAATTGTTGTCCATTTCCTATACAATACAGAACAGTTAATCCGCCGTATTTTTGTTCATATTTGCTGTGTTGTTTCAAACATTAGGAGAATGAAAATAGACGTTGGAAATATGAAAACGTTTAAAAATTTAGTTATAGTACAGATCTAGTTCAATTTCATAATTAAAGTAGGACCCAATAGTTCAATTTACAAGATCCCTAGTAATTCTTGGTTCGGTTCTCTTTGGAACCGGACAGTGCCCACCCTACCGCCCTAACACGATTAACAAAATTAATCAATCAACTTCGTATCTAATAATGCTCAAAACCGCATGAGATCAGAACTACCATTTTAACATCTGTGTTGAACTTCTCTAGATATTTATTAGATATTTGTTATGAAGTTTTACACCCATCACACAAGAAGCAAAACTCCATTATGACAAAGGTGAATTTACCCCTGTAGAAACGTGAGTTTTTCCATCAACTGGACCCTCCCTGGCGAGCCCGAAGTCTGAAAGCTTTGCCTTGAAATCCTTATCTAATAGAACATTTGATGACTTGAAGTCTCGATATATAACCTAATCAATTGTATAAACAACAGGAAGTTTCAAGAATGAGCAGTAATCAATTTTCTAAGAAAGTGTGTCATTGTGATCAAAGGATTAACTAAGAATAATTGCAGCTTTTTGTGTAATAAGCAGCAAATAAAAAGTAAAATCAGAATTCTACGGTGAAGATAAAACCTGGACTTCTGACTCCTCGTGAAGATAAGCCAATCCCTGAGCTGCTCCGAGCACAATTTGCAATCTTTGATCCCAAGAAAGAGTTGGTAATGACATATTGAAAAGATGATCTTCCAGACTTTTGTTTAGCATGTATTCATATACAAGTAGCCGCTGGATACCTCTCTCTCCATCCACGGCACAATATCCAATGAGTTTAACGAGATTTGGGTGGTCCACAACACCAAGAAATTTCACCTCGGTTACCCATTCTTTATGACCCTAAAAACCAGGAAAAACTAGTGTTTCAATTATACATCTTACAAGAGTAAGTAAAGAGGAAATCTGGACAAAGCTAGAAATAACACAATACAGGTGCAAAGGTTTCAACCGGTAGTCAATGTTGAGCTCATTCAGCCAAACTCGTCATTTTTAGCTATATCTTATAAAATCTAAGATGCATCCTCCAAAGATTTTAGCCCATCTTTAGTTCCATACAAATTTTTATGAATTTCATCAATTACAAGATTAATATGATGATCAATGGAGGCTAAGAAAGTAATAGAAAGTAACAGTATCTTTTGCTTCTACATGTGCCAAGCATGTGACTTATGCAAGATAAGAATTGCAAATTAGAACCTGAAAGTTAATTCCTTGAGCCAAAAATAAAAAGTTTGATCCTACAAGGAATTACATAATCAGAATCCGATAGCAATTTTGCATGATCACCAGCAGTTGACCAGAATAATTGCAATCAAAAGCGCAAGTGAATATAAGGATAAAGTTAGGACGAAAAACAGAAATGCAAACAGCATATTTGACTAAGCTTAAAAATTAACTTAAAAGTAGACTAGTGGGGCGTTTGTTTCCCATTTTTGTAAAAATGAGAATGAAAAATATAGCTTTTATGGACTCCACACAAGAGATAGAAATTCAAATTTGGTGACTTGATGTGATGGATAACGGTAAAAAAATGGGAAACAATCGGGGGCTAGGTAATCTTTTTATAGATCAAGTTCAGAATGAGTAAGTTACTTGCATCCCTTACTTTGCCATCAAAATAAGTCACTTTTTCACTTATAAGTAGAAAAAAGTAACTTATCCTACAAGACTAACCCAAGGCACATACATTATTCTTTAGCCCACAAAAGTAATCTAATCAAATACTAAATCAAGGAAAATACTTCAAGCATATCAAACAACATTTTTGTTTTCATCAAAGTATGACTAATTTTATATACCTGATTGCCATCTCTGTTGAGTTTTTTTATGGCAACCACAAAAGGTTCACCCTTTTCGTCAACGGGTTTTATCGTTCCCTTATATACACATCCAAAACCACCTGCACCAATCATAAGTAACCTATTGAAGTTACTAGTGGCCTGTTTAAGCTCAGAGAACTTAAAAACTCTCAAGTTTTGAGCTTTTTCTTCATATAGTTCAGATAAACCGCGAGGCGAAGGAGCTGAAGATGAAGATTGGATCACATTCTCAGCTTCTGATGTATAGGATTTGCTTTGGTATTTCAAATTTGGGGCTGAACTTTGTCCATTGACTCTGCTCTTATCCTTGAAGTAATAGAAACACTTCATTTTTTTTCTTCTCCAAATTAAAAAACAATTTCAAGATTCAATTTTGAATTCTAAATCTTCCATTGAACACCTGTTAAACATATATGAAAAAATCAGATCAAGAAAAATCAAATTCACATAAATTGAAAGAGACCCAGGAAAAGGAACAAGAAATATAACAGTAATCATTAAATATGAAATGAAAAGAACCAGTAAGGCTTAATTTATTGCTGTAAATGAAATAAAGTGAAAACAATATTTGAAAATTAAAAGAACTAGTGAAAAAATAGCAGAAGATTAAAATAATCAAATGTTTAAAAAATATAAATCAGTAAAAAAAACCCAGATCAAACAAGCATGTAAAACTGAAAATTCAAGAAGAAGAAGTTGTACCCAGATTGAAGAACTGCGAGAAAATAGAAAAGCAAACAAAAAAATAAACTGAACCCAGATAAATATTTTGAAGCAAGAAACGCAGAATAAGGAGACAAGAAACAAAGGAGATGATGAAAATTAAATGCGTGTACCTGTAAATTTTGTATTTCTGATTTCCATTCAACAACCGCTTGGACTGTCTATCCTTTGTTTATTGGTTTTCTTCTTATAGTATGAAAATTTATCGACGTGTACTTGAGTCTGGTCGTATTTAACTATTGTATTATATAGACTTGTGTCTCTTTGGGTTGCTATCGAGTGGATTTTTTGGGGAGTACGGAGGATCCACTTCTTCCTTGTCACGTATAGATGAAACTTCGTAAATTAAATTTTAATTTAAATTAAAATCAAATAATCAATATTAATCACGTATTTCATGAATCTCATAACTTTTCAACCATATATTTCAAAAACTTGTACCAAAATTATAATTTTAATTCCCACCAAACAGGGGCTAACTTTTTTTAAATAGAAAACAATAAAATAAAATTATGTTTAAGGATCATTTATAAATGGTCGTCTTTATAAATGATAGAAGTGAATAATGAATAAGTAATTATCACTTGAAAATTCTATAGAATATGTTATTAAAAAGTAATTTGAATACCTGTAAGTATGAATCAAACATTAATTAACTTAAATATTATTTTATTTTGGGATGCCAATGTTGTCAGGCAGGGTTGTTTTAGCCCATTGGTGGACATTAAAAACACAAATAAGTAAGAAAACAAGATTCGAGACAAATCCAATATGGGGCTGGAAATTCCTACCTTATTCAAGATAGGATAATATCGGATAGGATTAAACGAAACGAGACGAGACGATAGGGATGTAAGCGGTCCGATTTTATCGATTTTTGACAAATTTTCAAACCAAATCGTTTAAAACGGTTTGAGAAAAATCCAAACCTAAACCAAATCATTTTGAACGGTTTGAAAAAAACTCAAAATTAAACCTAACGGTTTGGTCCGGTTTTAAACCGTCGATTTCGTCAAATATTTTTTTGCCCGTCTACTTTTATGTCATTAATTCATTGAATTTAATATATATTTATATCTCACTAGTGATAAATCTAAAGCAAATTAAGCCCCTATTTGAACCAAATTTTTGGAATAAAAAAATGAAAATTTGAATCGTTATTCCACAAGTCCATCCGCCTTTATTGACCTGTTATTTCATGTGTGGGACCCAACCCCCTCTCCAATGTCAATTTTTTCATTATGATGATATGAAAAATATGGCTCAAACAGAGGCTAAATATATCTACTATAAATTTAAATATTAACTAAATCAAAGTGAAATCACAATAAACTAAAACATTTTTTTTTTCATTTTTGTTGACGATACAATAACGTTGCAATATAAGTCTACTAAACTAAATATAAGGTCCAAAAAATATAATGATATCCAACAAGATCTCGTAATCATCGTATCTGAAAAAAAGATATTGATTAAATAAAGAGAATAACCAACTACAATAATAAAACAATTGTTTATAATATCTAAACATAACAATTTCACAAGTTTGCGTTTGTATGATGTTACGAAACACATTTAATTTCAAATTCTTACCTTAATTTGCTCCAAAAAATTATTGTTCTGAAACTTTATTTGTAACAAATATTATCACCTAAGATCTAGGATCTCTTTGTCTCCGATTTGGTATAATGGACTTCAATTCGACTTTGAAGAGGCGTGAAAAATCTGAAAAAGAAGTGTGTGGTGCTAAAGGTTCAAAACTGTGTTGAGTATCGACTGGAGTTCATCTAAATTATGAAGAGGAAAAAGATTTTTGATAGATTATGTTAATCTTAAAATTATTATATATATATATATATTATGATTATTGGATAATACTAATAATAATATATCTGTATTAGAAAATTAGGAATTGACAAAAATACCCACAAATGACAAAACTATTGAATTTTACATATTTGGATGAATTTTCAAAAAAATTTATTTTTTTATTTTTATATATTTTTTCACCGGTCCGATTTGGTTTTAAACCTCAATTAAAATTCTAAAACCTAAACCAAATCATTTTGACCGGTTTGGTTTGGGTCAAAACCATTTCGTTGATCGGGTCCACGTGACACCAAACCGACGGTTTCTAAAATGCGATTTCGGTTCGATTTTTCGATTTTGCAGTCTTTGCTTACAGCCCTACGAGACGAGATAGAGAAGGGTATTTGTCATCCCTAATTTTAGTTTAAAGTGTTCCATATAAATTTTTTCAATCGATAGGTATTTGTGACTAGTAATGAAACTCCTAATAAGGTGCTCAGCCTAACATGAATACCGAATAATATCCTTATAAATGGAAAGTTTTGTTTGTGCCAACTATTATTTTGATCTTCATTCCTTTTACAAATGATAATATTTTAATAGAATTATATATTTTATGTTAATTCATTTACCATATGATTGAGTGGTTTGAAGAGGTCAAAAAATAATAATAAAAAATAATAATGTGTATGTGTGTGACGTCATTTGAGTGGACAAGCACAGTACGTAAGGCTATAGCACAATTCGACTCAAATTTTTCTAGTTGGTGGGTGATAGTATTGGTGTGTCCGAGAGATTTTGGAATGCGATAATGAGGAAGGAAGACTAAATGTATAATGATCTATTGACAAAAATATGGTATAATGATGTTTTTCACATGCAATTTGACATTTTAGTGGCCGTAAAAAAGTGACATTTCNTTAATTTTTTACTAAACTTTATTGCAAAAAAAAAAAAAAAAAATTGGAAATAAAATAGAAGGGAAAAAAAAAAAATAGCTTAGTTTTAACCAAGATAGATTTGACATAAATGTATTATAAAGAGCAAAAAGACTGAAATATGTGCCCTCAAAAAGGTATACTTGTTAAAAATTTGACAAATTACTTATGGCATGTTTTTAAACTTTTAGCGTCCATTTGACCACATTAATTTTGATTATAATAGGGTAATAGTATTTTTTTTTTTAAATGAATGGTTGTAAAAGAATGAAAAGTTTTCGATTTACATGTAATATTATTTTATTAAAAATTGTGTGATTGAAAATATGAGAGAGAATAATTTTAAGCTGCTTCTTGTCTAATTTCGATAGCAAATAAGCCAACGAGAATATGTTAGCTATTCAAAGCTTAGCCAAACATGCAATAAAAAAAATTAGTTTATTTAAACACAATTAGAAAATTTCTATAAAAGTAGGGAGTGCCAAGAGGACTAGATAGTCAAACCAAACATGAATTGAACTAATCGGTTCGATTCGATTTGGTTATATTTAAATTTTAAACAATGCAATCGGTTGGTATTGGTTCAATTCCTATTCTAATACTTGGAACCACGAAACAAGAACAAGTTCTAATTCAACTATTTTTCAAAATAATTATGTTTATTTGGCGAAATTGTTACACAATATTTTGTACAAAGATGAAAAAAATTCGATTGAATTGAATGAGGCTTATTATTTTGATTTTTGACATTGAAAACTTTTAGTGATAGAAATTTGTATTGTAATTTGAATTAATGACTTAGGAATTTTGGTTATGAAATCGAACCTACCCAAATCAGAACCGTATGGTTCCATTTCATAATTATCGACGAAATTAATAGTACTAATTTTATAAAAATTATTGATTCACTTCGAGATCAAACTATTTGGGACCACGTCCAACCCCAGAAGTAAGCAAATGTGTTCCAAAAAAAGTCATTTTCATTGAATTTGTTTTCTTTTGTTAATAAAGACTTGTGACAAATCCCTCCAACTTGTACGGTCCCTTTCCGCCTCAACTTGTGCTTTTTGAAAGGATCTTGCAATGTGTACCCGGTGGTTTACACGCCGGGTTACGCGGGCCCACCTCGCCCCTCATTTTTTGAAAGGATCTTGTTATGTGTACCGCCGGGTTACACGGGCCCACCTCGCCCCTCACATGGGGCGAGGCCCCACATCGGGACCCATGCGTGGGATCCGACCCCCATGTGAGGGGGCGGGCGGGCCCGAGTAACCTGGCGTGTAAACCGCCGAGTACAAATGGCTTTTCCCTTTTTGAAAATAAACTTATCTGTTTAAATGTATTGTACATAAATAAAACAAGACAAGGTGAAAATTAAACGCTATTCTCAACCTTTTTATATTGTAATTAATTTTAAGAAATATTAAGAATCAAAATAACAAATTTTTATCTATTCAATTTTATATAAAAACAGGAAAAGAATAATAATAGTATGTCAAAAGTATGTGGAACAAAAAATCATATTCCTATTCCAATTTTTAATTGAATTAGGCTATACTGTCAGGCAACACACATTACAGGTGTTCCACAGGCTCTTCACAATGGGTGGATTATCCCTATTTTTTGCAATTTTTTATTACATATGGGATCGAGGTGGGGCCCACCTCAATGTGAGGAGCCTGTAGTGAACCTGGTAGTTTCACCCAAGCAGACTAGCATTATTCTTCTTAATTTACCTCGTGGGAAATGTGATTTTCTAGAAGAAAATCCTCGAAAATTTTGGATTTTTTTCTTTTTTGGCAATATATGTAAGAAGTCAATGCCGATGGCTTCAGGAGCAGGCGAGCAGCTGGTAAGTTGGACCAATTTAGGATGGTTGGATTGGATAAAAAAACTCGATGAAAGAGACTAGAATTAAACTTAATTATCATTATGTTACATACCTATATTATCTTTCTTAGTTGGAGGATTTTTTTTTTTTTTTTTCAACTTATCTTTTAGAGATCTACAAATATACATACATGACATGCAATTTATATAATCGTCGTTCGAGTAGTAGACGCGCATGACACCATGATTACGGGCTACTTGACATTTTAAAAAAAGGTGCTCGACATAGCTGTTATACAAAATTTTAGAGATATTACAAACACCCTCATCTATGTTTAAAGGTTTACTTGCTACAGCATTACATGAGTCGATACGCAAGCACCTAGTATCCGTCGTTTACAGCACCTTCTATTGCGCCCAATCCCAATGAAAAAGAGGCTGGCATTTTTTAGCTTTATCATTCTTGATATCTATGGCCCTGTTTGAGCCACATTTTTTTAAAAAAAAATACATTCTTAAATAGTGATTTAACATTATTTCAACCACATATTCTTCAATAAAATAATATTACACATAAATTCAAAACTTTTTTTTATTTTTTAACCGTACATTTTCCATCAATACACTATTCAAAAATGTATTTTTATGAAAAAAATAATAATAATAGACATTTTTTGAATTAACAAATGCCAAGAAAATTGAGTTTCCCAACCTTGATTTGCATAATTTTCTTAAAACTCCCAAAGCTACCTACATGTCGTCGCGTCCGAAAAAGAAATGCCCAAAATCTGTGGGCTCACGCCAAAATATTTCTAAAGTTCCTATTTGAGTCTATTTTTTAAGAATTCATTTTTTTTCTATTTTTTTTAAATAAAAAACTTTTCCTAAAAATTAATTTTACATGGAAATTCAAACTTTTTCCTACTTTTTAACAATATATTCTTGAAAATTACTATTATAAAGTTTATTTCATAAAAATTGGTTCAAACAGAACCTAAATAATTGTGCTTTGCAAATTATTATAGAATATCAGTCTAATCAAAACATAGTACATAGAATCTTATGACGAATGTCCTTTGAAATCTCCCATTGTCATAATGGATAATTTTATGTGTATATCACGATGTGTCCACAACGAATTACTCTCCCATCATATGGGGGAGGGCCCACGAATAATTTATTATATGGGGGCCTCACTTTATATGTGGAGAGTGTAATGCAGTATGTGCATCATTGTGTACACATAGTACTTTCCTATCATAATTCCATTATTAATTGAATGAAGGTGAAACTTAGAGCGAACTTATAAATGATAGGATCCTTGAATTGACACAATAACTCAATAAAGTTCTCTGTGTTTTTCATGGAAACACAAGTGTTATACTATTTCTCCTATTCGGGTGTGTCAGGAGCATCATAACTTTAAAAACATTTCGATTTATTACCCAATTTATTAAATTGTTATCACATTCATTATTAAGCCCCTATTTGATTTTCATTCTTTAACCATAAAAATGAAAAATATAACCGTTATCAATCATATCAACCCACCATATTTGACTTTCTATATCTCGTGTGGTCCCGTACGACTATATTTCTTATTCTCATTCTTATAAAAATGGGTACCAAACGGTGCCTAAATAACTCTTTATTAGAAAATTCGATAGACTCACTAACGAGGAAAATGAAAATATTGACATGACATATTATTATTATTTGTTGACCACAAATCGGCCAAATACACGCTTCATCTATTAAAGCACTTAAAAAAGACGAGATTGAATTTCAATATCTAATTGTTTTCTTTCGTTTAACTGTATGTTCATTTACTACTGCTTTTTTATTGAATTTTCTTGTTAATCACATTTTTATAAGCACATTTTTAACTGATTTATCGACAGCTAACGACAATAGAGTACCATATCAGGTTTTCGTTTATCACATCAACTAGTCCATTGAATTTTAACGGTAATTAGAGAGTGATGGGTGAGATAATTGTTCGATAAGTTTGATGACCATTTGATAAGTTTAATGACCAACGAGATAACGATTTTGATAATTTTTGTAACCGTTTCGAAAGCTTTTAAAATTTAATGATCAATGGAATAAGAATTTGATAAGTTTGGTGGCATCGAAAAACTCTTAATATTAATAACCAATGAAAAAATTGTGTAATGTTCAATGATTATTTGGATTTTTAACCTTATTTATTGTCAACTTTATAATCAATTAAGCCATTGTTTGATGATCATTATTTGAGAAAAAATAATATTTTAAACAGTAATTTTTAGAAAAATGTAGGGTTAAAAAGTAGAAATTTTTTTTAAATTTACGTACATAATATTTTATTGTATAAATGTGTAACTGAAAATGAATATATAGAAAAAAATTTCAAATAAGGGTTATTAAATAGCGGCTAAACGAAGAGGTGATCTCAGTTGCTTTTCCAAATCTTTCAAATATTTGCAATTTTACCTTCATCTTTCATTTATTGCACCCATAATCCCAAATCTTTAAAAACTACAAAATTTTGAAAGATTTGAGACCATGACTACAATTATCCCCTAAAAATATTACTTATTTTAAAAACTTCATTTCTTATAAGGAAACTTGTAAGGTAGCCAAACATGTACGAATTACAATCATCCTTTTTCAGCTAAGACTTAGCTCCAAGATATTTGAGGCCCATGTTTAAAGAAAAATGCAATTTGAAATATTAGATGGACGGAAAATATGTGATTCAAAAATAAAGAAAAATTTCAAATTTACGTATAATACTATTTTAATGAAAAATGTTTGGGCAAAAAGAAGAGAGAAATATATTTTAAAAATAATGAAGGTTAAACAAGGAACAATACCTCGACTCTTTTAGAACAGTTATGAGTTTCTAGACCACCTAAGCTGCCCAAGGACTTATTATTCTTTAAGCAATCATCCAACTTACAGATACAACTTTAGATATTAATCTGATAATCACAGCAAAAGTTGATTGAGCAGAATTTAGGGTTGTGAAAAAAGTACAAAGAAATAATTCACAGGAAGCAAGCAAAGTTACTGTGAAATTCAAACACCTCGCTAAATCCCAGAATTAACTGAATGCAACCTAACTAAAGATTATATTATATAGAAACAAGAAAGAATGATTCAAGTATCCTGGAATGTGAGGATGTAAAGACTGAGATACTTGAAGAGAATAATCAGTTGTCGGTCGAACCTCAAGAGATTTCAGTCAATAATGTAAAAATTGAGGTAGCCCTCTACATAAATTCCCATCTGCCCAGAATAGAATTTTATCTGTCAATTTGAAACGGTTAGCTAAAAAATTGGAGATAACTTTCTTCACCAGGTACAATATCAGTTTCCTCTAAAGGAACTTGTCTATTCTCCATGATTTGTTAGAACCAGGAGGCCTGAAGTTTTCGAGCTTTAGATTAGAGCTGGAACGGATATCACTCAATGTAGAATCACCTTTTTCGGTTTTGATTGTCTCCAAGATAGAATCAAGAACTTCTGCTGCAAGCCCTATTTTGACAAGATGACCTTGCTCTTCCCCGCCTTCATATATCAACCGTCCAATTTCAGAGAATGAAACGATGTCTTCTAATATAACTTGTGCAAAGATACGACCAAGAAACTCTGCTGCCCGTGGGGCATCACTGACAGCATCTTCCAACCCAGTAAGAACATATTCAAACCTGTTGAGAGTAATATGAACAGATACGAGTCAAAAACAGTGTCAATATGAATACGAATGTACTAAGCACAAACAGGAGAAAGCATACCCTTTGATGAATTGATCTGGACTTAACATGCCATCTCGAGGGTTTGCAAGATTAATTAGAAGCTTTGTCAAGAGATCTCTCTCCATGTCCTTCCTCTCAAATGAATCGGTAATCCAGATGGAAATCATCAATGGATAAAAGCTAGGAACTTTCAATTCCTTGATGCACAAACCAACCTCATTCTCATCTTTTGCACTGAAAATACAGATACTCAATTTAAAAATTGGCCCCTGATAAATAAAGGTTCCATGATAAAAACTGAACTGTGAAAAACAAGAGAATTAATATGATCTGCGTTGACCGTATTAAAGTAACTAAATCAATCAAAATAAACAAGCCTCAAATAGAATTTTCAAACTTCTTCCCTTCAGCTAATTCAGTTCAGTGGCACCCCAGTACAAATCCAAATGTAATATATATAAAAAGAAAAGTGCAATATATTATTCTCGTTGCATTTTTTTCAGTGGAATAAATGCAAAATGTCATTGTAAGGGAAAGAAAGTATAATCAAGCAGTAGAAATTAATAATCAAAACCTATCTAAACTGCCAAAAGTATCAACCCCAGGAAAAATGGAATCACTGGGATCAAAACATTGGAAAGAGAATATTTATAAACTTGAAGGAAAAAGAAAATTTTAATCTTGGACCTCTCTCAAAGATGCAAAATATGTTAAATATCTAAAGGGATCACAAAGTAAAAATAATAATAAAATAAAATAAAATTGTTGGCTTAGTTCCATATTAATAAGTATCCGCTTTTTCACAATTATATGTTGTCAAATAGTATCTCGAGCAAAATTCCCTGGCATCCAAAAGGACCAGAATCTTTGGCAAAATCTCATAGAAAGCCAAAATCAAAGGAAAACCTCCCCGAACAGGGGAACATGATGAAATTAACAAATAGAGTTCAATAAAACAACACAAAATATCCCTCAAAAAGTTAACTGCCATGAACACAAATATTTCAACCAGGTCGATCAAGGCACCAAGCCACTTAGAGCCAAAACCAAAGAAAAACCTCCCTCCCCAAACCGGGGAAAATGGTAAAGTTGATAAATACAATTAGATACAGTAACCCAAAGAGCCCAAAAAGTTAATTGCGATGAAAACATGAGAATACAAGCAGGTCAGTCGAGCCACATACGAGAAAGAAGCCAAACAAAAATCCCCGAAAAATTTCTGAATGGAAAATAGTTATCCGATGTTGAAGTTTGGAAGTGTAAGGCAACTAAAAGCAGGTGATAACAGATCGAAAATAAATAAATTTATTAAGAAACAGATTATATTTAGTCGGTAGTAGATTTCGACAATTATATGCACATCATTTCATTCCACTTTCATACTCTGATTCACATGAGAAACAACCCCAAAACATTTTGTTTATCACCACTCCTGCCAGGCTCCCACATTTCAACAATATTGTTCCACCTTGCATCTCAGCAAGAGGCAAGCAACCTGACAACATATTACCCTAACTACAAAAACTTAAAATCAAAAGCCTTCTGCAATCTTGACGTCCATATATATGCAAAACTGCAATACATATGTGAGCACAGAAATGTCAATCCAATCAATCCAGCTTCAGAAATAGAAGGCGTCCATTCTAAGGGGATTCGAGAAGGATACTACCGAAAAGTGGAAATCAGCACGGTTGGAAGACCAAATCTCACATTTCCATGACAGATAAAGTGAGAGCACCAAAAAATCTATCCTCGCCATAAACAATAAATGGCCTTACAAAGATTTGTTATCTACTCTTGGCAACAATACGGGCATAATTCCAACTTCAGCAGTTGAAGGAAATACCTAAGCAGGCTTGCAAAGATATGTCATTAACTCTTAATGACAATACTGAATACAGGCATAAGTCCCACTTTAGCAGTTCTAAGGTAATATTTC
>NC_036239.1:15168002-15173555 GCF_002742605.1 Olea europaea var. sylvestris
GAGCATGAAAAAAGACAGAACTGGAATTATAAGAATCAGGGTAATAGTTCATTGGATGGTTATGAGAAAATGATGGAATAGGTTGTGATTGAGGTGGCACATTAGGATTTGACTTTGGAACAGGTGATCCATCAAGTCTCAATTCTTCATGAGTGTCTGGATGTGTAATCTTTACAGTTCTACGAGGACCAACATATTTTCCTGCTTGCTGCTGAGGAAATTGATGTGCCATATTAATTCCCACGTTGCCTAACTGAGAAGGAAGATGAGGACCCATTACTGATGAAAAGTTCAATCCCTGTCCCTGATGCATCATTCCTTGAGACTGCATAGGGAGTGGCGGAAGACCTGGAACAAACAGTCGCTGCTGCACCGGAGAATTTCCCAAAGGTAAAGCCATAGGTATTGACATTGGCATCATGGCTTGAGACTGAATTTGGGGATTGGGACCACCAAATTGAACTGAAACATGTGGTTGATGAAACTGTAGTTGCATGGACATCCCAGGCATGGGATGTACAGGTCTCTGAGCTTGGTTCAAAGGTGGTGCAGATGAAAATTGAGCATCCCTCTTCAGTTTGGACACTGACTGAGCTTCACCAGCATTAGGTAGGTCAGAAACCCCTGCAGCCTTCTTTGGCAATTGCTGTTTGGGCATGGATGGAGTTTGCATTGCAGAAGTAGATCTTAAAGAATCATGGCGAGCCTGTAAGAAAAGAATCACGAAATCCACCACCAAAATTTAGTTGTCAACAACAATTATCATAATTGTTATCATTATAATGTGAATAAAAAGTTAATTGCAGCACTAGGTCCACTAACAACAACTAAGCACTGATTTGCCAAAGATGCTTGCAGGGTGGTTATCAACTTAAAAATGATGCTCGTGTTCACCCAAATTCTGTGGGCACAAGGACAATTTTGTGAGATGCTAAAGGATACTACCATAAATTGAGCCCCGGATAAAAGCATACACACAGAGATGTAAAAGACTGTTCAGACTTCATGCAGACAGAAATAACAGAAGGAAAGAGAGGAGTTAAGAACTTAAATTTAGTTTTCTTCCGTTTTCTCTTCCTTTTTTTTCTTGTAGCAATCTTCCTTTTCCTTCATCCAAATGAGAAGATAACTAATTTCTATCCTCACAATAATCTTCCTTTCCCTTCATAACTTACTCTTCCCTTCCAGTCAAATATTATTTTATTTTAATAAGTTTTAGCACTAGATAATGATGGAGTATGACTCTAATCTCATAGCAGATAAAAGCAACTCGCTATGCCAGCTGAACAACCAGACAAAAATGAAAACAAAAACCACAAACCTGGGCTCCTTTCTGCTCAACCAAATTTGGTGGAGCAGAGCTTGTTCGAGCAGGTATCTAAAAACACAGAAGTAAAAAACCTTCAATCCTTAGGAAAGAAAAGTCAAGAAATGACTAGAGAAAAGAAAGGGCAAAAAACAGAGCATATTGCTCTTCATGCATTGACACTTACCTGAATTCCATTCATAAAACCAGGAGTTATGGATCCAAATTGTAGTGGAAATGACCCAGATGTATCTCCTGCAGCCAAAAAACAACAAAAAAAACATTATCATTTACATAGACAATAAAAATTGCACATTTTAATTACAGTAATATATGAGAAACGAAGTGTTTCAGCATCCAGAGAGAAACAAAATTATTTCACAGCTACAAATGAATGTGAGCGATACCTTTTGCAGGTGTTGCTGGGGCCTTGAACTCAGAACTGGCAGTCGAAACATGAGACAAAACAGTAGAAACATTCGAAGATGGAACTCTCGGAACAACTTGGGTGATTTTTTGAGGTGGGACATTGGCAGGCTTGACATTTACACTTGTACTTGAAACTGGTGTATTGAATATTCCTGCAGCAAACCCCAGTAGAAGGAAGAAAATTGCAATGTATCAGAAAATGGAATGGACAGGGAAAAGTAGGAATAAAAATCACTTCAATCAACATTATTCCAATAAAAGGTAAAATAAAGTTTAACCGGAAAATAAATCCCATCACATACCATTGTTCGGCCGCAGTTGAACACCACCATTCTGTATAACATGAGCTTCAGATGAAGTACTGGAATCTGAACTCACCGTTCCTGCCCTTGATTGCCCTCCTTTTGCATTTTTATTATACTTCTTAAAACTGCATTCCACCAAAAAAAAAAATATAATAATAATAATAATAATAATAATAAAATCCATTTTTCCATCATAGAAATCTAAAACAAACACAACCCTAGTTTGAGCGTATAAATTAAACAAAACAACACTAAGACCCTAATTCTATATATTCATACAAATCCCGTACAGTAAATTGTACATAAAAAGAAAGCTTTAATTAATTTTCAAAAATATTATCGAGTACCTGCCACTGGAGGTAAGGGCAGCGGCTACTCCGCCCTTATTGGATCCGTTTCCTGAGAACTGGCGCTGCTGATAAGAGCTACCGGATCGACCGAATTTCCTGTTCTGCGTAGACTGGTTCCCTTCAGCCCTTGATTGATTATGGGACATAAATTCTAAACTTTGAACAGAAACCTCTTCTCCAAAAGGTATAGTAACACGTTAACCCTACGCAGATCCATCGATCATGAAATAAAAAGGTCAGAAAATGAACAAAACTCAAAACTTTCATCCTCATTAAATTACAGAAAATTCTAAGGGCTCTGTGATTAACTGGCGAATTTACCTGAAGAGGAGAGTGGAGTTCGGGTTTTACTGGGAAAGGGGAGTGGCGGGAATCATTGCAACGCTGCGAGTAGAGAGTAATGAAGACGAAGAAGAAAAGGTGAATAAAGAGTTTTCGGGGAAATTTTACTGCGGTCTTTATGAATTTTTTTCATTTTTTTATTTTTTATTTTTATTTTTTAATTTGTTGGTGTAACAAACTTTCCTACAGTAGCTCTTTAGGAGGTGGGAATCCTATGTATCGCGCGTCTACCGACTCTCGTCTCACGTAGACAATATATTGCTTCTTTTGCTCCCTTCTCAGTACTATTCTTCATCCTCTGCAATGGTCGCATCTTCGAGTTGTACTTTTTACATGTTTACTTATGTGTTTGTGTCGATGATTCGATTGGACATATAAGAATCGAGTAAATTTAATGAATCCTTATTGAACTTTAAAATTATTACTACTTACACGCTGAAATTTAACGAGTTATCAAATACTCACTCATTTTTATATATAGTTACTCATCTACCACTCTTTTAACTCTCGTCTCTCCAAAGAGAGAGAAAATTACAAGTGGATGATAGAAATTCTATGTGGCATAGTGACGACGCTAATTATGTCTAAGTCACCAAGAACACACCAAACAAACACGCCTTTATTAACTCAAATCAAAATCTTATAATCAAATCCCCCAATCTTCAAATCCTGACCAGATGTTCAACTTCCATGCAAGTTTCCATGTAAAAATGAGGTCAAAGTGGTGTTGCTGCGGTGGCGACGACCAAGTTAATGACGAGGAAAGGGGATAAAGCGGTGGGAGGCATTTTTGCTACTCATTTGGTAAGTGTATGAAGGACTTCCACTGAAATGGTCCAAGAAAACTAGTTCTTCTTAATCAATATTTGCATATCAGAATGGGTGGAATAACTTCTTTGCATTTGGGAGCCACCGCACCAGCAAGTTTTAAGAAGCTATTGATTGAGGTGCATAAATCTGGTGTATTAGCAGATTGAGTGCATCAGATTGCCGTAAAGTTTTAAGAAGTTGCTGAGAATTCAACTTGTGGTGCATTAGATTGCTGTGATGCATCAAATTGGAGTGGAGACTTTTTTCCCCAAGTTATGCAGAGATCAATTCAATCATACAGAAAGAAACATTAGATTAATAACTTAATTTCAGCTTTATTCCCCATCAAACAATAAAGATTTCACTGTAAATGGAGAATTCTTAAAACATACGAGGGTCTTGTGGGTCATCACCCAATAGTGCATCTTCCATACAATTATTGTATTTTAGATGAGGGTCTTGTGGATCATCTATGTCCTCCATTATTCAGAGAAGAATGCCCAGACCTTACTGTAATGAGGCTGATTTTAGGGATAATTTTGAAGAAGAGAAATTTGGATTTGGAATAGTATGGTTCATGAGAAAAATTAGAAGAGGGATGTCGTGATATGTTGAGGGCTAGAGAGTGAATTTGGATGTGAAGTCATCGTTCATTACAAGTTGGCAATATTTAAAGAAAACTATTTGCCACATTAGAATTCTGTAATCCACGTGTAATTTTCTGTCTATTTGGCGAGATGAGAGTTAAAAGAGTGATGAATGGATAATTATCTATAAAAATGAGTGAGTATTAAGTAATCGGTTAAAGTTCAATGAGTAAATAGTAATAATCTTAAAGTTCAGTTAGGATTCATTAAATTTACTATATAAGAATATTATATGGGTATTTATTTTTCATTTTGGTTTCGTTCAACTGTTTGTCATAGTCGTCATTCATTTTAATTTCTGTTAAACATTTTTCATTTTCACATGGGTTGGAGATGTCCTAATGAAATATTTTTTAAAACGTTTTTCCGTCATCATTGTTCTTAGGATATCTCTAATCCATGCACCATTTCCCCATTTTGCACCAAAAATTTGGTGAAATCTCTCTCCAACCCAACTCCATAATTTGCACCAAAATTGTTTAAAATTGTACAAATAAGTAGTGTTGCACCACTATTCACTTACACAATTTTGCACCAAAATAGTTAATGTCCTATTTGCCCCTCTTTTTCATATTGACCAAAATTTTTGTTAAGGGTATTTTTATCATTTTTTTTGCTATACAACAAATTTTAATTCTTAATAATGATAATATACTACATTTTTTAAATTTATTAATGTATTCAATATTTTAGTTAATCAAACATAATTATTTATTTGATAATTTATATTTAGATAAATAAATCTTTAAGAATGAAAAAAAAAATACTAAAAAATAATTAAACGTTGTTCATTTAGTGCAACTTTTGTTATAATGGCTTGAAGATGATTCTCATTTTGTGCAAACTTTGGTACAAAATGGTGCAAAACTTGCCTCAAATTTTTGTACAGGATTGGAGATGGTCTTAGTTCTCATATTTTTATAATTAGGAGAGTTTGAGATAATCAATAAATAAATTCCTTACCTAAGTAATTTCATTTTCATTTTAACTCTTCCAATTTCCATCGAATAAAATGGTTGATTAATTATTTGCATACATCACACATTGAAGCTTAATTATCTATCATTCACAGTTATTTCTTGATATATGCAGGCCAAAAGAACCAGGAACTGTCTTCATTAATTTCTTTATAGTCTTCCTTGAATCGTATTTTTAGATTTCACAGGACCATACAATTTGATTTAACATTTATAATTGTTTTCGTTTATTAGCGGATGTAATTTGAAAAAGAATACAGTATATAATATCATCATAAACGATCCACTGAATACCGATTCTTACCTTATATTAGTACCAACGACGTGTCATATAAATCTATTAGTGAAATTCGAATTAAATTTATGATCTGCCAATAGATTTATACG
>NC_036239.1:15173655-15174957 GCF_002742605.1 Olea europaea var. sylvestris
ATTTTAGCAGCATTTGATAAAAGTTGATAAAATTTGTAGTTGAGAAGTTATGGATCTCATGAAATGTATAGTTAAAATTAATTAATTTTGACTTAAATCAAATTTTAATTTTAATTTTCTCAAATAGATGCTATGTTTAGACTTAGGTCTTTGTGAAATTATCATTGGCGAGTATTCATAAGTTATAAAATCAATATTCATCTTTCAAAATGAGAAGTGCTCATTCCCAAAATTCTTTATATGTAGTTCGTTATCTAAGGAAACTTTTATTCATCATTCGAGGACAGCATCTCATATCATAGATTGGTATGAAAATTTGAATTCATGCTATTAATGTCTTACATAAAGGTGACAATGAATTGAGTTAAGTTGACTTGTCCCTTGACACTCGGGCTCAACTCATTTCAAACTCTAAGCTCAACTGCCAATCATGAATTGACTCATTTTTTTTAAATAATCTCAAATTAAGCTCAAATGCACATATTTAAAGAATTAATAAAATGGGTCAAAAGACAAAAAAAAAAAAATGTTGGTCCACGAGTCTAAACGAACCAACTCGTAGAAAAAAGTGAACTCGGTTCAATCCATGATTCATCTCTGTATGAGTCTGCGTTGGCCATTGATTGAGTCTAGACGAGTCAAGTTGACTTCCTAGTTTTACATGTTGAAAACTTGTATAGATTAAATAACTAATTATCTAAAGATAAGGGATCTCCTTATGTGAAATCGAGATTGTAAATTATTTGTAAGATCGTAATTAAAATTAATTGTTTTCTATTAGCCAACATACTGTTGCTGATTGGGGGTTAAGTTCATTATCCAATTCAATTATATTTAACAAAGACATTTATCAATGCAGTAATATATTGTTTTTTCTAACATAAATTACTCCGAAAGTGGTTTGAATTAAGAGTGAAAAGGAACTATAACTGACCATATCTTAGAGGCGGCTTATCGTGCACACATGGCAATTGAAATAACATTAAACCCTGTTTTATTTAGTTAGAAATCAAATTTTAGTATATTTAAATAAAAATTAATATAGCATAGTTGAAAAGTTGATAAATTGTGAATCCCACAAAAAGATATGATTAAAAATGAATTTGAAGACAAAACGAGTTTTAGAAAATGAAGACCGAAACATGGGCAAAATCAACGAATTCATGGCACATTGCTATGATTATTTTGCACCCTCTAATGTTCAATGTTTTGAACAACGTTCCCTAACAAAATTTTATTAATTTTACGGTTAGGTCCAACGATATTAGAATGCTCTATCGATATAATATATTTTGAAAAAAA
>NC_036239.1:15184167-15185303 GCF_002742605.1 Olea europaea var. sylvestris
TGCCCCACAGCTGCGTAATTATGGTTCGCAAGATGCGCGGTTGGAGGAGAGACATTCCTTGGAGAACAGGACCACATCTGTTCTGTTGCCTCAAAGACCGCTTGGAGATGATTATATTACCCTTGGGCCCCAAGGTGGCCTTGCTAGGGGAATGGCTCTCAGAGGTCAGCCTACAGCACCTAGCATTGATTTGGCTGAGATGCCAAGTCCAGGAGATGCACGGAGGATGGGATCTGTTCTAAATGGATTCAGTTCTACGCCTGAACAGACTACCTATGGTCATAGAGAAGATCTCATGCCAAAACACATGCCTGTCAGGTTTGCTAGTCCGACTATTTACCACGAATCACATCAACAAGAGCGGAATATGACCTATGAGAACAGAGGTAATAGAAATATAGATCACAATATTGATAGATCTCTTGCATCTCCACCTACACGGGGTGGGCCAATAAATTCTATGCTAAATATTTCTTCGGAAAAGGTGTTTCCAGAAGAGCAGTTGCATGACAAGTCCATGTCAGCAATTAAAGAATTTTACAGGTATACTTTTTTCTCACGCCAGACATGTAGTTGTCTTATAATGACTTTAGACTACAAACATACACATCAATAAGGAAGGAATGCTAATAAAAAAGGAAAACACATGATTACTTGATAACCTTTCCTTCCTTTAGGTCCTCTAGTCATAGTGAACTGAAGATGCTAAATTGTTCGATTTCTTGTTTCTATCTCTCATGCCATTTTGTTGGATTAAGTCTTTTGTGAGCTAACTAACTACTTTCGTTAATGTAACTGTGGTTACTTCAGCATCTTCATGTTTGTGTCATAGAAGTAATCTACAGGTTGAATGTGGGGCCTGCAGTTCTTTAAGTTGACCACAAGATTCCATTGGACGTATGCTTAATTCAGTTCTGTGGACAAATATATCTTCATGTTTAAAAAATGATCTGACATTATGCTAGGTTTAATTGCAAGTATACTGAATATTGTTCACAATCTATACTGCTAAACTATTGTGGAGTAGGGATTGTACAATTAAAATTCTTGAGTAATTGGCTGTGTCATTCTAGGATTTTCTGCAATTTTGAATGATGCAACATGAAATTTGAAAAAGCCTTTGTATCTTGACATTT
>NC_036239.1:15185403-15203868 GCF_002742605.1 Olea europaea var. sylvestris
CGATCCACTCGGCCTTGATCCTAACAGAGAGATTGTACATAGCAGCCTATACTCTTCTCTCTGCACTAATTTTCCCAGACAACTTATGGGATTTTCAGATTATCCGTTTGAAATCAGGAAAAATGGTGAACTGAAGACTTTCCCGGGTCATGAAGAGGTGCTCAAGTTTTTGAACGAGTTTGCCAGGGATTTTGGACTCGATGAGTTGATTAGGTTCAATACAGAAGTTGTCCGAGTTAAACGAGTCAATGATAAGTGGATCGTTGAGTCCAGAACAAAAACGAATGATTTGAATCTGGAAGAGGCGTTTGATGCTGTTGTAGTGTGTAATGGTCACTACACTCAACCAAGAATCGCAGTGGATATTCCAGGTATAGAGTAATCGTACCATTTCATAACTATAAATCAAGTTTCAATAGTAAATTGAATACATATATACGGCGACTCTACACGATTTGATGAAGCATGAAATTAAAAGATTTTAGGAGCTCAGTAAAAATATGTTTGTATCTGATTTAATTTTAAACCATCTTGAAGATAATCAATCTGGACTTAATCCTAAATAATTCGAGCCTTCGCATATAATTGTTTAAAGAGAGAAGAAAAGAAGCTTTTATTTTCTAGGAAGTGTACATATTCCCTTGGACAGAGCTACTAACTAATTAGCTTCGTTTAGGCATCGAAAAATGGCCTGGGAAACAAATTCATAGCCACAACTATAGAGTTCCTGAACCATTTCAGGATCAGGTAAGCTCCTCTTTGTCGAATTTTCTTGATCATATATGTTAAGAGCATCATTAAAGCATGAAAAATGGTTCACCTATATGTGTGCGCGACCCATTTATATGCATATATATGTATACAGGTTGTGGTTGTGATTGGACATAGTGCCAGTGCGCATGATATCTCCAAGGAAATTGCAAAGTTAGCTAAAGAGGTTCATCTTTCATCAAGATCCCCCAATGTTAAAGTTTCAAAGTTGGATTATCACGACAATACTTGGCAGCATTCAAAGGTAAAATTCTTCAACAACCTTTGATTTTAGTAATCCATGCTTCGTGTTTTGTCTTTCATTGTTTTACATTTTGAATAAGAAGATATATACTTCATCATCATCATAGAATTTTGATTGGAATCTTTTGACAATAGCAGTTAGAGTAGACGGATAATTGTTTTAATGAACACACTGACGAAGAGAATTTGTACATGAAAATGTAGTAATGAAAAAGCCCTGAACTATATTATCATTTATCCCCAAGGTTTCTTCTTTTTGTTCGAAAACGCTTTACAAATGCAATTAACATTATTGAAAATATGAATATATTTAGTCTTTTTTACAGCATGATTTTTAGATGAGACGACCATACAATCATTCAATAAAAATGTAGTATATCTATTCAGTTTGTTTGTGCCCTTAATTTGGGAAGAATGATTAAGACTCTTTGGTCTGCAGATTGAACGTGTTTACGAAAGTGGAGAGGTATCTTTTCAAGATGGTGCTTCCGTCCATGCTGATATTATTCTCCACTGTACAGGGTATTATCCCTATATTTTCCCATTTTGTCTTTCATTTTTCGTGATTTAAAATCATATTTGGCACATTTTTACAGGTTCAACTATGATTTTCCATTCCTAGAAACAAATGGAATTGTAACTGTGGATGATAGACGGGTTGGACCCCTTTACAAGCATGTTTTCCCCCCAAAGCTATCTCCTACCCTCTCTTTTATTGGAATACCTTATGCAGTGAGTTGAATTTACGAGCATTTCTAATAACTTCTTCATTTTATAAATGAGATAAAAATTATAGTTCAATGTAAAAAATTTCTTTACAAAACAGGTGGTTGTATTCCATATGGTAGAATTTCAAGCAAGGTGGGTGGCGAGTGTTTTATCCGGTAAGGTACTTATACCTTCTGAAGAGGAGATGTTGATCGACATCGAAAAGCATTACCAGCATATGGAGGAAGCTGGTAGACCCAAATACCAAACTCATAGCCTACATTTTGACGAGGTTTCCATCATTATTCAATTTCCCCTATATTTTTAGTGCACGCACACGCAATTTACATTTGTCATTTGTGCTTCTTTGCAGTTTGGGTACCTAGATTGGCTAGCTGCCCAAGTGGGAGAACCAGGAATGGATGAAGGACTCAAAGAAATATTTAGGACCCTTTTCAAATTTTTTGCTGATAAAGGGTGGGCTGGGTTCAGAGAATTATTTCTGGAAAAATTGTCTATAAAAACTAGGTCTACAATGAGATAAGCAGGCACTTGTGATAACCCTCACGAGTCCTCAATTTAAACATTCTGTTATTTCTTGTAATTATTGTGACATGTTTGGTAATGTGATTAAGATTTGTGAAAGTTATGAATTAAAAAAGTAAACTATGTACATTGCATTTTCAGATTCTATTCAATGTGTACTGAATATGTGTCAACTTCACCATACCAAACAAAGACATCATAGAATGTATAATAAACCAACACAATTCTCATTCTTTTGAAGCAAATGTCATTGTTTAGTTTTATAGATGCATCGAGGTCTTGATGTTATTTCTTAATAAATTGATAGGACAGGGTAAAGTGATGGCAAAAAAACCTATCCCGAACGGGTTGGCGGGGTGGGTTCTAATTAGGATATGGTTCTAATTAAAAACCGTTTAAAGCAATGACCAGCCGGATATTGGTCCGGTTCCCGGGCCTTCTAGAGTACATCCCGCGATTTACCTCCCACAAAGCTTTAGGAGCGGGGTGGTGGGAGCCCTCAAGGTTGAGGTTCAACCTTTCTTAGTAATACCTATGATGTATGGACACCCGTACGGGAAAGACAAACTAGTATTTGATGTGTCCGATGTCAACACGATATCGACACGTACAAAGGCCAATTCAAGTCCAAGTCGATTTAGTGGGGGTTGAAAAAACAAAATTTCTCTCATTTTTAGTTTTAATCCTCACATGCAACTAATGACATTGAATGCAATACCTGGAATGTTAAACAAGACTCCATCCTTTTTTATGTTCAGATCAAAATAAGCAGATTTGATCTAACAAAGAAAATAAGTAGATTTGATCTAACAAGGAAAATAAGTAATTGTTCCAAACAAGTCAGTCTGAAATTCAGTAATACATGAAGGACCTAAATTTATTAGTAAAAAGAAAACATCTCAAATTCCACGGAGAAAAAACTAACGAAAGAGTCAAAACATCATCCACGTGTACGATGATTTAACAAAGAATTACAGCTTTGCTTAATCCAGTCTTTAAGCCCTGTAGATGAAGTAACCAACCAGAATACCTAGGAATAGACTAACCAGCACTACAAACATGGAGGCACTGCCACCAGCTCGGGTTTTACCTGTTTGTCTCTTCAGCAGTTCCTGTCCAACGAAAGTAAAGAAAGCTAAACAAAATGAAAATGTGCCTACCTTGTAAAACATGAATCATGTTTAGAAAGTCCATTGACAAATTGGTTTTGGTATCGAAATCTGCAAAAACTATTGCATATACAAGAAGAAGCAAGTTTAGAGAATCATCCTTTTTGGTAAATTGGATGATAAAATCAATGAATTTATACACTGTCAACCTCTATAGACAAAACTTCCACACCCCACAAGAAAAAGTGGAAATGACTCGTTACTGTTTTCATATTCTTCTATTTTTGAACCATTTTTAACTCTCAAATTGCAATTGGGAATTGTAGGAGATGACCTCATAATACCTACGAGTCTTAATTTCTTCCTGATTTAGGAATGTTTGGACTAAAAATGAAAGTAAAGTTGCTGAGAGATGACGAAAGTCATTCTTTGATGCCTAACTCAATGGATCCATGACTGTTGACTATTAAATTTTAACTGAGAAATTTTGAAGAAACTAATAATGCCATATTCCAGGTAATAAAGAACCTACAAAATGCCTNGTTGACTATTAAATTTTAACTGAGAAATTTTGAAGAAACTAATAATGCCATATTCCAGGTAATAAAGAACCTACAAAATGCCTCTATTTGTGTAAAATAGAAAGTTACTAGAAAGTTATATTTTCTATTCAGTCAAAGCCTAACTTCAATTTCTACCACACATTCACAACTACTACCGTTTCGTGGAACCATCCAATACTATTCCTCCTAAAAACGTTAATAATAATTTTATCCGAACACTTGTATTGAATCCAGAAAGTAGTAATTATGACCTACTCAACTTCTGCAAACATGCTTCTTGTTTGGCTAAGAAGCATAAGCATAAAAATAAGTTCAAAATGCTTTTAAGCAAGTTTTTGTTTTATGGGTGAAGCAAGGTCTTCAGCAGTAGCTCTCATCCAAGTGTAAAGTCTTTAAGAACATACCAATTCCTCCTGGAGCTTCTTATTTTGTTGAATAGCAGAAGCTTTCTCCTCGGTTATCTTTGAGATCTTAGACTTTGCCTACAGACAGAAGATATTATAAAAATTACAATTCCACTTTCAATATGAAACGAGAAACGATAAGAAAAGTTGGAGCAACAAAATCACGAAACATCTAAACTCAACTATAGTAGCCATCCAGAACAAAATAACAGTAAAATGGTAATATAATCCAAACAAAAGTAGTTTCATATTTTGCACAATAATAAACTAATCCACAATCACTCAGCATATAAATAAAAAGAAATATCCTTAAAGGAAACAAACATCGACACAACCTTCCGGACATAATTAGAAAACCCTCAACACAAGGAATCCTTTTGAATGGTGAATTAATTGAATGTTTTGCTAAGCTTAAGAGTTTACTTACCAGTAAATAAGTTTTATATTAATATATATTTTCTGTTGGTCAAAGTATGAAATAAGTTATTTTGGAAGTAACCTCTATCTCACTATTAAAAAAAGGAAACTCTTTCTACTTATACATAAGAATAATGTAACCTATCCAGATATGTTTAGAAACAAAAAGAGACTTAAAAAAATAAGTTTTAAGCTTAGGCAAACATTTTGTTAGTCCATCGAAACAATTGTTAAGTCCATGCATAACAAAAAATTTAAAGCTGAGCCTCCATTCTAATATAGAATGAAGAAACAAGAACGTCCTGTTTTAGTAGAACTGACAAAGGAATTTGCCAAAAAATAAAGAAGAAAATAAGGAAGCACCTGAATCTATAAAGTTTCCTATTAAACCAGATCATGCCGATTTCACATTATATATCTTAATTATATCTACAAATATATGTCAACAAAATGTTAGAATTTCAGTTTATCAAAATCCAAGAATTTCAAAAGCATTATATAGAGCAACCATGTCTTCGACCATTTCAATAGGTGATTGCTTTCAACTTTAATCAACATATCTGAACACATCGTATCACAAAGCCACACAATATGATGAGGAAATACTAAGATCTCCATAAATGTGTCAATATTAATTAAACCCTCAAACAACATTTAATATTTAAAGAGCAACTCTCAATGAAAAACTTTCTTATGGACCCAATTCAATCTAAGGAATAGTTGGTAATTAGTTCATTTAGATTATAGTAATAAATTTTGAATTAAAGCCTCTTGTAAAAGAAGTTTTTGTTCACAGTTAAAGTTCTTTCCTCCTTTTCATTTCATTTCATCAGTAATATGTTTCAAACATCGTCTGATATGGATTAAATACAACGCAAGCTTTCCAGGGGAAAGAGTTGTCAACATGAGAGCCATGCAAAAGATCCAACGCTTTTATGAAGAAAGGTTTTTACTTAACGAAGTAGTTTAATGGCAAATAACATGTGGATTCTGCTAAACTATTTAAGTCCGTTGTCCTAATAATTCGTTATATCGGAGCCGGTTTCAATGAACAATATGGAGAACTGGTCTGCAACAGATTTCAATCAATACCCTTTATCAGAACTATTACTAAAAATACTCCCGTTCTATAAGAGACAATAGCTAGTAATTTCCTTAGCCAAAATGTATCAACCCTATGCAACTTCAAAATCGCAATCATAAACTAGTGTTTGACAAAGTCTCCAGCTAAACCAATACATTTGACAAGGTGCTTTATATATATGACATCGGATTGATATGACCTGAACTATTCATGGACTTCATACTTTATATAGCATGATTATTTATCAACATAACTGCAGACATTGGAATGAGACATCCCAAAAATAATTGCTTACCTCGGATGATGATGATTTCCCATTGGATTTGTCCAACAATCTTGTTACCTAATAAATTTGTAGACAGTGAAACATTTGTTCCCAAAGTTGAGTAGATGGGAGCGGAAGGAATGCAATAAGAACTTACAGCCTCAGGTAACGAAGTCGTTCTATTATCATCCTCAACTGAAGATGTTCTAGGAGAACCTTCTTCATCTCCTTCTGGTACAGGGGAGGGCGGATTAGCGGGAATGTAGACAACCCTCAATTTAACCTCATTGACAATCTTGTCCTCCTTCCTGTTAAACTACTTAAAAAGATCGACTGAACAATTAATTCCAACCGAATAACCATGTTAAAGGAAGCTTCACAAATCAATTTTTTTTTATAGAAAGCTATACCCCACCATTTCCGCTGTTATATCCTTGTTTGTTGTGCCACTGGGAGCAACAACACTCTGGATTAGAAACTTGTCCTTGCACTGCATATCAGCGGGCGCCTCTTTGTGTGCTTGCATTATAACTATTGATCTCAAAATATAAAACACGAATGTGAGTAACCAATCCTACACTAAACATATGAAAAATTGGAAAATCATTAAATCAATACCGGTGACATTGCATACAGAATTGGGCAAGACAACACCAGCATTTGGTCGAACACAGTACCTCTTTGGGCTGGTTGTTTTGACCTTTTTCATTAAAAATACATTAATCAAAACAATGATTTAAGTATCACCACTTACTTAACAGAGCGTTCGATCTATTAACTATAATCCGCAATAAAATAAGAAAAATACCTTGAAAGCAATGTACTGATCAGTCTTATTAATCAACTGCACTGAACATGAACTCTGCTTTCTCAATTCATCTTCATCATCACAGGCCACAAAAACCAGCACAAAAATAATCAATCCCAACAGTAAAAATCACACCATATCGGGATAAAATTATTAAAATAGAACATAGAGGAAACAATTTTTTACGTTTCCTTACTGGAAAAAAAGGCATAAAAATATTTGCCGTCTTAAATTAATAAAAAACCTCAACCAGGAAAAGCTCACATCAAAAGAATCTTAACAAAACTATTTCGACGTAGTTTAGAACCAAACTAGAAGAAAAAATATTACAATTAAAAAAAAAAAAGGACTAACATGGGAACTTCAGTTCCGAGGGTTGAACATAGAGAAAATCGCCCATGCTCGTTTTCTAGAATTTTTCTTTATTTTTTTATCAATAAATTAAAAATAACACGCGCGTACACACACTAAATGATAGATTACAAAAATTCGGAGAATTACGGAGGACAAATGGGGAACCGAAAATTTGAAATTTAGGGTTGTTTTTTCCTGGGATCTGTATTTTATCATAGCAAATAAATGAATGAAGCTATATTTTTCAGATACTTTCCAAGAATTTTTTTTTTAAGAAAAAGCTTCATTTTCGTTCAACTGCTTTATCAATTATCATCTGAGCTGGCTTCTTGTCAATGTCCATTCCAATCTACGTTACAAAGTTCACATCAACTTCTGGGTCAATATTTTGTGCTACTTTTGGATAAAGCTTAGATGAAATATTGATCCCGATATGAAAAAATAATTGTAAGTCAAGATTATTGAATTGACATTGAACTTATCGTAAATAATAACAATAATAATAATAATAATAAGAATTTATTTCTGTGTGTTGATTAATTTTGTTTGTCAATAGACAGTTTAGAGGTGAACTAGCCAGTATTCTTACTGGCTTGGTCGGTTTTGGTGATAAACAAATTGGTTCTTAGGTGCGTTTAATGGTTTTGAATTTTCAATTTTTGACCTAAAAATCGGTGCAACTTTTAATCAATCCTTGATTTTTCAATTGAATCAACGGTGTAGCTCAATTTCTTATTGCACATATATATATAATTAATAATATAGGTCACATGACCCTAGATTTTAAATGTGAAATAACGATCAAGTGAAAATTAGAGAAGTATCTTCCTATCTTTTTAATTGACGAAATACAAAAATCTATCGTAAAACATTCGTCTGTAACCTAATGTAGATTATGTAGTGCACAATTTACACTAAAGTAGGGTTTTGAGGGTTGACTCACGTGTGAGATTTTTCTGCAAATTGTTAAAATTGATTCCTACTCAGGACGTATTATTAGAATATCCATTGCATACAATTTGATAATAGATGGAACAAAACATTCACGCCATGCTTTACCACAAACGATTGAATGAACTGTATTGTAGAAGGGAAAAATCTTGTTTATACAATTTAATCATATTTAATACCTAGGTTTGGTTTTATGTAATAAAGCTCATTATTGTTTGTTGTTTGCCAAAAATAAGTAATAATAAGGCTACTCTAAAGTAAACTTTCATTTAAAATAAGCAAAGAATAACACGTTTTAGAAATGAATGTCGTTGTAAATGAAGTATGTTAACGTCAAAATTAGTAAGGCTAATCTTAAACCAACTTTAAGAAAAATGGGGATTTATTGTTGAAAAAGATCACAAAATATGTTGAGAAAGTGTAATTGTGTTATCAGTTGTTATATGAATTCATTTGCCTTTTACAAGAGTCCTATTCAATTATTTATACATAGTTTCAGTCAAAATTACATCAAATCAATCAAATCAGCTACAGTACCGAGCTCGGAACTCGGGCCGTCGAATTTTCTTGTGATTGGTTGACGAGGTTGGTGGTTATGTGTCAATGTTTTCCTTAGGTAATGACGACTTGCAAGGAGTTTCAGATTTAGGACTTAGGATTGACGGTTTTGGACGGTGATGATGTCACCTGTGACAACTGTATGCAATTGATAAAGTAATGTAACAGGGGGTAATTATGATATTTTTCTGAGATAACAGCGGGACTGTCCGACCTGGGAGCATGGACCGAACTCACATTTGCTTGAGGTGGGGTCAGCAAACTGTTTTAACTTAGATCGAAGATCGATTGTCAACAAAGTAGATGCGTCAAAATCAACAAATTTAATTTTCAAAATTCGTGTTAACTTGTCACGTGGTTATCTTAGAAACAAGTATTACTTCATACTTTCAAACACCAATCTGAATCGAGAAGTCAAAAAATAGTTGCATAAAATTGGACTCGTACCACATATGATTTAAAATTATATTAAACTATTTGAGAACAACTTAGTTATTTTTAAAGATTGATACTAACTAGTGTTGATGCAATAAGTTGGAGACCAATTATTCAATTTTCCGCTGTTTTTTATTTGGTGTAATTTCTCGTAGTTTTAAATTAGTTTATGGCTTCATGAGTTTGAATATAATGAATAATATTTAATTGTTATTTTCTTTCCTTTTCAGGTGATAAAATGCCTCGAAAATTTATATTGGAAAAATTCACAAAGCAAGTTTTAATTATGCACAATTCAAAAATCAGGTGTCAAGTTTAATTAACGCAAATATCTTGTTTTTATCTAATTAATTAAAAATATTTATTAAATAAATATAATAAAGTCACAGTTATACAATTAATGGTCACATATTCATTTCCTAGTCATATATCATTAAATTAATTGATCACAAATTATTTCGTGGTTACAAATCAAAATTTTGTAGGTCGCAAATCATTTCGAGGCCACAAATCAAAAAAATTTTAGGTGCTCTTCAATTACCACCCAAAATCTCATTATAACTCCAAGGGATTTGATCGAAAAATTGCCTTAAAAGTCGCCCAAAAATTCTGAAAATCTGCCCATATTTTCAGATTTTTTGGGCGACTTTTAAGGTAATTTTTCAGCAACTTTCGACCATCAAAACTATCTAATTTTGATACCATTGGAAAGCCCACAATGTCCTCTTCAATTACCACCCAAAATTTCCCGATAACTCCAAAGGATTCGGTCGGAATAAATCCACAAAGTCAGCATCCCGAACTTTGTCCAGATTTTCGCCCTTTCAAGATACTGACTTTGTGGGTTTATTCCGACCGAATCCTTTGGAGTTATCGGGAAATTTTGGGTGGTAATTGAAGAGGACATTGTGGGCTTTTCAATGGTATCAAAATTATATAGTTTTGATGGTCGAAAGTTGCCGAAAAATTGCCTTAAAAGTCACCCAAAATATCTGAAAATCTGATCAGATTTTCTGAATTTTTTGGCGATTTTTAAGGCAATTTTTCGATCAAATCCCTTGGAGTTATAATGAGATTTTGGGTGGTAATTGAAGAGAACATCGTGAGCTTTCCAACAGTATCAAAATTCGACATTCTTTGTGGTCGGAAGTTGTCGAAAATTTGCCGTAAAAGTAGCCCAATTATTTGAAGAGACGAGTGATGAATGAGTAATTATATGAAAATATGAGTGAGCATTCAATAATATGTGAAAGATGAGTGAGCAAGTAGTAATCAAGTATAAAGTTCAGTGATTATTGGTTAAATTTACTCTAGATCATTCAAATTACATGTTACAGTTTATCTATGAGTTACATATTTTCAAATTTATTAGTCACAAATTAATAGTTAGTCCAAATAATTGGTCACATGCACCAAGCACCCTACCACTGGTCTCGATCCCGCACCAATCTTGGTCACAAATCACCACCACACAATCGTCGCTTGCACCACACCATTGCGTACACTGCATCACCACCATCAACAAAACGAACACTGCATCCGCTACCCGCAATACAGCAAAAAACCACTACTAACAAAAATTACCACCGTTTCCTGTACGATACCACCATAACCACCAACAAGCACCGATCAAAAAATCACCGGCACAGCGGCACAGCCACCACTTCCACCTCCACCTCCACCGTCGCCAGAAACCACCATGACCGTCACCACCAAACACATCAACAATACCCAACCCACAACCTCACCATCGTTTCCACCGCCAACATGACTACCTTTTCTTGTGACCACAACCACTAGTTCAATCAACCACCTCGCCACCTGTACCTCCAATCAACCTGGTTCTACCAAATAATCCCCATATCGTTGCTGCCGCCAACACTGCACAATACTACCACCCATATCTACGATTCACCACAACCTCCTCAGATCAGAAAGAGAGAAAAAAAAAACTCCAAACCCCCTCCAACATCAGCACCAAGGACTGCAGCATCGCTAACACAGCTTAGTTGATCCTGATGTTGCTGCGATCACAGCTGTGTTCACGCCAAGGTCTGCAGCTTCGTCGAAGTGAGTGAACGCTGCTGACGGGGAGATCAAAGAACGATTGGAGTCACAGAGTAAGGTTTGCTTCAGAGGAGAAGAGAGAGAATATATAGAATAACCACCGATGAGGTTGATTTAGACTGTCGCCAATTGTCAATCATCGCCATTGTAAATCGTTGATGATGGTGGTGTTTTTTTGATAGGGAGATAAGAAGATGGTAGAGAGAGAAAATGTAAAATTAAGGTTGGAAAATTGAATTGGGTGAAATATTTAATATTTAAATTATTAAATCAATACCTAATTTTTGTATAATGAAACTTCGACCCTGATTTTTGAATTGTGATGTTTAGATCCCTGATTTTGTGTAATTTTCACAATTTATATTAGACTCTTTTTACTAAACTTATTTCAGCCCAATTAAAAAGAGTCCTAATTGGATCAGTAATGCGGTAAGATATGGGTCCTCGAATCAAACGGTTCGGGTTGTGAATTTATTCACTTCCCTTCCCTCAATATCATGATCCAATCGACCAGGACAGATCATGAGTGAATAGAAAATCGAATTGTATTGATTAAAAACAACGAACTTCTAAAAAAAATTAATTTGGTTGAGATATTCNCAGCATCTAAGATTTCTTGTGATTATAGTACATGCTTAGTAAGCGATTAATAATCATTTCAAATTATAACCAGATAAAAAAAAAGATACGAATAAGTAGATAAAACTTATGAGTCTCGTAAAATATATAGATAAAAAGTATTTTAAAGTGGACAACGATTTAAAAGGTAAATTTAGTTCACGGTTATTATGATTTACTTAGTGTCGATCAAGTAACTATATTTTAGTTTACTCCAATCCAATAAGTTCGCCCCGCTCTATCACTTGAAATGATGGGATTTGATGACGTGACACTAAAAAAAAATAGTTGTCGTTTACTTATTAAATTATACTTATCTTAAATTAGCAACTAACGATTACGCATAATGACCATTATTTATTGACTGCCTCATCATCAATTTCTAGGGTGAAATAAGGCGAAGTTACATTAATTAGAAAATTAAAACATCGTTACTCGTTGAAATTAAATTACTTAATTAAGAAAAAATTGAAATATAATTATTTGATTGGTTAATTGAAAGTATGATAATAGCAAAATCGAATATCTAACCTCAACTTGTTTTCGTAATCATGAGTAGGGTAACTTAAATTATGATCGGTCGTGATTAAAAATTGTACATGTGATGTAGCGCTGTGGTCGGAAATGGAGTGGAACAAAAAGTCAGGGACAAAATCATCATCAAAGATATTTACTTGGACATAATTTGTTGACTCAAAACTATCAGTAAAATTTGTCTTCCAGTTGGTATGACTTTTAAATTTTAATTTGAATGATTTAGGAGACACAAATCATGTATAAAGTGCTAATCACTAGATGAGTTGTAACTGATGCAAACTGTTAAAGCAAACATTTCTACCTCTAATATCTCCAAATCCAATTTTTGTTACACTTTTCCGCCTACAATTCTTTAGGAGAAGACGATTTGAACATAATGACCTCTCAACCGAGTTGACAATAAAAAATACACGATATCTGAAGCTCATTTACTATATATATATATATATATATATATATATATTTCACGTCATCTATATAGCAAATCATGGACTACGTCAAAGATGCCTTAAGGGCTCAAATTCTACCTGATCATCTAATCCCCAACATCTTAACACCTGTTTGATTCGAGATTGTCGACTAGTTTGTGCTGATTCCGAACTAAACCCAAGGCCTAAACAAATCAATGTGTGCCGAGCTCATCTAATCTTTTCATTCTTTAGAAAAACAAATCAAAATATCAAAAGAAATAGCCTAATGACAATGTGATCTTTGTTGGCTCATATTTTTTCACACCAAGCAAGACTAGACTGACTCGACAAAAAACACTACTTGACGAAGAACACTACTCGCAATTATAGACAGCTGACTTACACCAATGGGTATATACCCGTGCTCAATGCACCTGAACCCTCATTTGACTTGAAATGTCTTTACAGCTATAACGTTTCATCCTCTTAAAAAATTAAAATTTAAAAAAAGAAAAAAAAAAAAGAGGCTAAATTTGAAATAAAGACTGCCACAAGATCTCCGCATCTTCCAAACATTAGACCGGAGCCGACTCTACGGTACAATACAAACAAATAATCAATGTTCGTTACAGACAAACGTGGTCCTGTCCTTGTTAGTGTGAATTGGTGCACACATTTGTATAGCTGCATTTCTGATAATAAATGAACTGTACAAACATCGATTTGCATGAAAACTGCCATTGAAAGTAATGTGTGAATGGGAACACATGTCATCAATGGACAAGCTGAAAAATTACACAATTATTAAATGCTCTATTTCAGTTTCAATATTTGGATTTACTTTCAGGTTTGGTTTCGTACCACTACCGAGATTGCAACATTAATTCCTCATAGACGGAGTGAGGCGAGGGCCACTTTATCTTCCACCTCCTCGATCACTACGGCAATCCAATCAGTGTAGTGAGATGTGTATTTGAGAAAAATTTCGAAAAGAAATTAAAATTTTTGTAATAGCCAAATATTAAAATTAATACACTTACATAAGTATAATTTCGTTTAAAATTTAAAATATCAGCCATAAAAATTGTTAATTATTTTAAAATATTACTCGTTCGGGGTTTGAGACTGACATAATTGGATCACCACATGCACCTAAACTCTAACTTGGAAATGATGATGTATTAAAATTTGCACCTAGAAATAGAGTATGCCCTAAATGATAGTAAGTACCTAAATTATAACTTGGAAATGTTGATGCGTTAAAATTTGCACCTAGAAATAAAGTATGCCCTGAATAATAAGACTCTTTTTACACCCTTATTTACGGAAAAAAATTTGTGAAACGATCCCACTGTCCTAAGTGAGCCACCTAATGAGGTAACGACTCACCATTCGAAAGTCCCACCACATAAAACGGTACTACAATCTCACCTAAATCATTTACAAAAAGGACTATGCTACACGATCCGCACGGATGACCGCACACACACATTAGGTCGGCATTTTTTTATTTAGGTGGAACCCGTGCACTATGTGAGAGCGGTCATCGGTGAGGGTCGTTTAGCAAAATTCTCACAAAAATTTACACTTCGCAAGATCTTGTACCATCTTTCCCAAATAAAAAAAAAATACCAATTAATCCATCCAATAAAATCCTGCCACATTCATCCATGACCTTGTTTGACCCTCATTAAATTACATTCTATTCTATTTCATTTTTCTCTCTCCTATTTTCAACCACAATCTTTATAAAATAATATTACACGTAAATCGAAAACTTTTACTTCTTTTTCAATCATTTATTTTTCAATAAAATACTATTCCACATTCTCATTTCCAAAAAATGAGAGTCAAACAAGGGTTATAATCTAGGAGAGAATTTTCAATGCATGGTTTGCCTACCCAATGCTGAGACGCCACCTCAACGGGTGACACTCAGGAGTGTAAAGTGGGCCACCCGCCGAGGTGACTTAACCTAATAGGGCAGTTCACGTGCGGTGCAACCGCCCTAATGAAATTTCTCTCTTAACCTAGAGGGAGTAAACTACTCTGGTACAACTAGTCCGACATATCGTTGGGTTTAAACATCCTGATGGTCAAACTGCTTGCCAACTCATAAATATTCATAGCAAAACGGTACTACAATCTCACCTAAATCATTTACAAAAAGGACTATGCTACACGATCCGCACGGATGACCGCACACACACATTAGGTCGGCATTTTTTTATTTAGGTGGAACCCGTGCACTATGTGAGAGCGGTCATCGGTGAGGGTCGTTTAGCAAAATTCTCACAAAAATTTACACTTCGCAAGATCTTGTACCATCTTTCCCAAATAAAAAAAAAATACCAATTAATCCATCCAATAAAATCCTGCCACATTCATCCATGACCTTGTTTGACCCTCATTAAATTACATTCTATTCTATTTCATTTTTTTCTCTCCTATTTTCAACCACAATCTTTATAAAATAATATTACACGTAAATCGAAAACTTTTACTTCTTTTTCAATCATTTATTTTTCAATAAAATACTATTCCACATTCTCATTTCCAAAAAATGAGAGTCAAACAAGGGTTATAATCTAGGAGAGAATTTTCAATGCATGGTTTGCCTACCCAATGCTGAGACGCCACCTCAACGGGTGACACTCAGGAGTGTAAAGTGGGCCACCCGCCGAGGTGACTTAACCTAATAGGGCAGTTCACGTGCGGTGCAACCGCCCTAATGAAATTTCTCTCTTAACCTAGAGGGAGTAAACTACTCTGGTACAACTAGTCCGACATATCGTTGGGTTTAAACATCCTGATGGTCAAACTGCTTGCCAACTCATAAATATTCATAGCAAAACTCAACCAACAATTCCCAAAACATAACATTATGTATCCACGAAAAGTTTCAAATCCCACGACAAACCATAATAATTTTGATATACGGCTGCCCCTAACTTGGTCTAGGAAGTTAGGTGTCGAGCTCAAATTTCGTGGTTTAAATCTACTCGAAAACGTTCTTTTGTGTAATACCAAATATCTTGTAGAATAGTAACAGTGGAAAGAGATCCTATTGTCTTTTTCACTGTAAAAGAAAGTTACTGTTAATATATCAGTTCAACACAGACCTCTTACGCAAAGAAAGAGAGCAAATAGGATAATCTACAAAATTAGTGATCTGTTTTACCTAAATTACCCTCGGACAAAAAATAATATATCATTTAAACCCCAATATTCCTTTCCACGACTAACCTCTCCAATCGCTAGTCAGTACGCAAATCAATAAAGCGGAGCCCTGTGCGGTGTACCCTTCCTCCGGTTTATCATCGTCTCTGAAACATCCGGTCCACATCCTGGCCGACATGCAGACCGGAAGCCTGACAAATTGCTTCTCTTTTTCTTCACAACTTCTGTAGTAGCCGTGCACGTAAGATTCCGGCAATCAACTCCGCTGCTGCTGGAACCGGACTCAGTCAACATTGAACCGGAAGGTTCAAGCACCGAGTCAGGAGTCATTTGGCCATCATCAAATCCTGGTTCAGGCAGCGCCAGAAACTCACAATTTCGAATATACTCCGAAATATTGCCAACCGTTCTCAGCATATGTTGAAGCTGTTAAAAAAAAAAAAAAAAAAAAAAGGGGGCCGAGATTGGAAAATTTGAAAATATGAATTGGGTTGGAATTTAAAAATCGAAAAAAAAAATACATATTCCTTTGTGTTACACAGATATTTATGGACCTTGCATGAGAGAGAACAAAAGAAATATGGATCTTGCAGGGCTCTGTCACAGGTGGTGCAGATGTTACCAGAGCCTCTTGATGCCCTTGTTTGGGGTCGTTGATTTAAGAAGACTACTTTTGCACTGTTCGTTGTATAAGACTGCAAAAGAAAAAAAAACACCTTTTTTCTTAAGAACCCTATTAAGAATTATGCCGTTTTGCACTTTTGAATTTCTCCCTTGTACATAAGCAACTTACTTGAACATAAGCACAGTCCATTAATTTCTCAGCGTCCCCCAGCCTCAAAACATCATGATAAACATATCTTCTTATCTGAAATTTAAACATAATTAGAGACCTTTAAGTAAAAATTTTAAAAGAGCGATTTCAAGAAATATACATGCATAGGTATAATCCATGATATTGACAGATGGTAGAAAAGGAATTGAAGAATTTAAAATTTCATACTTGAAAAATGGTTTATGAATATGAAAAGACCTTTCTTTAGATATTCATATAAACAAATTTTTTAAAACAAGATACAAAAACGAAAATGAAAGGATTTTTTCATGGACACCTGCAGGAGGCGATGTGAGTGGTGAACTTGGGAGCAGTGAGCGCAAATTCCCTCGCAGCAGTCTAAGCAAAAGATGTTCTTCTCATTCTTCTTTAAATCCTCGTGAATTAAGCAAGCGTTGAAGAATTTCTCTGTCAAAAGGCCTAAAATCCACTGCGGACACTGGGAATTATCCTCTAACTGTAATATAAAATACATACATAATTCATTCAAAAAAAAAATCCAATTAGAAAGAGCAGATTATGAGAAATGAGTGAATATTCATTGGAAAGAAATCAAGAACTCACCATGATTTATTTTTCTTGTATCAAATTCTTGTTTACGAATATTTCATCAGAATATGTGGGTCTATAGGGAGAGGAGTATGGTGTAAGAAAAGGAACGGCGCCTGCAGAACTGCTGGTTACTGTTACCAATGAAAGAAGGGGAAGGGAGAGGCCGCCTTTAAGTTAAAAGTAATGGCGGTGGTACCGCTGCCTGCCTGCTGGTGCCTATTTTCTGAAGCACTGTGTAATATCATTGTGTACTATTATTAGTACCATTGGTTAGTCACTTGACTCTTTATTTGGGACGCTTACTCCCTGTGCAGTTATGGTTAAAATCAGATTTTAATTTAAAAATAAAATTTTTTTGTTAGAATGATTTGACAAAAAACTTGAATAATTGTATGTGTCAATTATTAATTGGATAAAAAAGTTAATTGTATTTTAAATTGTCCAATGATAAAATATCACATTGTATTATATCAAATTTTATGTCAACCTTGATATTAATCGAGCATGATTGTTAATTTAAACTAAAGTCAACAATCGAATATAACCATATATCAATGAATTTCACAATTTTTAAATCAGATATTTCCACAATTTTTTTATCAAAATCTACTAAAATTTTGATTTTAATCCCTACCAAATAGGAAAGTTATAATAAAAATATAATTTTTAAGTGTTTAAATTTATGGGTTTCTTTTACTCTTCTAATTACAATTTTGCTTTTTTAAAAATGAATATTAAATAAGTGAATAAGACTAAGGCCTCGTTTGGTACACATTAATGTAAAAAAGATAATGAAAAATAAATATCGTTATGGGCCCTACACAAAAGATAGAAATTCAAATATTGTGATTTGATGTGATGGATAACGAAAATTTTTTCATTTTAATAAGTTAATAATGGAAAATAAACATGGGCTAAATTTATTCTATTTTATAAAAATTATGTATATATTAAGTATTTGACATAAAATACTTTAAAAACTTTCATAATGTGACATACATTGATTTATGGGATAATTTGAATACCATTATCAAGACATACAGACTTGAT
>NC_036239.1:15205143-15210577 GCF_002742605.1 Olea europaea var. sylvestris
GACATCTTAAATTTGAATAAGCAATTAAAAACATAGTCCATTGGATTAATTAACTCGTTTGCTGCTGGTGGAGTAAAATCTCATGGTTTGTGACTTACGGAGAAATATTATTTTCATTTCAACAATTTTCCTATTAGCTAATCAAACACAAGCCAATATCAGATCACCTGCTTTCTTAAATGATAATCAAAGTCAAAATTTGGTGAATAACGTTGTTCAAAGTGGTGTCATTGAGTTGCGGGAAACTCTGAAATACTGCGTTTATTTGAAGAATTTGGAAATTTGAATTTTCATCGAAGTGTATGAAGCCAGAAACCAGGAGGGCCAATTCATTTTCCCATTTTCAGCTTTTCTGTAATCCCCATGCCGTCCACATGCTACTTACCGACCATGAAAGTTTGAAACTTATACCCCTGTTTGGCCTCCATTTTTGGTAATGAAAATGGGGGGAATAGTGTTTTGTTGAAAAAATGAGTAGTTGAAAAAGAAAGAAAAATTTTCGATTTACGTGTAATATTATTTTATGAAAGATTGTGTGGTTGAAAATAGAAGAGAGAAAAATAGAATGTAATGAAATATAATTTAATGGGGATCAAACATACCATTCTCCATTTCTAATCATTCTAGTAAATGTGTCAAGATGAATGGGTCGAGTTGGACCGACTTAACTACATTTTCTTGTGAATTTGAATTGGTCCATATAAAAATATGATTCGAATTAAATACAGGCTTTCTTCCAAAATTGATGATCATACAAGTTCATGAACCCATCAATATTATTGACCGAAGCCAATCCTACCAATCATTTTTATTATTTTTTGAAAATCTAATGTGATTTGAATTATGTCATAATTAAAAAAATAAAAATTGCCAGATATGTGATAGATTATGTTAAAAAATGAGAAGACAAATCAGTATTTATTGCCAAAAAACTGACTTTTTGAAAAAACAAAAAATCATATTTATTTTAAGTTTTTTGGTTTTTTAATAACCAGCCCAAGTGGGTCTATCCTTATAGATTGTTGACGACAATCAAACCCAGCTCAGCCCGTTCATTATGGTCGTTCAACTTGTGAATTGGATTGAAACGAGTCGAGAAGATATTCAATGGGTGAGTGAGTCATCCCGAAATTAAATGATTAGAACTATCTTGACACCTCTACATTTAAAATATGTTTATATCGTAGTACCAAAAAAATTATAGATCATAAGTCAAGCCAGAATTGCTTTTGTCATGTTACAAAGTCCAGACCAATTCTCAGCTCCATTCTCGGTTTTATTGTGAAACCGCAAGTCTAATCCGGTCTTCTTATAAAATGAGTATAAGCGTGACTAAAGTTTATATATAAAGCACAAGGTAATTGCTATGAAGGTTCTTAATTTTTACCCATTTTTATACTTATATATCCCTATTTTTTCCGTCATATTCTTAATTTTCACATTCTAATTTCATTCAAAAAATTTGTTAATTGAGCGTAAAAATAATTATTTGTCTCTCGAATTTTAAACAAGTGAAAAATTGACAAAACATTTGTCCCTTATTTTAATGTACGTTAACACAATATTTTGAGAAAAATCATCAGAAAAATAAGATGCGGTAATTAATTGAAAGTTAATAACAAAAATATAAGGAAAAGTTGATAACATAAGTGCGAAAATAAGCAAAACTTTAAAAACTTTGTTGCAATTGAAATTTGATGTGATTGACAAAGTATGTAATGTGAATATAATTATCCAAGTCACAAATATCTGGAAATTGTTGTCATGAAGATTTTCTTTTCATTTTTATTGCAATTGTGAGCACGAGGCATTGGACTTCAAGGACCTATTTGATGTAGAATTTTCAAAATTAAATTTTGTGAAAAATAATTTTTTCGATAATGTGTGGCTAAAAAGTAAAAAAATAATAAAAGGCTACAAATCCACGTGTATAATTAATTTACAGAAAGAGTATGTGATTGAAAATAAATTTTAAAGTATTTGTCTCAAATAGATGTCAAATCTAGGACTCTTGTAATTATGATAAATGTTATATGAGAGCTGAATATAATGCTCTTGTTTGAGCCTCATTTTAGAGGAAAAATGAATTTTGGAATAGTGTACTGATGAAAAATGTGTAGTTAAAAAATAAAAAAAAATTTGAATTTATGTGTAATATTGTTTTATTGAAAAATAATGTCAAAATACTGTTTAAAAATATATTTTTGTGGAAAGAAAGGAGCTCAAACTGGGGCAATATCTTGAAGTACTTCTCCAAAAAATAAAAATACAATAACGGATTCTTGGACAAAATTTTAGGTCTGTAGGGTAAACAGCCACTAGCCGACAAACGTTTTCAATCTTTTGTTTTATATTTGCAAATTAGCCACTAAACGATTTTTATTTTTATTTTTTTAGGTCTTGGCCTTGAAAGGAAGGGAGAATTTGTGGAAAATTTTGAAGATTTGTTACAGAATTTTGATGATTGGCCAACTTTCATTTCCATCTTCTCCCACGGCACCTATAGATAATTTTTTATGTATACGTACGTGTACGTGTCTATATTTATGTATGTCTTAGGGTGAGAACAAGTCCAGTCATATATTACGTAGACTTAAAGATGATTTCGGTAGTAAAAGTACCATGATTTCAATAAAGTAAGTTTGTGAGAGAACACTAGGCCAAACTCGATACAAATGATATTTGCTAAAAAATCATTAACTTTAAATTTATCAATAAACATAAGAGAATTGCGAAAATTGATTCATGTAGCATACCCCAAATTTTTGAAAGATAAATTTGTTATTTCTTGTTTATTTAAAAAAGTACTTATAAGCTGTCAAACTAGTTTATAAGCCCCACAAAAGGCTTAAAACCTAAAACTTGTCCATGAGCCTGACCTTTTCATCTTCATATTATCATAACTTGAGTTGCTTAGCCTTGCATCAGGAGTCATAAACCACCATTTCTGATCTCTGAACAAAGAAATAGATCATCATACAGGTTTCTTGGAAATAGAATATCCCATGAATAATTACTCCATTGTTAGCAAACCAACCAACAGATAAAGGTAGTGATGACAATTTACCCCGTCACGTCGGTTCTGTCCCCCGGGGTGGGGCAAAAAAACCCGCCCCGCCGCGCCGCGCCGCGTAAATGGTCTCCCCCGTCGCAGGGCGGGGCGTGAATGCCCTGCCTCGAACCCGCCCCATGAAGAAAAAGTAAAAAAAAAATAAAATTAAAAATAATTTTATTTCCAAACAATTCATCCGTTAAAAACTCATTTTAAATTTGTATTTTATTCTCTAATAATAACATAATTCGAAACTTTGAAAATGTAAAAAAGAAAAAAAAAAAAAATTAAACGGGACAACATATGGGGCAAAAAGTTGCCACGGGCCGAACCCACCCCTTTGCCATCACTAAATAAAGGCAAAGAAAATGGTAACATATTCAAAAACGGGGCCACATTATAAGAAGCTAACACAATTCTTGGTTGCTTGCTAGTAAGAGGTCTTCATCATAAACTACTACTAATTCTACACTTGCTCGTCACCACAAGCATTCAAGAGAAAATCTGCTTTACCTTGAACTCAAATGGCAAGACAGCTGATTTTAAATTGTACAATACGGAATTCTATGTAGCAGACTGTTCGAGTGGAAGGAAAGAAAAGGTTTTCATCATTAGTAAAAGAAACGACTATGGCAGATTGTCACGTAAATTTTTCTTAGTCAAATTATAGACAAATAAATGACTGTAATCAACAGTTATTTTCCTCAACGAATTAAATTAACGAACAGTTAAGTTTCAGTTAGTAGTAACTTTAATAAGTGACAGCATAGAGATAGAATTGGCATATCCCAGTCCCTATAGATGACCAACAATTTGAAAAGAAATACAGTCAGTATGGCCCTAAGCAGTAAGCATATGATCAACTGAATATCACGAGTTTACCTACCAAATTGTGACCTGACCTAATCAATTTTAAACCATTAGGTAGGAGAATAAGAAGAAATCAACGGAATCAGAATAGTACTATGATTTCTAGCCCAGATTCTATACAAACTTGCACGAAAAACTTCATGTGAATGCATCCATATTGCTCATATAACTAACTGGCTTTGGATTTCAATAAAAACTAACTCCCTGTCGACTTTAGGGCGAGCCTTAGCTCCAAGACCTACTTGTTTAGATGGAAAAGGATGGTGCCCAAAAATGTTAATTTCACAAGATTATAGAGTATAGAATGAAATCCGAACCCTGCATATCAATGCACAGCTGTAAATTTGAGGTCTACACACGCTTTCAATATCATTGACATCGCAAATAACCAGTAATTCACATCCTTCACTTCCATAAACCAACTGAATTAAACGAAAACGAAAGCAATTGAAAATAGATGAGCCAATAATAACAATACTAAACAGCAAGTTATCGAACAATTTTCTATAGCCAAGTAAGATAACCACTATAATTTGATAAGAGAAGTTACATACAATTTGCTATAATATATGTTAGTCCCTACCCCCACTCAAAGGAAGAAGCCCAAATTCGAAAAATCTCGCCTTTTACATTCTCTACACAAGAATCGACTCGAACCCTAAAAATGGAAAACGAAAATTTCTAAACAAGAAATTATGCACACGCAACAGAGCTTACGGCTAAATATTTGCAAGAGAGCCAGGGAGCAAGCATACCAAATGGCAATGCCTAGCAACCAACAAAACTGTTGCTTAATTTCTTTTGAGTCCTCATATCGATTAAGTCGACTGCAACATTAGCTCCAACAATAACTTGATAAGCATAGAGAACATATTGATCTCACTACTCTTCACCCTTTAAGCCAGTGAGATAAACCTGTGATTGAATCACAGTCCTTCCAACTTTAAAACACGGCACGACTGTGAACCCGACCTTAGGCCTAGTCTTTCCCCGGAAACTACATTTCCCCAAAACATCTTCCATGTACACCATTGAAAAATCTATACCTCTCTCGACCTGAAATATTTCTACCACCGGATCAAACGAATAGGCCAATGTATGAAGCAACCATATAGAGCTCGCCATTCTAACAAACAACTCGTAGAATACACTCAATGACTTCCATGAATCCAATACCTTTTCCTTCCTATCTAAGTTGCTGAACAATGAAGACTCCATAGTCGGGTGAATCAATTCCTCATATTTCTTCTCACAAAACCGTGAAAATTCACATCTTGGATTCTTACTCAAGATTTCCATCGGATTACTGGCTATGTGTTCAATTAGTTCTCTCAAATAACCATCATGAATTGTACTATTTTCACCATGTACTGAACCATTTCCATTACACATTACTTGACTATCACCTAATCCAAAATCATTCATATCAAAATTCTTAAACATTCCCAAGCAAACATACGACAAAAATACGTACCTTAAATGCCCTTTTTTCATGTAATCAATGTCCGAATA
>NC_036239.1:15211559-15308083 GCF_002742605.1 Olea europaea var. sylvestris
GTCATCTTCGGCGAAGAGCTCGTGGGTCTTGGCCTTGACAGCAAGGGCGAATTTCTGGAACATCTCGGAGATTTGCAGTGGGGGTTCCATCTCCTACTGCAAATTCTTAGCCCGTGCAGAGAGGGGTTGGGGTGCTTTAAACCTTTTTGCTTTTTCCTATTTCCTAATCAATCTTTTACGAGGTCAACAGTGTGAACTTGAGCTTGATCTAAACCAGTTTAGCATTGTTCTCAATAAATTTTTGTCGATGTAACTCGATTCAATTTATGCTTAACTACGATTAAATTTCATTTACTAGATTTTTTTAATATGCTCTAGAGACAATTTCGATTTAGGGAAAAACTCTTATCTCTCATATTTTTAATCATAAATTTTAGCAATTTTGTTATGAGCATAAAATGAGGGAATCAATTTTAATTTTTCCTCGTTTAGGAATTTGTGAAGTGGACTTTTGGCATGGGGAACGCGACTGACTAACGGTAACAAGAGGTGAGATATAGTGACAGGCGATGCACGGAAGTTGAACACGTATTTTGGGTTCTTCTACATGTACACTGAGTTTGACACCTTAGTGTACCGACTTCCTCAAAAGAGGGGGAACCGACATTTTTTTATTTGCCGCGAGTCCTCCCTCTTGTGAGTGGTTGGCATCACCCCAGTATACAACTAGAAAAATCCATTTTTGTGCTTCCTTGTAGTAATAAACTTTAGACAAGATTTATTCTTTACTTAATTTTGTTAAGTACCCTACAAAATAAGTTATAGTCGATATGAAATTTCGACTTATATCGAAGTGAAATATCTCATACAAGTCTATGAATTATTTTTTTAATCAATTTTAGTTTATTTGTTTTGGCCTTTCGGGACAATTTTTTTTTTTTTTTTTTTTTTTTTAAAACAAATTCCCAAATTAAATTATTTATCAAACGGTACATTATGTAAATATATGTTAAACCAAAATTTAACTATGTTCTAAAAATTGGCTTCACACATAGAGTTTAGAGTCAAATTATCAAATCAAGGTTATACAGATAGTAGGTCTGGACATGGTTTCGCGGGGTGCTTTTCTTCTTAGAACAGAAAAGGACACCGTACGACAATAATCTGCTTCGCTAGATTACCTTCCACCTTTTCTCCATCGCCTCGGGACGAAAGAAATTTTGATTACAACTTTGTAAAAAACTTACAATTGAGAATTTGAATATATTGAAAATAAATTGAACGTTGATTGATGAAAACTGAACATTACAATGAACGAAAGCAGAAAATTACAATTGTTGGTGTAGGGGCGGACACCAGTGAGCTTGAAAGATTTTTGAATGACTAATACCCCCTATAATAGCATTCGAAACAAAAACTTAAGTGACAAAAGTAGACGTTTAAAAGACGAGAAATCATACTAAACGTTTACTAATATCAGAGTTATTTTACAATTGAAATAACTATTACAATGAAAAGAAAATTACAACTCAAACTTGAACTAATATTTACAATGTGCGGTCGAAGTTGGGCAAACTGCTACTGCAATAGTGTCAGGGGGTTAAGTAAATCTGTGGTCCTTGACATTCTCCCCCATTTGTTTTGGCAACGTGTTCGATTCCATCAATGCATGATATGCTTCAATTACTGGTTTGAAGGCTCCAATAGTTTTTTCTCTTTCCCAAGTATTTTCATCGCTGCTGCATCCAATCCATTTGACCAAGTACTCCTGATAATCTTTTCTAGAAGCTCGAGTGATTCGATGGTCAAGAATAGTTTCAGCAACTTTCTTTCCAACTTTCTTCAGTTCAAACACAGGTCGCTTTGACTCATTTCTAGATGCATCCTCCTTATCTGCAAAGTATGACTTCAGCACACTAACATGAAGGACCTTGTGGATTTTACACCATGAAGGGAGTTCAACTCTATATGCAATTTTTCCAATCCTCTTCACGATGGGTAATGGTCCAATGTATTTTGGCGTCAGTCTTGAGTCCTTCTCTCTTGTTGGTTTGTAAACATTTCTGTCGAGAAACTTAACCATTATCAGATCTCCAACATTGAATGCAATGGAACGACGCTTTAGATCTATAGCCTTTTTATATCGTTTTTGAGCTTTCCCAAGATAACTTCGAGCAATTTCAATATTTCGTTTCCACTCTTGAGAAAAGTTCTTAGCTTGAGGGGACTTGGTACTTTGTTCGATATCCACTATACGAGGGAGTAGCGTTGCTGGCCAGTAACAATTTCAAAAGGACTCTTATTGGTGGAAGAGCTCTTTTGGGCATTGAAGCAAATCTGAGCTGCATCCAAAAGTTTTACCAAATTTTTCTGCGACGTAGAGATAAAGTGCCGAAGATATTCTTCTAGTATAGAATTGAAGTGCTCCATCTGTCTGTCAGATTATGGGTGAAAACTAGAACTCGTGCTCAAAGTTAAACTAAGAAGTTTGAACAACTCAGTCCAAAATATGCTAGTGAAATGAGGATCTCAGTCACTGTCGATGTCCTTAGGCAATCCCCAGTATTTGACAATATGTTTGAAGAAAAGTTGAGCTATATCTTCCGTAGATACATACTTAGGCGCTACAATGAAAGTTGCGTATTTTGATAGACGGTCCACCACGACGATGATAGTGCCAAAATCCTCAACTTTTGGCAACCCAATAATGTAGTTCATCGATATACTTTCGAATGATCGGGTTGGGACGGAAAGGGGCTCCAACAATCCCTCCTTTTCTGATGATTTGCCTTATCTTGCTGACAAATAAGACAGATTTTTACATAAGTTGCAATGTCATCCCGCATTTGAGGCCAGTAGTATACACGTTGCAGTAGTGCACAAGTGCATTCCTCTCCGGGATGCCTTGCCCAACTCGTGTCATGACATTCTGTAATTAATGATTTCCTCAAATCTCCGCCCTTAGGAACATATAGGCGGTCTTCCTTTGTCTTCAATAGCTCCCCATCGAGCCAGAATTATCGAGTTTTACCCTGCTTGATAAGGTCGACCAAATATTGAGTAGTCGGGTCCTTCTCCATAAGTGCACGAATTTGGTCTCTTGTGTTTGTGGTGACGGCGCTCCCTGAAAGAGCAGCTACGGAGCAAATGGAAATCAAATCGGCCCGTCGACTAAGAGCATCAGCAACATGATTACTAGATCCGAGACAATACTCTTGCATAAAATTGAACTCTGCAAGAAATTCTTGCCAACGAGCCTGCTTGCTCGATAGTTTTGGTTGGGACATGAAGTGACTAACCGCAGTGTTATCTGTCTTCACAATAAATGGAGACCCAAGCAAAGTGTGACGTCATCCTCTGAGACAATGGACTATTGCCAACAATTCTTTTTCATGTGTCGAGTAACGACGTTCTGTTTAGTTTAACTTCCGGCTCTCATATGCTACCGGATGTCCTTCTTGCATGAGGACTCGACCAAATACAAAATCTGAAGTATCTGTATGAACTTCAAATGTTTTAATCATATCTGGTAAGGCTAAAATCAGGTTTGGCCACATGGACTTCTTCAACCTTTCAAAAGCAGTTTGACATTGGGACGACCAATCCCAATTCTTATCCTTCTTTGTTAATTTGGTAAGTTGCAATGTAATTTCTGAGTAGCCTTTTACAAATCTTCGATAGTAATTGCATAACACCAGAAATGAACGTACATCAAGTATGGTTTTTGGTGGTTGTCAATCTTTGATGGCTGTAACCTTCTTCGAATCCATGTGGATTTTACCTTGTTCAATGATGTAACCCAAGAAACTGATAGATGTCTGAGCAAATGAGCATTTAGACGATTTGGCATAGAGTTCATTCTCCCGTAGCCGATTAAAAACTTGCCTCACATGTTTGACATGTTCCTCCAATGTCTCACTGTAGATTACTATGTCCTCCAAGTACACCACGATAAAATCATCTAAGAACCCGTGAAGTACCTGATTCATCATAATACAAAACGTTACTGGAGCATTTGTCAAACCAAAAGGCATCACTTTAAATTCAAAGGCTCCATATCTGGTTATCACCGTAGTCTTTGCTTCGTCTTCCTCCTTAATCCGAACTTGCAGTATCCGGATCTAAGATCAATTTTTGTGTAATACTTCACCCGACTCAGTTGATCGAAGCAATCCGTAACCAGTGGGATAGGATAGCTATTCTTTACATTAATCTTGTTCAAGGCTCGATAGTCACAGCATATTCTAAGAGAACCATCGACCTTTATCTGAAACAATACAAGATCTCCGTATGGCGACTTCGCAGGCACAATGATTCTATTTTCCAGCATTTCTCCCAATTGCTTCCTAAACTCTTCAAGCTCAGGCTGAGACATACAGTATGGTGCCCTGACATGAGGTTTGACACCTGGAATAAGTTCAATCTCATGATCAATCGTCCTTCTTGGTGGTAATTTCTTTAGTAATTCGTCCAGCATGATGTCCTCAAATTCCCGAATAAACCTTTTAACGGATTTTGGAATAGGGCCATTCGCCTCTTCGATCTCCTCTAATCGAAAAGTGTACAAAAAAGAAGGTTCATTTCTCTTAAAACCCTTACTAAATTACATGGCTGAGATACTCTTCTCGTCTATTATCCCAACTTGTGCAGCAATGACACACGGCTTATTTCCTATCATCATTAACGAATCGGAATATGGCAACACTGCTGTGTTAGTATCCCGAAAAAATTCCAATCCCAAAATAAGCTTGAAATCATCCATCCGAACTGCAAATAAATTTGTCCTTCCCTTGAAAGGACCTGCTTTCATCAACACCGATTTCGTCACTCCAACTATTGGTTGAGCAGCAGAGTTGATTGCTTTGACTTTTCCACTACCCTTTTCCAGAACAAGTCCAAGTCGCTCTACTTTAGTACATGCAAGGTAGTTGTGGGTAGCACCAGTATCCATAATAGCCTTGATTGGCTTCCCGTTGATTTTCACATTAATGTACCTTAAGCCTTTAACCCTACAAATTCGAGCCTTCGCTTCTTCCATTTTTGCCTCTTTCAATGGGACATCATCCTTTTCAGCAACCCGATGCGACAGTGTGTTGCACCGATTTGAAAATGCCCAAACTACGTCCTCATCCTCTTCGGAGTCGGTCTCACTATGACAATTAGCCTGTGGGGCCTCTTGCTTTGAACTTGACCCGTCACTTGCTAGCTAACAATATGCATTCACCATCCGCTTCTGAGGACACTTCGACACCCGATGAGGTCCTGCACATAAAAAGCACATCAATTTGGGAGTAGCATCAGTTCGGCCCTCCGTTGCTTTCCTTTGTTCCAGTTGTTACTGTTGCTGCCGTTAAAATTTCCTTGACAGCTATTATGATAATTTTTCTGAAAGCCACGGGTGCTTTGATAGGCTCCTCCTTTATTCTGAGAGTAACGCTCTCTCCCATTTGGATTCGAGCTGGATTTGTAAGGTCTGTTACCACCTCCAATTGCTTGATTACTCCCTGAAGGTCGATCTTTTCTAGATTTCGTTTGGTAGTCGCTCAAGTATTCAGCGGCTCCCATCGTCGTGCTCAAATTAGTAACTTTATATCTTTGAAGTTTAATGCTTGTCCACGATTTCTACCCTTCCATAAAGGTGAAGAGCTTATCCTTTTCCGACATATCTCGAATATTCAGCATATGCTCTAAAAAAGATTTCACAAACTCTCTGATAGAGCTTGTGTGTTTCAAGTCTCAAAGTGCCCGTCGAGCTTTATACTCGACATTTTTCGGGAAAAACTGGATCTGATCACTTCTTCGAGGAGATCCCAAGAATCTATTCAGACCCTGACCTTTCTAGCATCGTCTTCGATCGAAGCTACGAGAAAGTACTGTTCCATGTCAAATAAGAAGTTTTCGACTTCTTTTGCATCACGTGCCCCTCCTTAGGTACATGGTTCAGGAATTTTGAGTCTAAGAGTATACTTAGGTACGGGAGCTTGCCCATTGCCTACTGCACGTTGGAATACTCGTAATTGAGCTCTCAACGCTTTCATTTCATCCTGCAGATCAGGAATGATTGCAGCAGCTTCAATCATTGCTGCGCAAGCCCTTTGGCTTTCATCCAGTTGGATATGTAATCCACGAATATCGAATTCTGCCATCTCGACTCTTTCCTCGAGACCGTCCAAGGCATAGCACAACCTAGTAGTTGTCTCATCAAGCGCATCTACGCATTGTTTAGTAGTACTCTTCTTTTGAAGCTCTTCCACTTCAGTGGTGTGGGATGTAATTGGATCCATAGCTTTCTTATCGAGGGTCGTGAGCGCGGCTCTGATACCAACTTCACGAGGTGCCTTTCTTCTTGGCACAGAAAGGAATATCGTGCGGCAGTAGTTTGATCCGCTAGACTACCTTCCGCCTTTTCTTGATCGCGTCGGGACGAAAAAAATTTGATTACAATTTTGTAGAAAGCTTATAATAAAGAATTTGAATACATTGAAAGTAAATTAAATATTGATTGATGAAAACCGAACATTACAATTGACGAAAGCAGAAAATTAAAATTGCTGGTGTAAGGGACGGACAGTGAGCTTCAAAGATTTTTGAATGACTAATACCCCTTATAATAGCATTCAAAACAAAAATCTAAGTGACAAGAGTAGATGTTTAAAAGACGAGGAATCATACTAAACGTTTATTAATATCAGAGCTATTTTACAACTGAAATAATTGTTACAATGAAATGAAAATTAGAATTCAAACTTGAACTAATATTTACAACGTGCGGTCGAAATTAGGCAAACTGCGGCTGCGATAGTGTCAAGGGGTTAAGTAAAGCTGCGGTCCTTGACACATGGTCCGGTTCTAGTTGATTATCTTTAGATTTGAACCAAATTTGAATTTTCGAATATTTAATAAGTGGAACCGTTAGGTCCAAATTTAATTATGAAACTATTCGAGTTTAGTTTCGATCAGTTCCTGTATTTTATATAAGAATTAAGTTTTTTTAATATTTACAACAACGTTACATTAACTCAATTAATGATATGTTCAATATTAAAAGTATTTCCAAGAAACTATTTAAATATGGTACGCTCTTTGTTTTAAAAAATCAACCTTTAAATTCATACCCAAAAAAATTATTTAAATTAACATTTTAATTTTACTCTCTAAATTTAGAAAACCAAACTCACTCTCTATAGTTAAATGTATTCAAAGTGTTTCAATTTTTAATGTAAGAAAATAATAAAATAATTTAGAGAAAAACTAGTTAAAGTAAAATATAGAGAAAATTAATCAATATATTTTGGAAATAGTAGAATTAAGTGTTAAATATAAAAAGATTGATGGATTACTTCAAAATTTTAACTTTTTAAATGTATAGATACTTTCAAATGATAAAATATGCTCTTTAAAAATGGAGAGTCTTTTGACAATGCTCTAACTCTTACCAAATGATGTTATCTAATCCTATATATCTTTTGCACCTCTTTTTGTTGAGTTCTTTATAGACTTGATTGTTAAAATCACAAGATAATGAAGATAACAAGCTCACAATAATTCAATTTTTCCAGAACTATAGAAACGATACTATGGTAGAATAATATATCAGCAAACTTATTCAAAAAAATAAAATAATTTGACTCATTTAAGATAAATAAATTAAAAAATTAGAAAGATTCGATTTTTATTCGATTATTCGGTTATTGATCTAGAATTGAGAACCGATTCGAACCCATCGATTCTCTATTCAGATACTCGTTCAGTATTTAACTTAAAAATAACGGCTTGGTACGATTCAATTCGGGTCAAATTCGATTCGATCCGATTTGTTTCGAGAATTTTATCCAACCCTAACAGATAGTATTATAGACTTAAAGATCACTAAGAACGTTTATCATTAATTGTTTACTCTTTCAAAATGTTTGATACAACTTAAAAGTAACATTCGAGATTTGTTTGATTGCAAAAATGGAATTGAATTGAATTGAAAATGAATTCCAAGGAATTGAATTACCTAGAAATTATTTTTCTGAGAATTGTAAATTATTGTATTTGATTGGTATAATTTTTCACGTGAAAAATGTTGAAATAAGTGTTTTTTAGTGTTCGTTTGACTTTGTTTTACATGAAAATTGTCAATTAAAGAGATAGAATTTACTGATATAGGGGATGAAATTTGTGTCTATTGCAAAAGATATATATATATATATTCAAGAAAATCATCTATCTTTTAGTATTCGTTTGACTTTGTTTTACATGAAAATTGTCAATTAAAGGATTTTTTTTTTTACATTAACTCTTAGAATTTGTTTCCATTTTCCCAAAAAAAAAAAAGGAAAAAAAAAAAGAATCTGGAATTTGAAAAACCACCATATCCCATGGGAATTCATTTTCCCTAAAAACCTGGAATTGGCACCCGTGTGAGCACTATTCATGGAAAACAATTGTCTGGAAAAAATGGTGTATCAGACACCCAAAAAGTGGGAAATGGAAAAGGATTTCCATGGAAAATATATTGTATCAAACGGTGCCTTAAAACTATTTTTATTGATAAAATGTCAGCTTGTAAAGACATGTTGTCGAAAGAAAATTGCTAAAAGATTCTTTTTAAGCATGATCTGATATCTTTACTGTTTAGTTCTATCTAATTCAATATAGTAAAAATGACCTTTAAATTCGTGATCATAACCTAAATATTTAGACATGATATTTCGAAACTCGTCACGTGAGATTTTAGTGTTAAACTAATTTTAGCAATGTAATTTGTAAACAAGAGGCCAGTGATTGATTTATGCTTAAATTAGTAGAGTTGGATAAAAGAAAGGAGGTTGTTTTGGGGAAATTTTGTGGCATTAATAGGAAAGTAGGTTAAGATTTGTTGAAGATGAAGTCAAATGGAGAGTTTAGAGAACCCAACAAATGTGACAAATAAATTATAAAGTTTCACATCTGAAGACTAAAAAAGGCTTTAACAACCTAATCTCCTTTGTGTCGTTTCCAATGCAGAATGTTTTCTTATTAATTTCTTTCTTCATAAATTTCGTTCGATCCATACCATATCTATTGAAATAATATTAATAAAATCAATTTTTTTATTGACTAGGCATATAATTATGTATATAATAGAGAATGGAGATTCGTTAACTTTGTCTGAACAAAAGGATTAAGCCTTATGGCTGTTCGCATGCGGCCTACAAACCATTAATCTATATAAAAGTATCCATCTTTGCCTCACTATTGCGCCATTTGTTGGGGTCCTTTTGAAAAAAGAATACTACCACCTACAAAGGAAATAACAATTATTTTTGTATTGTATTGGATAATTGGCGCAAATTGTTATTATCTTCCTTTTTTATGGTGCAACTTGCTCATATCATTTCACTTTAGATATTTGGGTATTTAGATTGATCTTTCTTTGCACTAATGATCATTTTCGTCCGACCATGTCCTGTTTATCAGTATGAATGGACGAAGTCAGATCTAAAGAACAATTTCTGTAAATAGTGGTCAATCTGATGGTTCAAATGTCAAAAGTGAAACAATAGCAACAATTTTCTTAATGAAGCAAACGATATGAATGTTTGTGTCAATTACGCGATGAATCAGATCATGCACCTTAAAACACAATGAATAGCAGTACTCACGAGGTTGATGAAAACATTGAGCATTCTGATGAATCAGAGTTTTAGCAACAGGTAGTAATATGAAATTTGTTATATATAATTGAATGAATCTAAATAGTAAAGGGTTCATACCAAAAATATATGTTGACGGAGGGGCGGAGCCAGCGGTACCTCCAAAAAAAAAAATCTACTGGGCCTACGCCCCTGATATGCTCAGAAGGATTGATGAATTAAAAGGGGGATATATCTACAATTGGTTTAATTCAACTATAGAAGATTATTTCTATGTCGTCTGTATGATTCTAGGCTGGACGACATTGTGATGCAAAATCATTATGGGACGACATGAGGTAACAAAGATTAAGACAAGTAATTAAGAATATTTGTTTACTTAACTGCTCTATTCAACACGGACCAGCATGCCAATATTTTTTCCTTTCCATAGTAACAACGTAAAGTAAGTTTAATGTTTCTGCTACTTAGAATCCCGTTTTGTTCAATTTTAACTCATCTATCTTGCCATTTGAGTTCAAGGTAAAGCAGACTTTCTCTTGAATATTTATGGTGATGAGCATCCGTAGAAGTAGTAGTTTATGATGAAGACCTCTTCCTAACAAGCAACCAAGAATTTTGTTAGCTTCTTATAGCGTTGCCCCGTTTTGGTTATGTGACTATTTTCTTTGTCTTCAAGAAGAGTCGTTCTTTGCTATCAATGGAGCAATTATTCAGGGGATATCCTACTTCCAAGAAACCGGTATGATGACTAGGTGGATACATGGAGTGACACACAACCTGCCATTTGATCTATTTCTTTGTTCAGAAGGTTTATGACTACTGATGCAAGGCTAAGCAACTCTAGTTATGAGAATATGAATCATGTACAATTGAATCAAATCTAAGTTTCGTTGACTTTGGTAAAATTGAAAATTTGACACAGTTGAAATAATCTTTCTATTTTATTTAGTGCCACAAATAAATGACAGAGCTATAACATTAGTTTAATAGTACACCATACTAATAAAAAAACCTAATCCTGTAAAAGACATAAACCTCCTTTAATATTAAAGTGATAATTTAATGAAATCGGACAAAGGCCATGTTGGCCACCTAAGGCATCTTGGATTTTGGAGGTCAACTATTGCCCTCCTTACTCATGACGGCTTAAGCTGAACACAGATGGATCAACTTTTGATAGTCCAAGACTTGCTGGTTGTGGCATGGTCTTTCGCACTTGGAGAGCTTCGTCAAGGGAGTACTTCTCAATTAACTTTCGTGTGTACTGCCATTGATTACGCACGGGAGTATGGGTGAATGTAGGTCCCAGATACATCAACTTTCTATGTTAAAGACGACTTTGGTTTTGAAACAGAAAGTAAAATCGTAAAATAAGAACACAAGATTTTTCGACCGTAGCCCCGAGGTTCGGCAACCGCTATTAACGCCTAATCCCCGTTGAGCATCTCCTAAGGATTTCGCCCGAATCCACTAAGAAAGCCCTTAAAATAGGCAAGAATGTTACAGATTTGAACCACAAAGGTTCAAACACAAATGACCTCTCAAACTCTGATCTCTCTCTTTACAAAATACTCACAAAGAATACTCAACACTCAGAATACCATAATCTCACAAAGAGATTACTAAAATCATCAAGAAGATGAATTTATAGAGAATTTCAGAGATAAAACCACGAAGGAGACGAGAGAAGAACGAAGAAAACCAAAAACTGCCCTAACCCTAGAATGAAGAGTTCAATTTAAGTGGAATACGATCAGTCGTTGATCCAACGGTCCAGATTTCACCAAGTGTCAGCCATCTATTTAAAACGCACCAGTGCACAAAAGATAAAACACGCTTTCAATTCATTCCAGAATCTTTACTTAATTGGATAAAAAAAAGACCCGATTTACTTGGGTTGGCTATGCTGGACCATTTCTAATAAATGGGCTTAAAAATATAGCAACCCATGTACAATCTCCACCTTTGCTTCATTTTTAAGACTCTCAATAGTGGACTCAAACTTCACCTCAGTCATGTGCTCGGTTAAACCCGTCAAAACAAAAGAAAAACTAGTTAGTTTCAAGATTCAATAACTTCAAAGAATCTTGAAATTTATTCAATGGTATTACCTTTGTGCCTGCATCTGCATCTACTGGATTCACTTTAGTGGATATTTTTACCAGTTTTATATCACCCTTTTCAATTATATCCCTTATGAGGTGAAACTTAACATCTATGTGTTTGGTTCTATCATGAAACACTGGATTCCCACTTAAGAAAATAGCACTTTGATTATCTAAACAAAGCTCCACCTTATTTTCTATCAACCCCAATTCATTTAATAGATCGTGTACCCACAGACCTTCTTTTACAGCTTCTGTGGTTGCAATGTACTCACCTTCAGTGGATGATAAGGCGACTAATTTCTGAAGCTGAGACTTCCAACTAATGCAGGTGTTATTTATCACATAAAAATATGCAGTGGTAAATTTTCTATTGTCTAAATTTCCAGCAAAATCAGAATCAACATACCATTTTAGTTTAAGACCATTTTTATCAGATTTAAGCATAAGTCCTAAATTCTGAGTACCTTTTAGATATCTGATTAAGTGTTTCATAGCTTCCTAGTGAGTTTGACCTGGATTACTCATAAATCTACTTAAAACACTAACAGCAAATGCAATATCTGGTCTAGAGCACACCATAACATACATGACAGATCCTACTGCATTTACATAAGGCACATTTGCCATTCTATTATATTCATTTTCAGTTTTGGATGAATGTTCAACAGACAACTTCACACAAGCAGATAAAGAAAGGCTAACAGATTTTGATTCATGTAGTGAAAACCTCTTAACTACTTTTGAATATAGGATCCTTGTGTTAAAACATAATTTTCTATCTGTTCTATTTCTTTTTATTTCCATTCCTAATATTCTTCTAGCAGGTCCTAGATCCTTTATTTTGAATTCAGATTTAAATTTTCCTTTTAAGGAATCAATTGCAACTTTATCATGACCAGCTAGAAGCATATCGTCTATATATAAGAGCAAATAGAAAAATTCAGAATTTCCCACACACTTGAAATAAAAACATGAATCATATTCAGATTTATTAAATCCAATGCTTTGCATAAAAGTGTCAAATCTCTTATACCATTGCCTAGAAGCCTGTTTCAGGCCATAAAGGGATTTCTTTAGTAAACACACTAAGTTTCTGTTCCTTTTATTTTCAAATCCCTTAGGTTGAGACATATATATTGTTTCATCTAATGTTCCATAGAGAAAAGCGGTTTTCACATCCAATTGTTCTAATTCTAAGTCAAATTGTGCTACTAAAGCAAATAGAATCCTAATTGATATATATTTAACAACTGGTGAAAATATGTCATTATAGTCAATTCCTTCTCTTTGTGTGAAACCCTTAGCTATTAATCTTGCCTTATATCTATTATTGCCTCTTTTCAAATCACTTTCTTTTATTTTATACACCCATTTATAGTCTACCAGTTTGCAGTCAGTAGGGTTTTCTACCAAATCCCAAGTATGATTCTTATTTAGAGAATTCATTTCTTCTTGCATTACAGCAAGCCATCTTGTTGAATCTTTGCAAGAAACAGCCTCTTCAAAAGAGGATAGTTCAGAACTTAGTGTTTCAGATTCAATATGTTCAGATACATAGTCTACATGTAAGAATTTAGAAGGGGTTCTAATTACTCTTCTTTCCCTGTCTCTAGCAAGTTGATAATCTTGCAGATCAGTAGTAGGATTAAGAGATTGGTTGTCATCTAAGTTTTCATTAGTTATAGCTTAGGTTTGTTCTAGAGGTTGCTCCACCTCAATTTGAGTTCGATTTTGATCATCTTGTATATCAATTTCAATACTGGTAGACACAAAGTCTTTATCAGTTAGTTCTTCTCTATTGTTGTCACTAGGACAAGGGAAATCCTCTTCATTAAAAATAACTGATCTACTTATTATGACTTTGTAACCTCTAATTTCTTTCAACCACAATCTGTAACATTTAACTCCTTCTCCATACCCTAGAAACACGCACTTACTGGACCTGGGATCTAATTTAGAGCCAGTTTGGAGTGAATAGGCTGCACAACCAAAATTTTTTAGATAGGAATAATTTGGCATGGATCCTGTCCAAAGTTTTTCAGGTATTTGATAGTCTACAGAACTTGAAGGACTTCTATTTATAAGGTAACTGGCTGTGTTAACAGCTTCTCCCCAGAATATTTTGAGAAGACAAGAACTTATTAGCATGCATCTAGTTCTTTCAAGGAGTGTCATATTCATCCTCTTAGCAATTCCATTTTGCTGGGGAGTATAGACAACAGTCCTGTGTCTTTGTATCCCATTATTGCTACAAAATTGGTCAAATTCAACATTGCAGAATTCTAGACCATTGTCTGTTCTTAATGTTTTTATCTTCCCATTAGTTTGGTTTTCTACCATGATTTTCCATTTTTTTTAAAGGTTATGAAAGTATCTGATTTATTTCTTAATAAGAGGATCCAGACATTTCTAGAAAAATCATCTATTATCAGGAGATAATATCTGTAGCCTTAGGCAGTACACAGGTGCAGGCCCCCACATATCACTATGTATATAATCAAGAGTATTCTGGGATTTATGTATGCCTGTACTAAATGGCAGTCTGTTCTGTTTAACTAAGATACAATGTTCACAAAAGTTTAACTTGTGAACTTTGTCTTTTCCAAAGACACCTTCTTTTGAAAGAAGTTTTAGTCCATTCTCCCCAAGATGTCCAAGTCTCCTATGCCACAGTTATAAATTATTAGCCTGAGTCACAAAGTTCACATCATTATTATGAGACACACACTTAACACTTATCAAATAAATTCCATTTGTCTTAGATGCATTAATGATAATGTTATGATTTTTCTTTATATTTGTAAAACCCTTATTGATTTCAATCTGATAATCTTCATCATCTAGAACTCCTAATGAAATAAGATTCCTTTTCAAGGCAGGGACATATCTAGTATCTTTTAAAAGTAATGTTTGATTACTTTCAAGTTTTAGTATAATGTTTCCAATCCCTTTCACTCCATAGGACTCATTATTTCCTAATTTTACAAAACCTTCATTTAGATTTGAAAAATCAGAAAAATAGCTAAGGTTTGGACACATATGAAAAGAACAACCTAAATCAAGAACCCAATCTTGATTTGTTCTTTCATATGAGGAGACATAGGCAACACCAATGTTTGCCCCTGCTTCTTTTTGAGAAGCAGTATTAGCAAAAGGACCATCACCCTGATTAGACCCATTTCTTTGATTTTAGCCTTTCTAAAACAATCTTTGATAAGGTGTCCAAGTTTGCCACAATAGTAGCACTTTCTATTCTTATCATATCCTTTAGTATTTTTCTTATCTTTTGCCCTATTATTACCCCATTTTTTCTTCTGAAAATTCTTGCTTCTATTAGCCTGACTAAAATTACTAACGCCTTTAGACTTAGTCTTAGGGTTAGGTAGAGAAGTTTCAACACTAAGTGTTTCTTTATGTTCTGATCTTAACTCAAGTTCCTTATTCTTTAGGGAATTATGAATTATATCAACAGTTAGATCATCCCTACCATAGTCTAGGGCATTCCTTATGTCCTTATATATATCACCCAGTGCATTAAGCAGACAAACTACCTTTTGATCACTAGAGATTTTCTCACCACAGTTTATAAGATCTTGTGTGATCTTATTGAACCTATCCATGTTTTCTTCTAAGTCAACACTAGGGTCAAACTTATGGCTGAAAAATTGTTTCCATATTCAATTCACATGACAAAGTACGAGAGTTTGATGCTAAAGCATGAATACTTGAAAACATTTTTATACTCACATAAGATCTTACTAGGCCGTTCCTTCATTATTCATGATTTTACGTTTAAATTGGTCAAACTTTTTATATTTTTTAAGTTAATGTATCAATGTGATTAATCTTATCATAACCACAACCCTTATCGTTATCTATACTTCCTAAGTTCAAAGTTCAATCCCATCTTAATGGTGACTCAATCACGTGGCCTCATTAATCACAAAAATAAAATGTTTGACCAATTGATCTAAGCAATTTTTATACTATTCTTCTAGTTCCTGAAAACAAATTTATATGTATTAGAGTTGTAATTTCATGTCTTCTGATAATTCTTCACGAAAAATTCGCTACTCGATTCGCATCCATGACTCGCCTCACTTGTCACCCCAAATTTGAAGAGGGCTTTAAGTTTGGGCACGCGAACATATAATTTTATGCTCAAAACACCCTAGACTTTTGGTTTGGTGACATGAGAAGCTCTATATCTTGCAGCAAATCTGTTGAACAAGGCTAGAGCATTGCTATTAACCTGAACAAGATTAAGGACCTTGGCTTTGATCATGGCCTTCATCTTGCTGCCGATCGACCTGCCGGAAAACCCATCGAGACAAGAGCTTGCATCAGTTACAGCGGCACTCATCCATGTCTGGACATTGCTTGCATGCTTCTAGGGCTTTCCACAGTTCAGCTGCAGTATCAGTATCAGTATCATCTAACTTCCTAATCACAGAATCAGATAAGTGCAAAAATAAGGTACTCCATGCCAATTTATCTTGTTCGGTTCTCCTAGCTTCACTTAGGGTTTCAAGCCAAGACTCATCAATATATTTCACACATTTTAATTGCATTAAAAGTGCTTTTATTTTCTGGCGTCAGAGACTAAAGTCTCCTTTACCATCCCACATAGGAACATCCATTTTCGTGGCCATAATGTGCAGGAGTGTAACAATTATTCTCAAGAGTTTCAGAATCAAGTTAAAAAGTATCACACAGATCAATTTATTTTAACTTGTGATTTGGGAGAAAACAACAGTATACAACAGATTGATAATTTCACATATGCTTATACTCAATCAACAATGTGTACTCAATACATGTAGTTTACGTATACAGTTATCACTTCACAATATGAGATAAATCAGTTTACAGTTATGCAGGTTCCATGAACTAATTCAAAAGGTTCAAGACAGCAGCAAATATAACAGTAATATATGTCAGAAAGTTATTCTAATTTCATAAGTTGTTTAATATTCAACAGTAAGTCACAAAGACATATACACTTACACACAGTAAGCTACAAGTTTAAATAAAGGAAACAGATATACCTTCAAAGAAGAATAATCTCAGACTAAAGAAAAATTATAGTTCCTGAATACACCAACATTCGATTATCAGTTACAAATAACAGTATATGCAGCAGACTAACTATAGAATCATAGATAAAACCACGAAGGAGACGAGAGAAGAACGAAGAAAACCAAAAACTGCCCTAACCCTAGAATGAAGAGTTCAATTTAAATGGAATACGATCAATCGCTGATCCAACAGTCCAGATTTCACCAAGTGTCAGCCATCCATTTGAAACGCACCAGTGCACAAAAGATAAAACACGCTTTCAATCCATTCCAGAATCTTCACTTAATTGGATCAAAAAAGGACCCGGTTTACTTGGGCTGGCTATGCTGGACCATTTCTAATAAATGGGCTTAGAAATGTAGCAACCCATTTACAGTGAAGAAAGCTTTGACTCGAGAGTAGCTCAGCCTATTTCGTGGCTGTCTTATTGTCGGAATCACGAAAAGTCTTTTGACATTGACGTTCGTGCCGGGATAAATGTCTAGGTAGTGCTTCCTAGATGGATGTTACTATTACTCATATGTATTGTGATGGCAATCTTGTAGCAAATTCACTAGCGTTAAGAGATCGTCATCACTTCTTGTACTTGGTGGTGGATAGCTCCATAACGTTTATATTTTTCGATAGGTAGCAAGCCTAGATATAGGTTTGTTAATGTTTTCCTCTACTCACACTTTGGTATACTCTTTATAATATATCAATAAAAATGTTGAGACGAGTAGATGACGAGGGTGCTAAAAAGGTGTTGACCTAATTGGAACGTCCAATTGTATATATTGATTCCTATTTTTAACAATCTACGAAAAAAGGCCTCTTGCCTCATAGCCGAGCCCTCAGTCCTCCTTTGGGTGGTCTAATTGAGCCTCGGACCCACAGTCTGGTCTCTAAGAAGAAAGTCTGCAAGACAAAAAATGGCATATTATAAATATAGGCCATGGAATTTAATAGGAATATATCCCAATTCCATTCTACAGAATATAAGAATCTCACTTTGTTTATCTTGATGAGACGTTGCAAAGCTTTTCCTCCATTCTCAAGAATATTAGAAGGATTTTCTTAATAAAATTCTATTGTTTCACACGCACGCACACACACAAACAAGTAGGCCAATGTATTCCACCAATCCGATCCCATTGGATCATCCAAAAAGATAAAGTGCCTAAATTACACAAAAAGAAACGCCAAAAAGCAATCCCACTCTAAAAATTCTTCAACACCAATAGTATTCGAAAGAAAAACCTATTGGGAAATTCGCACGATAGCTAAAAATCAGTTAAAAACATAAAAAGTTTACGAATTAAAGAAAGAAAATGCTGAGAAACCTTCAACAAAACTCCATTGAGATCTTCTTTCTCTTCTTCTTTCTCAATAATCATTTCCTCATTGTCAAAGCCCACATCTTCATATACGCAGGCTGTTCACAAGATAAATACACGCTTAATTCTCCCTATGTAACAAATCTCAACTCTTTATTATCCTCCATTACTAATTCGGCTCCACAGGCACTTTACAACAGCTTTTCTCTCGGAAACGACAGCTCAACCGCCTCCTCGGATGGGTCAATTTACGGCTTGTATCAATGCAGAGGTGATTTGAAGACAGAAGACTGCGCTAAATGCATAGTCAATGTGGTGAGCCAGATTGGTTTGTTGTGTCCATACACATATGGTGCAGCTTTGCAACTTGATGCCTGTTTTGTAAGATATGATCATTTTGATTTCTTGGGAAAGTTGGACACAAGTCTTAGGTACAGTACATTCAAGCACTTCATCTGAAAGTTTAAACTCTTAGAAAATAGACATATTTATCTGAGTTTTGTCTTCAACAACAGTTACAAGAAGTGCAGCAAAAGTACAACAAATGATGCCGAATTCTTGCGACGACGTGACGATGTTATCACTAATTTGCAAGTGGCAATAGGGTTTAGGGTTAGTTCATCAGGGTATGTTGCAGGTTATGCTCAGTGTTTGGGGGATATTGGTGCCACAGATTGTTCATCTTGCCTATCTGATGCTGTCACGAAAGTGAAGAGTCTGTGTGGATCTGCTGAAGCTGCAGATGTGTTCTTGGCACAGTGCTATGTGCGTTACTGGGCTTCTGGTTACTATGATACCTCTTCAGGTATATAATTTCTGTTTTTAATTTTTACATGATTTTTTCCAGTAGAAGTAGCTAGAATTTTCATGAAAAAATGGAAAAATCCAATTGGTAGTAAAATTTAATGTAAATCTTTCGCCCGGAAAAATGTAATACATTTGAGCTAATATAAAGGACATTTTTCACCCGTTAGGCCCCCATTTTTTTCAAATTTTAATGTTTGAAATAGTATTTTTTGAAGAATGTGTGGTTGAAAAGGAATGAAAAGTTTTTAATCTACGTGAAATATTATTTTTATGAAAAATTGTGTGCTTGAAAATAAGAAAGAGGGAAAAAATGAAAGAAAATGAGAGCCAAACGAGGAATATAAACGGATAGAATAATATTATTCATTTGTACTCTAGTGATATTTGATCTATGTGGTAGTGGAGCTACCATCACATTGTCCATTGAAGTTATATTGCTTTAGATGGTATAAAATTAGGCGTTTACGCTCCGACATCAGGCCCTACACTTAGTCGGCCCATATTTAGTTTAACAAAAAATCAAATTTTGAGTAGATTTTGATAAGTGGATGAAATGGGTGATTGAAATGTCAATAAAAATTGTTGATCTCATAAAATATATGATTGAAAATGAATTCGAGAAAAATGAATTTTAGAAAATGGGACTGAACATTTTATACAATTAAATTAATTGCAATACATCGAGCCTTTTCGTTGTTCTTATTCGACTACTTAATCTTTTGACATATTCTATTTAAACCATACATCTAACCTTCTCATGGCTTTTTTCTACATGATAAAAAATTATTCTTTCAGATTTAATTAACTTTCTGTAATATTATACTGTGAACTGATAAAAAGTTGAAAACTAAAGCTGATTCGAATTAAACAAGTTGAACACTTTAGATCGCACCCTAAAGCATTAGGAGAATAGAGAATCATATCCATTTCAAATATTTTTGCAAACCTAAAAACCAACAACCAATCTTTTAAAAATGGAAAAAGTACCTTCTTCCCCTTGAGCATCAATAATTGTGCTGTTTGTTTATTTTAGCCCTTTTATTTAATTTTAATCATACTTAATATTAACTTGAAGGGTGTAAAAGGACATTCACATTTCATAGAATAGGATTGGACATGATAATTAACATATTTGAACACACACGTCTCTTTTTACGACAACTAATGTCCAAAAACATTGATAATCGACGTAGAGTTGAACAAGATTAGATTATGTGACATACTTCTCTTTATGTACATTCATAGGCGATCGTCGTATGGAATCCTAGATTGACATATATACATTGCACTATTGAATTGTATAATTACAAAATTGGTGAATTTTCTTATTTTGTTTGATTTTGATGTTCTTGGTAGATTCTTCCAATAAAGACGATGTAGGAAAAACAGTGGCTACAATTGTGGGAGTAACTGCAGGAGTTGCAGTTATCATTGTTTTTCTTTCATTTTGTAGAAAGAAGTGTGGTAATATATAATTAATCAAATTCCTAATTTAAATTATTTTCTTTACTTATCTTTAATTAATGACAAGTTGTTGACTATAATTACACTATTATGCAGGTTAAGAAGAAGCCTAAGCAATTGGAAGATATTGCGGCATTTTTATTTTTTAAATGTATTATTCTTAAATGATCAATAGTAAACAAAGATCGAGAATTTAAATATCGATTCTCTTATACTTGTCACCTTAGAAAATGAGAATAAATTTGATATGTGAGTGCATGTTTTCTAGGGGAAATATAAATAAACTTCTAGCTTTAATTCAATTTCGTTTCTAAAAGATTCCATAAACTTCATAGTCACAAGTTCAATTCACATGACAAAGTACGAGAGTTTGATGCTAAAGCATGAATACTTGAAAACATTTTTATACTCACATAAGATCTTACTAGATCGTTCCTTCATTATTCACGCTTTTACGTTTAAATTGGTCGAACTTTTTATATTTTTTAAGTTAATGTATCAATGTGATTAATCTTATCATAACCACAACCCTTATCGTTATCTATACTTCCTAAGTTCAAAGTTCAATCCCATCTTAATGGTGACTCAATCACGTGGCCTCATTAATCACAAAAATAAAATGTTTGACCAATTGATCTAAGCAATTTTTATACTATTCTTCTAGTTCCTGAAAACAAATTTATATGTATTAGAGTTGTAATTTCATGTCTTCTGATAATTCTTCACGAAAAATTCGCTACGATTCGCATCCACGACTCGCCTCACTTGTCACCCCAAATTTGAAGAGGGCTTTAAGTTTGGGCAAGGTTTATTGAGATCTATCTGTCTCAACAAACTAAACCAAACAAGAACTTATATTAATTTTAGTTAATAAATGACAATTACAAAACTTTGTATTCACATATTACATCCACCTTACATGTGAATTCACAAACACAAACGAACATATAATTTTATGCTCAAAACACCCTAGACTTTTGGTTTGGTGACATGAGAAGCTCTATATCTTGCAGCAAATCTGTTGAACAAGGCTAGAGCATTGCTATTAACCTGAACAAGATTAAGGACCTTGGCTTTGATCATGGCCTTCATCTTGCTGCCGATCGACCTGCCGGAAAACCCATCGAGACAAGAGCTTGCATCAGTTACAGCGGCACTCATCCATGTCTGGACATTGCTTGCATGCCAAGGAAACTCACTTTCACCATCTTCATTCATTTGCTGCAACTCTTTGATAGAATTAGAGATTTGATCTACGCCGTCATTTATTTGATCCAAACAATCTTTGACTTGTTGATAACCCTTGGCCTTTGATTTCTTGAATAGTTTGGCCACTTCAGTGACGTAAACCCTAGTCGATTGAGCCCTAGCTAGGCTCACCCTCAAGGCAATTTGGGCTAATCTCTGATTATTTAATTGTGTCACATTCGAGTTGGTGATGAGATTGAAAAGACAACGTACACATAGTTCAGGGTAGCGTGTGGCTCGACACTGTAACTCAACAAATGCCCTAGCATGTGAACGCCGATGAACGGCCGGGTGCATTGCGTTAACAAGCGAAAAGACGAAGATGAGTAGGATAGAGAGCCTAATCATCACCATTTTTTGTGCTTAGCAGATGACTTTGAGAGGTTTTTCTGATTTTGTGATGTACAAATTTGAAGAGGTTATTGTGGGATTTATATAGAGAGGTTGTCACATGTTTAAGCATTTGATATCTCTACTTTGATTATACAATACTATGCAATTTTAATATAGTTTAAGGTGCATGTGTGACCTGTTTCCAAGAAAACCAGGTGGTTTGTTTAGGGTTGGAGTGTTTTGAGTAATTTGACAATTGTAAGTGAACTTTACTAATAACCAACATACAAATAAAATAACAAGATTACAAAATTGAATAATACTTAATTCTATTAAAAAAGATTTAATCTTATTTATTATACTACTAAGTTGTGTATCTAATGCTGCGTGCTAAATATATACGTCAGCATTATGCTTTGCTGGTCATTTAGTTGTAGTTCGAGCTGAATTATTCGAGTTTACAAACAATGCTATTTGACTTGTCTTGATCATTTGTAACAGCGTATTTACAATATTTTTTTATTTCTTTTGATGAAGACTTCATGAAAAATATGTTATTAGTAGTTTTGTACATGAAATAGCAAGTTATGATTTTCAAATATTTATGTGAAATATAACATCCTTTATCCAATCCTAACTGTTCGATAAGTGAGATGGAATAGTACTGAAAATTAAAGAAAATAATTATTTATTATATTATTTAATCTTTTCTAATACTATTGTGAAGTGCCAACCAAACATGCTTAGTGTACCTTATAACTAGGAACAATTGAGTGAAAAGTAAAAGTTGGAAAAGCCTAATGGCACTCTCGCCGGTGTCTACGGTTACTTGTTGCAAGAATTGCAAACAATTCATATAAAAAAGAACCAACATGATGCTAAAATTAAGGTTGACACATAATTTACATTTTAGCAAAATCATAATAATTAATATTATATTACCGCTACAAAATATCCAAGAAAGCAATGATATTTGTTTCCTACATAAAGATAAACAAGTAATAAATAATATTTTCGACGTTAGCAAAGTTTAATCTTAAATCCAGCAGCGATTCAAGTAAATCAATCAAACTTCCATATATAAATAAGATCTGACGGAATTTTATGTTGATTGTCGTTCCACCACAATCCTCCTCCTCTAACTAAATTTTGACACATGTCGGCCGCTCTTTCTTACCCTGTTGAATACGGAGTATCAATCGTCTTCACAGAAATAAAAATCAATTAATCTAACTGCTTTAGCTAATAAAAATAATTGATCCTGCAAATTTTAATCACAATTGAACCAATAATTCAAGTAATGGCCTTGTATATATCAAAATCTTGGAAAAGCAGATTTCACGGTCCATGCATCACGTAGGCATCAAGTATAGAAATAGTCAACTCTGGAACAATCAGAATGATCTCTTGATGTGATCCATTTGCATTTAACAATATTTCCTTCTCTTCAATTTCAGACAAAGGAACCACTAAACTAATTATTTGACATTATTATAGCATGTTTGCCCTCCGAGGCATATTCAAGTGGTGCAAAGGACAAGAGTGAAATATACTCAGTCTTGCTGGCAATCGTAGTGTGAGAGTTCGACTTCTGAAATATAGATTAAGACTTTTTGTGGGCACCAGTGTATAAGCAGTTCTTGTTTCCTGGCCTGCTTCGACACATTCCGCGATTAACCTCTTTCACGATACTCCAGGGACGGAGCGGTGGAGGATCCTTAAAGTTGAGGTTCAACCTTTTTTTTTTTATAGCATGTTTGGCCTAAAGCTTAAAAGCAGCTTATTAGCTGCTTCTTTTAGCAGCATAACATTAATGTCAGTGTACCAAACATCATGTCTGTTGTGCCAAATATACAGATGGTTGGCAAGATCCTTTTAAGAACTCAGTTTTGGATGTATTTCTCTGTCTCCTACTGTGTTGACTCGGTAAGGCAATTTTGACTAGATTTTGATTGATTTACTGAATTAGTAAAAAAATTTAATATTTTAATGAAGACTTTTTACGATAACAGTATTAAAACCTTCAAATGAAAACAAAGCCATTTAACAAAACATAAATAGAAAGTAATGCTATTTTCACTGTGCATATTTGCGAGAAAGCCATTTAACAAAATTCACCTTTGGACAATATGAAACAAAGCACCTGTCCAAATCTAATGGTTATCACTTATCCCCACATAGACTAAAGTTTAAATGCCTCCATAGTTTAAAATAAGGTAATTAGTACAAAACGTTCTTACCTTTAAGGTTTATTGTGGAAAACGTCCTCACATTTCATTTTTTTGGTATTTTTGTTCTTATTTCCACCTTTCTTTCCGGAAAACGTCATTTTCACCATTTTTAGTTTAAAATGACCAAAATACCATCTCATTTAAATAAAACCCAAAAAACATAAATAAATAAAAATAAAGAATAAATTACAATCTTACTTTTAAATGTTTTAAAAAGTGCAAGTGAGTCCAAATAATTATTAAAAGATCTAATAGCATAAACGTCCCTACGTTTGGCCTATAGTGTGAAAAAGTCATATATAAAGATTACATTTCCATTTATCATTTTAAACAATTAATCAAATTTATAGATTTATTGAGAGAATTGAATATATATTTTAACAAGTTAATAACTTAATATTACTTAAAAAATGACATAATGCACGGGTGGAAAACTAGTATTTGATAAAAAAGTAGTTATATTCACACTACAATTTTTATTTCTTGCACCATATTTTAATTACATTTAAAGTTCTCTTAACTCGTTATAACATTTATGTCCCTGACAAATTTTCACGACATGCTTGTCATCAAACCTTCCATTAGTTAACATATTTATACTTGATATAACAATTTGTGTCCACAAAGCACATTGAAATTGCATATAACAATTTATTTTTCATCATATTTTAAAAATATAAATTAATAAAAAAAGTATGAAAAAAATATTTTTCTCTCATTTCAAATCATTGAATCAAAATATTTTGATATAAATTATCATTAAGGACTAAATGTATCAATTAATGAGAATTTGAAAATAAGAATTTGATGAAAAAAATTAAGAAAATAATACTACACAATAAAAAAACTACTTTATCATGTGTTAAAGACTTAAATATCCTTCATTTGAAATGTTTAAAATGCCCACTTTGAAATCAAAATATATCAAATCCCAAACATAAATCCCTACTTTCATTCTCACTTTTCATATGTAATTGACATAAAACGTCCACATCTTTCAAGTTTATTGTGAAAAACGTCTATACCTTTCATTTTTATTTTTTTTGTATTTTCGCCCCTACCTTTCACCTCTCTTTGCGCTGAACGTCATTTTCATCATTTTTTAAAATAAAATGACCAATATACCTTCTTATCTAAATTAAAAAAAGAAAAGAAAAATAAAAAATAAATTTTAACTTTAGGCCCTAACTTTTAAAAAGTGCAAATAATCCACCGAAATAACTTCACCTTCTTCCCACACCTCACCTCATCCCACCATCACTTGTCGGCCATTTTTAGCCACCTTTCGACAACTTCACCTTCTTCCCACACCTCACCTCATCCCACCATCACTTGTCGGCCATTTTTAGCCACCTTTCGACCACTAAAACCACTGGATATTGATATCAATGGAAAGCCCTCAACCTCCTCCAAAATTACCATCCAACAACTCCCCATAATTGGAGCAAAGACATCAGAAGAAGTAGCATTTGGAGTTGAAAAATTCCCACGTGCAGTTGGACTTAATTAGAGTTGAATCCAGCATTTAGGTTGTAAATTGGCTCAATTGTTTGTTGACCCATGGATTTTCCATTGAGGTTCTAATTGTCGAATTGAACATTTGGAGTACCATAGATTCAACAAATTCCTTGGTCTCGAATTTTTTGCATAAGGTCAGAAGTTCATCCACAAATTCAACTTGTTTCGGACGAAATTGGCCTTGACCCATGGTTGGGCAAGGTGAATTAGAGGGAGATGAGATTAGCCCATGTGGTCTAAGACCATGTGTTGACCGAACGGAGCTGGAATCTGCAATATTCGGCTGATGATGCAGGTTCGCGATTGGTGGTACTTCTAGAATAAATTTAGATTGTTGGAGTGACATTTAGGTAAATTGAGGACATGGTTATAATCGATAGGGTATGGGCAATCATCTGGTGAAGGCCTGCGATCTAGGTGGTGGCCAAAGGAGGAGACTCTGGTAGTTTTCAGATTTTCTAATTGTTGACTTTGAGAGTTGCTTCCGACAAGATTAGTTGGTGTTATGGGGAGTAATTGGGTGGTAATTGTGGAGGAGGTTAAGGGCTTTTTATTGATGTCAATATCCAGTGGTTCTAGTGGTTGAAAATGTCCGACAAGTGGCGATGGAATGGGGGTGAGGTGCGGGAAGAAGGTAAAGTTATTTTTAATATTTTAATAATGCCTAATAACAAAAAAATCCATATGTTTGACACTTCTTGCTAAAAACGTCCCTACATTTCAATTTTTTTTACATTTTCATCCATATTTTCACGTTTCATTGTGGAAAACGTCCATTTCACCAGTTTTAAACGTAGGGACGCTTTTCACATTATAAGCCAAACGTAAGGATATTTTGTGCTATTAGACATTTTAATAATTACTTAGACCCACTTGCACTTTTTAAAATATTTAGGAGTAAGATTGTAATTTATTCTTTATTTTTCTTTTCTTTATTTTTGGGTTTTATTTAAATTGGAGGGTATTTTGGACATTTTACATTAAAAATGGTGAAAATGACATTTTTCGCAAAGAAATATGAAAATAAAGACAAAAATGTCGAAAATGAAAGATGTTGACGTTTTCCATAATAAATATTGAAGGTAGGGATGTTTTTTGCTAATTACCCTTTAAAATATTCTCCAATCTTTGACCTCATTTCTAAAAAGTGAATTTATAACATAAAAGAATATATATATATATATAAGATTATCATTTCTAAACACCGATACTTAGCTTATGTTAACCACCGGTGACATGACACACCATTTAATTGATGAATAAGTTAATAATAAATTCCATGGATTTAATGATTCACCAATTAAATAGCGTGTCATGTCACCAGTGCTTAGGAGATCTTTTTCGTTCGTATATATATATATCATGGGAACCAATACGACAGTTCTGACAAGCTAGAAAATACATAGAACAGGAAATCCACAGCTAAGAAAATAACAGATCAATAAAAGGCTAGCTTAAAAAATATACACAAATATGGAGGAGGAGATCCAATAAATGGCAGCATATTCCATATCAAACGACGAGTACGTAACAACAAATAATAAACTACTACAAGCGGGAAACAATACAGTCCGACAAGGTATCAAATTGTATATAGCACCGGTGACATGACACACCATTTAATTGGTAAATAAGTTAATGATAGATCTCATGGATTTAATGATTCATCAATTAAATAGTGTGTCATGTCACTGGTGTTTAACATAAATTAAGAACCGGTGTTTAGGAGATCTTTTTCGTGCGTATAAATATATCATGCGAACCAATACAACAGTTCTGACAAGCTAGAAAATACATAGAACAGGAAATCCACAGCTAAGAAAATAATAGATCAATAAAAGGGCTTAAAAAATATACACAAATATGGAGGAGGAGATCTGAAATAAATGGCAGCATATTCCATATCAAACGACGAGTACGCAACAACAAATAATAAACTACTACAAGCGTGGAACAATACAGTCAGACAAGGTATCAAATTGTCATAAAACCACACACATGCGTACATGTTTGACGAACTTCCATCCGAGAGAGCAAGTCATTCTGCCATCTTCATGCCCGTAAGATAGACTTGGGACTGGATCACACTACCGCCAATCCAGAAACCCGGCATAACCATTAGACCCACTTTAGGCTTCTGATCGCTATCTTCAATGACACAATTTTTCTCAACACTTTCCATATAAACTTCCGAGAACTCAGCGCCTCGCTTGACCTGGAAAATCTTAACTGAGGGATCAAAAGAATGTGCCAACCTGTGCAAAAGCCAAATTGACTTTGCCAGTTTTAGAAAAGCCTGGTAAAAAGCTGTCCTCGGATGACCACCTCCCATCACATAGTTCCGCTGATCTAGGTTTCCAAAAAACGAAGCCTCCATCTTTGGGTGAACGACAACTACGTATTTGCTCCGGCAAAATTTCTCAAAAATGGAATCTGGACTCTGCCCTACGGCATCTAGTGGATCCATTTCTCTTAAGGCGAGATATTGGTGGAATACACTTTCTTTGGTGCCTGATGGATTTTCCGATTTCACGGAGAAGCTTTCATCCTGAAACCCCAAGAACATTCTTTGGCAAATATGGGATTCAAAGGCATATTTCTTGTGAGCTCTCTTTGCATAAACAATGTCCGGCTCTATGGAGTTTGCCGCCGCATCAAGATCCCACCCAGCTGCTTTCATCATGTTGATTAATGGCTTGGAAAAATCATGAATGGATTTATAAGCAGCTTCCACTGCTGACTTGAAAAGATCAGGGGATAAGTCCAAAGAAAATATCCCATCTTCATCGACACCATCTTTAAATTCTTTGGTTGACATGCCCCTAAGCTTGAGGTTCTTCTCCAGTTTTACCCGCTTCTGACTTGCCTCTTGGATTTTCTGGTGCAGTTGAACAATCTCGGAGTCTTTATTCTGAATTTCAGACTGGAATTTTTTCACCATGACCTCATAAGTCTTCAACAAGCTCTGCTGTTCCTGAATCTCAGCAGCTAAGCGAGAGTCCTGTGGAGAAACGCACACAGGTTTGGGGTTATGCTCTCGGTAGAAATGCTTGAGTTCTGAGAGATTCTTCAGCTCGGAAATCACAAGTTTATCGGCAGCTTGAATCTTGTCTGGGTCGTAAGGAGTATGAGCAGATTGAAGTTGAATGTAGGCAGACTTCAGGGACGAGATATTGGTAAAAATCTTAGATACTAGCGCTTCCATAGCTTCCGGATTCTGATTTGCAGCTTCTTCCATGGGTTGGGGGTGGACCTTTTGGTTATTGCTGTCTCGGAGCTGGGTATCCTTCACGCCAGTCTGTTGCATATCTACTTGCAATTAGAAGGAAATTCACCAAGATATTTTTGGCCCCAGAGGAATTACTGCAGCAAATCCTGCAAAATCTGACAAGGTTATCCAGAGCATTAGTTAGAAAATAAAGAAGCGGGCATTTCATTTGAAGTCTTGGAAATACTTAGTCTGGATAAAAACATAATAATATAAGATTAAGAACTAGCAAAAATTGCTGAAAACACACGACAAGTACAGATTAAATAGATCGTGACTCAACTTCACATGTTTCTAACTAAAGCTCGCTCAGGCCATTGATATTTGGATATGAATTAATACTGACTTACCAAATCAACATGCTTTGTGGAATCCACCAAGGAAATCTCCTCCAGATCCACTCTTTACCAGCAGTTGTAATCCAATCAAATCAAAGCTAGTAGATTTTCATGTCCTAACAAAATTTTCAAGATAAATAGCAGTCCAACAACATCATGACCCAGAAAGGATGGCTAAGAGGGATAGTCAATACAAGCAATTAAAAGGGAAATCATTAATTACAATGGTGAAGTTTTAAGTCATAAAATATAGCTTGTCAGAATCACAGGACCTATACAGACTGGGATTTGGCTCTTTGAAGGCTAGATATGTTAAATCAAAAACTTCTAAGCAAGCAGTAGCAGTTGCAGCAAATGGGTGGTACAGTATCAGATTCAATAAAATTGGTGGACATGGAATATAGCTGGAGTATCATAGCCATGAGTCCATGACAATAATTCAAAGTTTCTTTAATTTTCAAAAGCAAAACAAGAACAGAAGAAGTCTCGAATGGGGATACTGCAAATCATGACCAAAGTAAATTTTCATAAACAAAGAAAGATTATTCTCAAACATGATCCAAATGTCTGAGACTCAGAGAATTCCAATTTTTATCTTTTCATTTTCTTCAAGAAGTTAGAAATATTACTACAGCAGAGAATAACGTTGGAGGGGGTGGGGGGGGGTCCAGGGGGGGGGGGGGGGGGGGGGGGGGGGGTTACCATACACCCATGCTACACACGGTAGGACACAGCTTTCGATACCCATGTAGTCAACAATTTTCCACTGGAAAAAAAGAGGAACGTGGATATTCATCTATATTTTCAGCTACACTAACATCTATGGTTACTGATACTGATTTCCATTAAAGAATTATAAAAGGGACACAGAAAGAACAAAAGAGAATAAACTTATTAATAAATTCTCCATAAAGAACATTTTAATAAAATTCTTCAGCCAATTAATCTTGCAAACAACACGTCGAGAGAGAGAATGTTTAGAAACAATCTCCTACTCTTTTAATTGTTAATCAAGATGGACCAAGATTTTAAAAAACTAATCTTCCATGGATGTTGCGAATCTGAGAGAAAGAGTAAATTAAACCCAGTAATCACTCAAATCGTAGAAATCACATTAATTGCTGTTAGTGTGGCCACTTAGTACCTAGATGGCTAGACAAGCACAAAAATTTCAATAGCAAGGACACAAGCAAACTGCAGCTGCCACCCATAATAAACATCTGAAAAGAAGGTCCTTCACTGCATAGAGTGATGGACATAATAAATGATTTTTGAGACCCTGTACGAATAAATGTCCTGCCATCGTGCAAGCCTCCCACTTGAGGCCACTATCCCTTGAGGAAAAAATAGATAGGACACTAGCAAATCCCAGTGATAACAATCATACAAGGAGAAGACTCTACGTTGCATTGCAGCAAAGCTGAATTTCGAAGACTGTATGCAAAGTAACGAAACTGAATTTATTGCACATGCAAATAGCCAATATAAAAACCAAAGCAATTACTAAAACCGAAGGTATGTATGTTCTTAACCACGTTTATGGAATTGCACATATTTGAAAAACACGGAGAGGGAAAAGCTATTCAGCATACCTTCAGGTAACTAATGTGTATGAATCCAGAAAGCATAATAATTCCAACCTACACGCACAAAGAAATATACTATTAATTAGCAAAGTTACTGATTTATAAATTTATTTTCTATAATCTATAATCTCCCACAGTCTATAGAGTACAGCCGAAAGTTTTGCAGCTGGTAGAGGGGAATGGACCATAAGATGAAATATGAAAGAATTAATAAACAGAAGGTGTGTTCAAACATTTACCAAAAGCAAGCTCAAAGAGTGGGAACCGAATCATAGTTCTACATATTTAAATTGGTTGGGGGGGGGGGGGGGGGGGGGGGGGGGGGGGGGGGGGGGGCTATATTTTGAAATTTTCCTTTTCAATTAATCGTTGCTTAGTTGCAAACGATATAATTAAGAGAGGCATTTGTAATCAAAGTAATCATTTAGCTACAAATGGACCTTCTCTATACAGAATCACAGATTCAAAAGTGAACCTCTCTTTTGTCAATTGATATTGAATTAATCCACCATTGATAGATCCGAATAATCTGTACCTGATTTTCAATTTCTTATGACTTCGTATACATTTTGGAATTCAAATGTTATAAATATCAGTAAACTTATTGTTATTTGTTTCACGATCAGTTAAAACTACAGAAACAAACTAACATGTATTATCATTGACTAACTACAGAATCTTCTTCGGATTCGACACGGAAATACAACTTCGAAACCCAAATCTGCACAGTGTCTCGCTATCCCTTCCTCTTTGAATTTGAACACAAATCTGCTCCACTCTCCTTTTTGAAAATTTTATTGTGTTACTGCATTCTTCAAAAAAATAAAAATAAAAATTCCAGCATTATATCCTACCCCCCAGTGCACTCGTTTCCCTGGCTCCATCCATGGTAGTTACCCCTACTGTATATCATAAAACCAAGTCCTCATGAACTAAGCATGAGGTCTAATGAAATTCTGCAAAACCGAAAAATGCTTTTTTTCTCATTAAAGTGACGTGATGAATGGCATCTGGGCAGCTAACGGTGAATGACAATGGAGATTCAATTGTGCATCAGACTCTAAATGGCTGCATATAGTTAAGTTCAATGACTAATAATTAACTATATAAACATTCTATTTTAGAATCCTAGTTCTAGATAGTATAAATCGCACTTACAATTTACAAATTGTAGACTTCCATATCGAATCAATTCTGAAAAGAGTTTTCATTTCCCATTTTCAGGCGCTAAATGTCAAAACAACAGTACATAAAACAATTTAACACGCTCCAGCTCCATCAGCTTTCGAAGCCACAAATCACACGCTGTAACTTGTATTTTCCAGGAATACAAATAATTAAATACTAAACAAACACTATTTGATTTGAGATTTCATATATTTGAGGCGTTCAAATGGAAATATACAATAAATTGGATGTCTGGCAACCCTAAAAGGAAAGTATTTTACACAGCATCAGTTAAACTTTCAGGATATTAAAAATACATTGTAATTTTAACAAGAAAATAAAAATGATGGGTTCATTCAATTTACCTGGTCGTAGATCTCGCCGAAAAATCGCCTGAAATGGACGCTTAGAGAGAGACGGAGAGATTTGGGGTAACTTTTGAAATTTGATATTGTTTTCTGACAATTTTAAAGACGCGTTTGGTAGGAGTAAAAATTGCCTCGAAAAGCTGAAAAGTGATATTTTTTCCTTTTTCTTTTAGTAATTATGAAACTTGCCTTTTTTGTTATGATTAAAATTAGAATTTTAGTAAATTTTGACAAAAATTGATAAAACGTCCCCGTTAATAAGTTGTGAATTTAAAAAATATATGTTTAAAATTAATTGTTGACTTTGAATTAAATTAAAATTAAAATTTCATTCCTTTTGAGGCTACATTGTCAAAGTAAGCAACATATCAATGTTGAAGTTTCACAAATTAAAAAGTTTTTTATATTAAAATTCACTTATTTATTTTATATTAAAATTTACTTATTTATTTATAAGTAACCTTTAGAGTTAGCCAAAGATATATTTTAAAGTTATAACATCAAACTTTTTTATTTTTTCTTGCCCCTCTTGAATGAATTAATTTATCCCCTTTGTTTGAGCCACATTATTTTTATTAAAATGCATTTTTAAATAGTGTGTTGATAGAAAATTTGTGGTTAAAAATAAGGAAAAATTTTGAATCTGCATATAAAATTATTTTATTGAAAATGTGTGATTAAAATGATGTCAAAATCCTGTTTAATAATATATTTTCTTAAAAGAATGTGGATCAAACAGGGTGCTATACTTATGTTGATAGAGTTTGTGCTTGATAAAAATAAAATATTCTTTTTTGCAAAAAAAAAAAAAAGAAAAAAAAGGTAGAGTTTGTGCATAATAATAAATAGTTTTAGCAATTTTTCCCAATACCAAACAGATCCTTCACACTTTTGTGTTCTTTAATCTTTTCTGCTTTCGGTGGGTGCTCAGGTTGATTGCTGCTACATCACTTTATATTTATTAATTATCATTTGTAATTATAATCAATAAATCTCTGAATTACTTTGATTCTAAGCCAAAATTAGTACCCTTTATTAAAAATGTATTATAGCCCAGTTTTCATTTTCAAAGTTCGATGAATTAAGTACTTTTTGATCTGTACTCTAAGTTGAATAGTATAATACGTTTTGAAAATTTCAAATGAACCTGTTTGACAGAATTTATTTGAGAATAATGAGTTATTAAAAAGTATTTTTTAAGAGAATGTGTGGTTGAAAAGCAAAGATACTTTATTGGTTCATGTATAGAATGTTTTATTATATGAATGTGTAGTGAAAAATGATCCTATAGGCTATAGCAAACGATTTAAATTTTTAAAGAATGACAAACAATATCGTAATTTTTCTGAAGTTTTGAAACAATTAACCACTTTTTATAATTGGAATCTTGATGCTTGAAATTCGAAGTCTTATCAATTTCACTTAGGAAGCTCATCCAAGGAAATGCTTCTTCTTAAGAGTGTACTTGATTGATATGAAGAATATCACATAAAAAATAAAATGTTTTCTTTGATTCTAGGAAAACAAAAGCCTACACCCACAAAGACAATATTTTTCTTAATAACATGGAAAATTATGCATATTTTGAAAAATTAGAAAATATTTTCAATGGAAAAAAATAGCAACCAAGCACTTCAAAATAGGAATTTAGGTGGAAAACTAATATTTTTCATAAAAAATAAATGTAATCAAAATGTTTTCTTACATGTCTATCATAAGTGGTAATAATGATGGTTACATTTTTTTGATAATTTTTCATAAACATACAAATAGTAAAAACAATCCGAGGTTCAAAATACACCCACGTGAAGAGTAGTGATTTAACTCTCTCTCTCTCTCTCTCTCTCTCTCTCTCTCTCTATCTCTCTCTCTCTCTCTATATATATATATATATGTGTGTGTGTGTGTGTGTGTGTGTGTGTGTGTTAAATGTTTATAATAACTTGAATACTTATTAAAATAAAGAGGTTTTAGTTTTAGGAATTCACTTATTGGCACATCAAAAAAATTGAGCTAGTGACTAAGGATATATTACCGCTCAAGACTTAGATGATTTGTTTGATGATTTTATTCCTAGCAATCAAGAATAAGTCATCTACATAGACTCGTTTGATATACACCAAACATATAATTCTTATTTCCTGGATATAGAAATCCTAGATGAATCGTCAAACTTTATCCACCAATTGTACTCAATATGTTTTGGACATGTTATAAAATGCATCTTATTATACTCGATGTATCAAGTATAATTTTGTACAATCTCATGATCATCGTGACTCAGATTGAATAACTCAAGTTAACTTTGTTTATTCAACTAACAGCTGTAACCTTTTATTGCTTAATACTTGGATCAAAAATTTCGAATTTAGTTTCCCACGCATGGCTTATTAAGCTATATTTACTTACAAGCTCGAATGGAAATTGTACATTAAACTTGTCCACTTTCATTATTTTCTTTCCATGGTATTCTATTCTCCATTGGTCAATTTGTTTTCGAACAAAACCCTCGGCTTCACCCTCTATGAATGAACTGTCCTCGTTGCTTAGACTATATTAAACTTCTATGTACTCTTAAGAGTTTGATAGTCGGCTAGATGTCAAATTTGATGCTGCCTTCATCTTCTGTTTTTTCTTTTCAAAAAAGCACATGTAATTTTCTTACCATATTTCTTCTAGCAGCCAACATTTGAGTATTATCTCAAGTTTATTTATAAGATAAAGATAAAATAATGGGTTATTGCTAACGGATGCTCTAGGGTGGTTAAGCTTCTACTACAGAGCCATGGTGTTAGAAGAAAATTCCAATATCTCGGCTCGATCAGATTAGACCGGACGCGACACGACTCGACTCAATAAAATTATAAAACAATGTTAGCTCATTTTGTTTACTATACTTATAATATATTACATTTTGTGAGATGAAGTGGATATTTTTTTTTTGATACCCAGGTATCCACCTTACAGCGATTAATTCTGGAGTTTACGATTCAGCCCCTTTTCACACAATAGATGAAGTGGATATTGATAGCACAAATGGTGAGCCCAGACTTTGAATAGCTCAACAGAATATGCCCAATAAAAAAACGAAGTACCATTTTGTCTTCAGATAAATATTTCATCCATCCACAATTACAAATTTCTACTTTGCTGGAAAATTAACTTTTGAGTATTAAACTTTTGGCCGTCGGTCAAATTACTAAAGTGATCATCATTTTTATACTTATTTTTAGAAAAAAAAAAAGTAACTTTAAAAATAGAAAAAATATACATATCAAAATGAAGATTGATTTTACCATTTTTTTTCAAATCTGTCATTTATGTTTTGCTCATATTTGTAATTTGATGTTTATTACTTTTAACTAGTTTTTGTAACAAAGTACAAATTATTAAGCATTGTTTGGTCTCATTATTTTCAAAATACATTTTTTTATGTCTTACTTTTAATTCCACATTTTTTAATAAAATAGTATTATATGCAGATCAAAAATTTTCTCACTTTTTAATCATATATTCTCCATTAAAATATTATTTAAAAATGTAATTTGGACAAAAATAGAGCTCGAACAATAAAAAGAAAATCCGATGTATAAAATATAAATATTATTCAATTTCAGTTTGTAAATTATTTTATTTTTCCTTTTATTGACATCTAAGAATATTTGAAAATAAAAAATGTCAATGTAATTCGAAAAATTTGTTTGGGACCCATAAAATGCCCATACCCTGAGTTAATTGTTTCAATGGTCGTTAAACTTATGTCTGTTGGAAATAATACTGTGATTGAGGATATTACTCCTCAATCACAATCTTCCCATAGCATGCCAATGTCAATCACGTAATTGAAGGAGGCTAATTTACACGGTTTCCATTTCATTTACACGGTTTCCATTTCATTGTAAATTATTGATTTGTATTCCATTTATACTATCTTGTAAAGCTCTATATAATGCAATACGATACACCACTGAAATTAAGGTGAATTTTTAATCATTCTTATGGTATCAGAGCCAAGTGGTTTAACATACATACCACATATCCTGTTCTTCTTCTTCCCTTCATGGCTTTTGAAACTTCTGCCACCCTTCTTCCTTTCAATACCTTAATCCACATGATCACTATTAAACTTTCCTCCTCAAATTATCTTCTCTGGAAAGCCTAACTCCTCCCTCTTCTTGAAAGTCAAGAATTATTAGGACATGTTGATGGCACCCTTATGCAGCCCCCAAAACTTGACGCTACCACTTCTCTCACGCCAAGTGACAAATACCTAGCATGGAAAGCTATTGATCAGCGTCTCCTCATTTTGTTACTTTCCTCCCTCACAGAGGAAGCCATGGCTGAGGTAGTTGGCCTCTCCATCGCACGAGACGTGTGGCTAGCACTAGAAAATGCATTTAGCTATCGTTCTAAAGCTCGAGAACTACGCCTTAAGGATGACTTGCAATTAATGAAACGCGGCAATAGATCGGTTGTTGAGTATGCCCGTTCCTTCAAAGCAATTTGTGATCAACTACATGCAATTGGCTGTCCAGTTGGTGGTACTGACAAGGTGCACTGGTTTCTCCGCGGGTTCGGTACTGATTTCTCTAGTTTCTCCACAGCACAAATGGCCCAAACTTCTCTACCCTCATTTGTAGATTTAGTCTCAAAGGCCGAAAGTTTTGAAATTTTTCAGAAATCCCTTGACTCATCTTCTCCAGCAGCGACAGCCTTTACTGTCACAAAAAATTCCACCCATCGTGGTGGCTCTTCTCGTAGTCATCGGGGTCGCTTCGGTGGGCATGGCAGCAGTTCATCTGGTCGTGGACAAGGACACTCCAACTACAGCCAATGGTGTCGTCCACCAAGATGCCAGATTTGCAGGATGGATGGCCACTTTGCCGATCGGTGCCTTCAACGCTGTGATTGGAATGAGACANGGGATTAGCACTCCTTTTTCACTCCCACATTTCTCCTCGCTTTTGGGTTGACGCGTTCAGCACTGCAGCTTACATTATCAACCGCTTGCCTACACCACTCCTTGGAGGTAAATCACCTTTTGAGATTTTGTACGGTAACCCTCCGAACTATGAAAACTTTCACCCTTTTGGTTGTCGTGTGTATCCTTGCTTACGAGATTATATGCCTAACAAATTTTCTCCTCGCAGCATTCCATGTATTTTCTTAGGTAACAGTCCTCTCACAAAGGGTTTCATTGCCTCGAGCCTTCCACCTCTAGGCTCTATATTACTCGTCATGCTCAATTTGATGAAACTCATTTTCCTTCCATTGCTATCTCTCAAGCTCAACCCATATCCTCCCTTAACTTTTCCAATTTTCTAGAACCTAGCCTCACCCATGCAGATCCACCTCCCCCACTCCCTGACACTCGTTCTTCACAACTCACTCAATCCAGTTCTAATCCATTTATTATGTGTACTGATCCAGTGATTGAGTCTTTGCAGGATCCTCATTCTCTTGCAGGTGCCTCTTTACAGACCTCGGTTCCAAGTTCATCTCCTCTTAAACCTGGTGCAGATCCCACAGCTACTGCAGTGGTCCCGTTGGCCACTCATCCTATGCTTACAAGAGCTAAAGCTAGCATTTTCAAGACTCGATATCCAGCCAATCTTAGTTTCTTGGGCTCTTCTGGTCTTCTTTCTGCTTTTTTTGCATCGACTGAGCCCAAAGGTTTCAAATTTGCTGTTAAAAATCCTGCTTGGCTTGCTACCATGAATGAAGAAATTCATGCATTACAGAATAATCGCACCTGGGTTTTGGTACCTCGCCCTGCCAACACCAACATTGTGGGCTCCAAATGGGTATTCCGAACCAAATACTTACCTGATGGATCTGTTGAGCGCCTTAAAGCCCGCCTTGTTGCCAAAGGTTATACACATGTCCCTGGTCTTGACTATACTGATACTTTTAGTCCCGTAATCAAGGCTACTACTGTTCGGGTTGTACTCTCTCTCGCTGTTACACAAAAATGGCCCCTTCATCAACTTGATGTAAAAAATGCATTCCTCAATGGTACTCTTACCGATCAAGTTTATATGGAACAACCTCCAGGATATATTGATCCTCGCTTTCCCGACCATGTTTGCCAGTTGAAGAAAGCTTTTTATGGTCTCAAACAAGCCCCTCGTGCTTGGTTTCAGCGCTTCAGCTCCTTTATTATTCGCCTTGGGTTTTCTTGCAGCCGTGCGGACACATCTCTATTTGTCTTTCATCAGAAGTCCGACATTATCTATTTACTTCTTTATGTTGATGATATCATTATTACAAGCAACAATTCTTCACTTCTTGCCCGCTTCACTCGTACACTTAACTCTGAGTTTGCCACTAAAGACTTAGATTCTCTCAGCTATTTTCTTGGTCTTGAAGCCACTCCAACTTCTGATGGTCTCTTCATCAGTCAGCTCAAATATGCACGGGACATTCTTACTCGAGCTCAATTACTTGACAGTAAACCTGTTCACACGCCCATGGTTGTTTCTCAACATCTTTCTGCTGATGGTTCTCTGTTTTCAGACCCTACTCTCTATAGATCCCTCGTCGGTGCACTACAGTACTTAACTATCACAAGGCTCGACATTGCTCATGCTGTCAACTCTGTCAGTCAATTCTTATACGCTCCCACTGATGATCACTTTCTGGCTGTTAAACGTATCCTCCGCTATGTTAAAGGCACCATTCACTATGGCCTACATTTTCGCCCTTCCACTTCTCCTGGTGCTCTTGTAGCCTATTCTGATGCTGATTGGGCCGGCTGCCCGGATACTCGTCGTTCGACCTCTAGTTATTCTATCTATCTTGGCGACAATTTAGTTTTCTGGAGTGCTAAGAAACAGCCGACTATCTCTCGTTCCAGCTGTGAATCTGAGTATCGTGCCCTTGCCTCCACTGCCACTGAATTCATCTGGCTCACACATCTCCTGCATGACCTCAAGGCATCCATGCCTCAGCAACCCACTCTCTTATGTGACAACAAAAGTGCCATTTTTTTTAAGCTCCAATCCGATTTCACACAAGCGGGCCAAGCATGTTGAATTGGACTACCACTTTTTTCGTGAGCTTGTTGTCGCGGGAAAACTTCGTACACAATATGTCCCATCTCATCTACAAGTTGCTGATATCTTTACCAAGAGTGTTTCTCGACCTCTATTTGAGCTCTTTCGTTCCAAGCTCCAAGTCCGATAAAATTCGACGTTGAGCTTGCAGGGGGGTGTTGGAAATAATACTGTGATTGAGGATATTACTCCTCAATCACAATCTTCCCATAGCATGCCAATGCCAATCACGTAATTGAAGGAGACTAATTTACACGGTTTCCATTTCATTGTAAATTATTGATTTGTATTCCATTTATACTATCTTGTAAAGCTCTATTTAATGCAATACGATACACCACTGAAATTAAGGTGGATTTTTAATCATTCTTAATGTCTATGTCTTTAATTGCTCATTAAAGTTTAATATACTGAGTTTTGGACACTAAACTTTAAAAAATATTGGACGTTACTCACCGATATAACATCCATTTAAAATTTCTAACGGAATTAGTGACAAGACTAATGGAATGCACATGTGACATTTCGTCACACCTTTAAACTTTGAGATGATAGAATTCTAGTCACTAAACTTTGGAAAATATTTTCGATTGTTCACTAAACTTTGACAAAAGTCTTTTATTGCTCACTTAACTTTAAGGTAATCAAACTTTGGCAGTGAACTTTGAGATGATCGAATTTTGACCACTAAATTTTAAAAAAAAGTCTTCTATTACTCACCGAAATTTTACACTAAACTTTGAGATGATTAAATTTTAACCACCGCACTTTGAAAAATGTATTCTATTATTCACGATAAATTTGTATTTAATTAAATTTTGGATTAAAAAAAATTGAATTTCATTTTATTCTAACAACAAATTTAACCCATATTTGGTAGAAATTAAATTTTGAATTTTATCAAATTCAAAGTCAATGATTAATTTTAACCACATATTTTCATGGGACTTACAACTTTCCATCATACATTTCATCAATTTTTTATCAAAATTTGCTAAAACTCTTATTTTAATACTCACCAAACAATGGCTTATTATGTATTTCATTGTAAACTTCAAATATTAAAATTTAGATTTAATTTTATTTTAATAATAAAATTGTTTTACGTTTCGTTGCAAAATTCAAAATATTATGATAGACGACACTTTCAAAATTGTGTAAAGGAAGTGATTACTAATTGCAACAAAATGCACAATAATTTTTTTATTAAAATTAAATTAAGTCTAAACTTTAATATTCGAATTTTACAGTAAAACACATAACAGTTAAAATTAAATTAAATTTTTAATAATGAATTTTAATTAAATCCAAAATTATTGTGAGGAATAGAAAATGGTTTTCAAAGTCTAGTGGTCAAAATCGTCCATATCAAAGGTTTGTAGGCAATAAAAGAAGTTTTAAAAAATTTAGTGAGCAATCGAAGATATTTTTTAAATTTTAGTGATCAAAATTTCAACATCTTAAATTTAACGGTGCAACGAGACATTATATTCCGTTGGAGGTTTTAAATCAATATTATAGCAATGACTAATGTCAATGTCCAGCATTTTGCAAATCTCGACATCTTAAATTTTAGGAAGACAAGGAATCAGCGAGGCATTCTTCTAAATGACCGGATTATTGATCATATTTTTCACAATGGCCTTTTCTATTGAAAATACTATTTTACCCTTACTTTTATTATTTGTAAGATGTATCCTATATCTTTTAATTATTAGGTCTTTCAGGATTATATTTTACAATTCTTCCTAATTTCTCTAAATATTCTCTGTATCTTGATAATTCTTCAAAGATTTTAGGCTGATCTTTTTCAGTTATGTATCCTAGAACTATTCCTTCTGAAACTTCTTCTTGTATATCTTTATGTTTAGTTATAATATCTTCTACCTTTTTTATTTCTCTACTAGTTCCTATAGAATCAATTCTTAGATTATGATTACAATAATAATTTATATCTCGATATATTTCTTCAAGTTTTTCTTGGCCAACAAAAATATATCTTCAGACTTTTCAGCTAATTTAAATACAAACGAAATATCTTTCTCATCTAAATATAATCTGGGATCATTATCACTATTAGAAATAGATGTGGATGCTTGTGAAGTGTTCATCAAAATTAATCAAAGCATAAGCATGTAAGAACGAGTAAATAACTTACAGTAATCCAATAGAAGTAAACAGGCTTTCCCTCCAGTATGTTCTTATAGATGCCTTGCATGTACTTAATTATCTTCTGAATCAAGTAAAAGTTTAAAATGTTTTTTGGAATCACTTGGGTCCACAACTGCTTCCGTAAAAGGTTTTTCAATTAAGGTTGCATTTCTCACTCTAGAGAACTAGCCGTGCTACCACAGACGCTATCTCACAATATTCAGAGTCTCTGTTTTCACCTCTATTCAAACTCTTTTCAGAATCAAGTCCTTACTTGGAACGAAATTTTAAAAGATAATTCACACACTAGGTGCTACGATTTTCTTAGAAAACTGTCTTTTTCCCCTAAATCATTCATCAAAGATGAGTACTTTGGCATGGCTAACATTCATTCAAAATTAATGTTTTGAAAATCTTTTAAAATCTCTATCTGTACTACCGAGGAATCATGAGAAACTTAACGAAATCATTTTATGAAAGTTTTGTTAAACATAACAATCTTTACTTTAATATTCATAAATTGAAATAGTACATGCTTACAATCTATATTTACATACATGTGGTACTCACTTTATGAAGTTTAGAACTCCATAAGTGATTACCTTATTACAAGCTTTGCTATCTTCAAGCTATCTACTATTTTTCTGAATACAAGTGGTGTATACAGATTACAAAAGATATATCTCTAAGATGTGTTTCTTTGGAGTGTTTAAGAGATAAGTTGTTTCGAGATATCTTTCCTTCTCTTCTTGCCCCCTTTTATAGAAGGTTTTGAGAATCTTATCTTGACAGTTGTATCCTCTTTTCTTTTGGTGGGTAGCTCTGTAGTCTTATCTCCACCAATTTCTCCATTATCTTCTTGTTAGGTGGACCTCTCCTTTTGAAAATATTTGTCTTATCTTTGAATTTGTCTTCCACTTTTGACAACTGGTAGGTGAGTGGTCACAATTATGGAGACTTTCTTGCATTATCTTCTATCTTTTAGTAGCCATAGTTTTTCTTTAATAAATCTCTTTATTAAAGTAGTGATAAAGGGCTACTTTTGTCGCTATCACTTTTCCATCTTTGAACCAAAGAATTCTGCAGGGAATTCTTTACTGTTGAGAGATGCATGACTCATATCTTCCACTACACAGTATTCACAATGGTGGTCACTGTAATTTCAGAGTAGTTTGCATAGTTCTTTTGTCATATCTTCTGACCCATGTACTTGTTTTGGGATAATTGAGGACAATAGATGGTCAAGATAACATATGTCTTCTTCCTTTGTAATCATCCTTGCATTGGAGTAGATTATATGATTTTCAGATGGATAAATCCATATTTTTTCTTTCTCAGTAATTATCTGGGTTACGTGCTCAAATATTTCTTTGTATCCTTTTGCTCTTCTGTAAGGCATCATATTTATAATATCTTGATATCCATTTTTAACAACCTTTTGACTGGTTGGTAAAAAATATTGATTTGTAAGTCCCATTTTGATAACATGGAATGATGGATGCATATATTCAAGAACGGGATCCCATTCCATAGTTGCTGAATGGAATTTGATGTATATGTTTGTTGTCTTGACAACTTCAGTATATCTTTTAACAGCCTTCCTGACGTTGGCTGGAAGTTGGGTTATTTTTTTGAGATCTTTGCTGGGATATATACAGAGTATATTTCCTATCTCAAAATAATTTCGTACCTAATTGGCTGGTGCACCTGGATAGAAGTTTATTTTGTTGTATTTTGAATAGTGGAGAGTCTCCATCCACTTTCCAATCTCCAGATACCAATCTGATAGAACATTAAAAATAACAATAAAGAATATAACTTCTTCATGGTTATCTTTTCTGGGAAATTTCGCCTCATGGCATATTTTGACAATATCTTTTGGGTCTATTCTTTCAATAGAAAGTTTAAACTTAGTTTGGCTCTGTGAAGAGCTACTTTCACTTTTGATATTTTGAATATCTTCTTTACCAGTAATAGGCTGAAGTATTCCCTGTGAAGGGGTTCCTATTACCTTCTTCTCTTTCCCTTTATCCTCGGGGAGAGCGCTAGTATTTACTGGTCCCTGTGAAGAGATACTAGACTTGGTACAAGTTACTTCTGCCTCAAGGGCTATATTTTTTCCTCGAAGGCTATCTTGGATATTTTGAATTTGTGTTTCCAAATAGGAAACTTTTATTTCAAGTATTTGGACTTTCGTCCTTAGTTGCTCTAGCTCCATCCCTGCTGAGATAATCAGGAAGAAAGTTAGTTTTTCCTTTAATATATTTAATATCAAATTTGAAGTATGAAAACCAAATTTGTATCCTGATAATATATCTATTGGTAATAGATGGATCAACATTATTTTTCAAAAAAGCTTCAACTTGAGTATTATCAGTTCTAATCAAGAACTTTTTTGGTAATAAATAGTCTTCATATTTTTGAACTCCTCTTTTTACAGCAATGAGTTCTTTCCTGTTCGCCTCATATCTAGTTTCAACTTCTTTGAATGTTCCTGATGTATAATGTAACGCCCCGACCCCTAGTGGACCGGAACGTTACTTACTTTACTTAGCTTAACCGGTGGTTTAGTAATAAGTGTATACGTTTTAGCGGAAGCTTACATTTTCGGATAATAATTTAAATAACAATACTTCAAATACTTTAAACAAAAACACTGAATCATTTTTCACAACAATAAAATGTAATTTATTTAAAGAAAACATAACTTGTTCTCGCATTCTGCGTTATTCAAAACTTTAAAAAAATAACGTTGGAAAACATTTCATAAAAATAAATCCAAATCACTTATTCACGGGATTTCCATGGACTCGTTGCATCACACTCCATCTTCTCCTCCATCCATACCCGAGGTAGAATTCATTCAATCCGTAAAAATAGGATTAAACCCGTGAGTTAAAAAACTCAATAGGTGTCACAGGTGCACTCGTGATCAAGCTATACATTTCAAAACATTAACTTTATAACTTTTCATACATGTCGTACCCGAAGGCACCATTTCACATAAAGGGGTATGCCGTACCCGAGGGCACCATTTGACATACGAACATTTCTTCAACATAGAGGGGTATGCCATACCAGAGTAACATTTAACATACAACCATTAACATAGAGGATATGCCGTACCGGAGTATCATTTGACATACAAACATTAACATGAATCGAAACTTATAACTTAACACGATTAAACACATTGCACCTCTACCTACCTTGATTGATACTTTTGAAACTTTGAAAACTTGGATTGAAAACTTCGATGAAACTTGGACGTTGAAAGAAATGCACTCCTTGGATGTTTGAAAACCGTTGAGAATTGATGCTTGAAAACACTTCTTAAACTTTTAGGAAAAATAGTTTTTCTCCCTTTCTTTTTCTCTTTTGGAAACTCTTTCTTTAGTATGTAAAAACTCTTGCTTTTGGTGTGAGAAAAAATGAGTGAAATGAGGTCTCTATTTATAGGTAAATATCTCATAACTTAAAGCAAATGAAGGGGCAAATTTCATTTAAGAGAGAAAACATGGGTGCCATTTAAGTTTGGGGTTAAATGCTTCAATTTAGTGAGGTTTTTATTGCCAAAAATGTGGGTGACCGTTTGAGAAAATAATTGATGAAAATAAATATTTAAATTCTAGAGAAAAACGAATTTTCATTTCAGGCAGTTTCGGTCGATCGGTTGTAGTCCGGTTGACACTGCACAGCTTTCAGTGTTTCTATCATAACTTCTTTTCCCGATATCCGATTAAGGTTCAAAGTGCATTGGAAAGCTAACTTAAAGAGCTACAACTTTTATTTAGATATCATTTTCCAAATCGAATGTTTCCTGTGTCGAAAATGGGTCTCAAATGAGACTAAAAATCTGAAGTATACTTTAGTCATCCAATATTCATGTCTTAGAGCCACTAAGGTGTCTAGAATTATTTGGGGTTCTACATATAACCTGCAAGTATCTCAGGACAAGAACAATTCTTTTCACATTTATATTCTTTAATATTCTTTTTAACCTTTAATACTGCTCCCCAAAAATTATCTGAAGCATCAGTTTCAAGGATAAAGGAATCTTCTTCCTGTGGAATTATAAGTTTGGGTAATGACTTTAATTCCTCTTTTACCTTTCTTATATTTTCACAATCTTTTTTTTTCCAAAACCACATTATATTTTTTCTTAACTTTGGAAGAAAATAATTTTTTAGCTTGGCACAATTTTCAATGAATCCTTCAGCATAATTCAATATACCAAGGAAGTTTTGTAATTGTTTTTTATCTTTGATTTTTTCAAAAAATTCTTGAAGTTTTTCTCCAATATGAGATTGCAATTGCAATTCTCCTTCTTTTATAAATAATCCTAAAAATTCTATTTCTGTTTTAGCTATTTCAGCTTTCTTTTGAGAAAGTGTAATACCATATTTTTTCATAATATAACAAAATTTCTCAAGATGTTCAATACGTTCATTAATATTATTTGAATGAATAAGTAAATTATCTACATATGCAATACAAAAATGAGTAATTGGTTTAATTACCTCATCCATTCTTCTTTGGAATATATGTGGTGCATTTTCAACCCAAATGGCATTACATTCCATTCGTATTGTCCTAAAGGATTGGGGGTACTAAATGCAGTTAATGATTTACTTTCTTTTAGAAGCATGATTTGTCAAAACCCTGATTTACAATCAAATTTTGAAAATATCTTTTTATTTTGTACTTGCTTAATAAGGGTGTCCTTATTTGGCAAGTAATATCCATCGAATTTGGTAACTTCATTTAACTTTTTATAATTTATCACCATCATGGCTTTTCCTCTTTTTATCTCGTTATGTTTTCTAACCATAAAGGCTGGGCTGCTATGTGAACTTTTACTAGGCCTAATTAATTTGGCTTTTAGCAATTCTTTTATCTGGTCTTTAAATTCCTTTTGGTCATCTACACTATATTTCATGGGTTTGACTCTAACAATAGTGTCTGGATTGTTTAATTCTATTTTTGCCTTTACTTTATCTGTATTCCATTTTTCTAAGGGATTTTCAGAATATGTATCAGAAATTTCTTTTTTCAATTTTTCTAACTTATTTTCTGTTGTCATTTTTAGGACTGTAACTGATTTAAATTTTTCTGTACTCCAACATCCACCACGCTAGGTGGAGGAATTCTGATGGTTTATGTCTCTATATGCTATTGTAACAGCCTTATTTATCTTTGGTGTAAATATTTTGTGTGCACAGGGTGTTGTGAACATATATTTATCAATATATTGTGTAAATGGTGCATATTTTAATAGAAAATTTTGTCCTAATAAAATATCACATCCAATTGTGTTTGATATATATATTGTATCAACAAATACTTCTCTAAAGGAAATTAGAAAAGGTACTTGCGTAGCATATTTGCTGTATACTACCTTATTTCCACCTGCTGTTGTAGCGGTGACTATTTTCTTTGAATTATATTTTCAGTATTCAGATGGTAGTACATTTGGTAAGCATAAACTTATTGTGCTCCCTGTATCTAAGTAAGCATGAAATTTAATTCTGCAATAGTTTTTTATATTAAGTGTAATTTCAATATATGAACTCATGGGATTAGTACTAATTACTCTTTCCATGATAACAATAATTTCATATTTTCGTCTATTCTTGATATGATAATTGGATTATCATCAACTGTTATTTTTAAATATCCTTGGCAGATTTTATAAGGACTATATTTTTCAAGAAAGTTTATTCCTAGTAATATAGGTGAAGATTCAACTCCATATAATTTATCTTTATATAGAATTATTTCTTTAGTATATTCTTTCTGATCCTCTCCTATAAGTATAAAAGGGAACTTTACATATTTCCTTATTTAAAATTATTTCCTAAATAATCCTTGAATATATAGGGTTCTAGCATTTCAAATTCTATTAAATGACTAACAAATTTAGTATTTACATGACTTTTATCTGCTCCAGTGTTAATGAGGACAAGAAGATTCTTTTTATATCTTTCTTAATTTACATATCTTGTTTTGATGTAATATTGCGAACTTGATGGTTCCGCAATACTTAAATTTTTGAGTTTGCTTATCTTAGAGTCTTGTCTAGAGGAGAATCTTGCAATAAATTTATTTCCTTCTTGGCTGACACTATTTCTTCTTATCAATTTTCCTTTAAAATTAATTTCTTTAACTTGTTTGTGGAAATCAAGAATTAATTGTTTTGGTACAGTGACCTCATGTTCCTGGTATTTTCTAGGAGGTATATATTGTGCTAATTTCTCAAAATCTTTATGTATGATAATATTATCAGTTATTTTTCTTAGATTGTTATGATGGCTAGTACTAAAAGCAAAAAATTGATTTTATACTTATACTAATAGCCTTATTTCTTCGTAACATTTTCAAATTTTCAATTCTATAATATAGATTGAAACTTTGGTCAATATTTTCATCATTTAATGATATTGTATAATTTGGTTTTACTGTAAATATTATCTTTTGATAGACTAAGTTTCCTACAACTGTTCCTAATAGAGCATCTATAGGATCTTGTAAGATTCTGTTGTCCATACAATATATTTCTATTGGTATGTGCATACATTCTCTAAAGAATCCTTTTACCATTATCTAGACTCCTCATATTTCAACACATTTTAATTTGTTTCTTATGTTTTCTGGAATTTTGGATAACTTTTGTTTTACCCATTCTTTTGTAATTATAGGAATCCTTACTTTTCCTATAGTATCTTCTATATTGATAGACATTTCTTTATAATTCATACTTACGATTGTTTTGTTTACTCTTGGTAGTATTCCTAAGAATCCTTGTTGGAATACATCTTTTTCTTGTAGGTCTAATATTTTCTTGGTTATTCCTTTGTATTTTTTAATATCAAAGGTAATTTCTTGATTTATTCCTTCTATCGAGTCTTCAACTTCTTCAGCTGTTTCTATTTCTATTTCTAGATCTGCTTGTTGTATCTCTTGATTCATATATACCATTTCATCAAAATCTTCTTCTGATGAGGATGTATCTAATTCATAAATGCTACATTCACTACTTAAATCTCCAAAATATTCAATTGGTTCTATATTACTATCATCTTGGAATTTTCATAAATTCTAAGAGCTTTTATATTCTGTCTATTTTTCTTTTTAGGACATTGAGGGGCAATGTGTGCTTCCTCATTACAGATGAAACATCTACATTTTTTAATATTTTTTGGTTTAAATTTTTTATTCCAACTCCTCTTTTTGAAATATTTCTTGTGTGGTTTAAAATTTCTTTTCTTACATTTTTTGTAGTTTTTGAATTTTCTTTTATATTTCTTATATGGTTTATATTTCTTCTTATGACATCCAAATTGTTCAACTTGGCCTATATCTTTGTAACAGTATAAGGAATTCTTTTTTATTTTGTATGCTTTTTTACTCTCAAGAGTTTCTCTGCACCATATACCTATCATTCTTTTTGTAAATTCAATCATACTTCCAAAATTATCTATTTTTACTCCTTCCTCTTCTCCTAAAGGTAGTAATTTCTCATATTCTTTTAATAACTTAGTTCCCCATGGGAATGGTAACTTAGTAAAATAAGACCTTAATATAGGTTTATTTTCTTGATAATCTCCTTAGTTTAATATACAGTATAATTCTTCAAATTTACATGTATATCTTTCTAATTCACACATATCACATATTTTTAAATTTTCCATTGCTATCATTCCTTCATTATATTCATCTTGTTTTCTTTCTTCTTCATTAGAAGCATATCTATCTCCTAAGAATTCTGTTCTTAAGATTTTTTCAAACCTTTTTAATATCTCCTGTATATTTTGATCATTTAAACTATTCCTATTATCTAATACTTCAGTTCTATTATCTCCATACTTTATTCTTCCTTTTATAGATTTTGGTAACTTTCTCCACCATTCAGAAACAATTCCTCTGAATGTATGTTCTATAAATTCGAAAGCTGTATATGTTTCCCATTTATTAAATTGTATTGCTAGATCTGTACTTTTCATCCAAGTTTCTATAGCTTTATTTTTATCTACACAGTCTAGATCTAACCATAATCCTGTTGTGTGGATTGGTTCATTATAGGATTTCATTGGATTTATTTCTTTTATAGATTGTTTTCTTATATTTCCAGTGTATCTTTTTTGTGTTTTTCTATATTGATTAATACAATCTTTAAGAGGTATTGTAGTACCATAAGGATAATCGTATTCTTCATCACCACTGAATTCTATTTTTATATTTTGACTTGTTATGGATTAGTATTCATCTTAGTATTTTCCATTCTTTCAGTTAATTCTTCTAACTGTTTTTTATATTCATCATACTCTTCACCAGTAGATTCTAAGAATTTTTGTTCTAGTTCTTCTACATCTGTAATCATATATTGATTTTTTTCATGTCTTTTCCCTTTATTATTTTTTTTATGTGTTATCCTAAAATCTTGAGGTGGATTAATTATAATCCTATCTTTTCCTTTAAGGCTTTTATCTAAAAGAGCATTTCCTACATGTAGATTATGTTCTAAAATTTCTAATCTTTTATGTATATCCTCAAAGCTTTCATTTGTGGTGTTTTTAAGTAAGTATGGATAACTTGGTTTTTTATGTTTTTCAACTTTTTTCAAAAATTTTTCAATTATATTTTCTTCATCTACTATGTTCATCATAATTTTAAATTCGTAACATGGCTCTGATACCAGTTGGTTGGAGTGTGCAGCGAAGGGGTTAAGATTTTTTAGCCAATTAAAATCTTCATAAATATTTAAAATATCACAATAGAATTTATAAAATTCGCTATCTTTTGTTAAAACCTTTTTTTTAATAATTATATTTAATCTGTTAATTCTTCTTTCCAGTTTAAGAATTTGTTTATGTATATTATTTTCTATTTTGATTGCTCTATTATCTATATAAATATTTTTATATTTTAATTTTGGATCTAAATATTCTGTAAAAAAACTCTTCAGATCTTCTTTTAAATAATTTAATTCATTATCTGTTGCATTTCTTAGATCAATAAAGTTTTGTATAATATTTGGATTTAAATTTATTAAAGATTTATGATCTATATTTCTTTGAGGACCTAATTGAAGGTTTTTATACATTGTAATGGCTTTGGTTGCAAATTCTCTATGAGGGGTATTTTTGGAAAAATTGTTATTCAAAGGCTATTTATCAAATAATTATTTTTTCAGGTTTAATCTTATAAATTATTCTTGTGTTTAGGCTATCTGTAGGTATTTCCTCGGGAATCAGCAGCCATTGGAACAATTACGCCACCATCGTCACACTTACTTATCTTTCTCAACTCTCTCTCAAGTACGCCACCATCGTCACACTTACTTATCTTTCTCAACTCTCTCTCAAGTTGAGACATGGCTTCCTCCTACATAACCCTCTCCCAAGCCATCCTCTCCAGCTCCTCCATCGCCCGCAATGGCTCTTCCCAAACCACGACCACCTCCCTTTTCCCTCCCATCTTCTCCAGTCTCAAGTCCACCACCATGACCACTTCCCGCTGCCGTATTGCTACTGTCTCGACCAAAACCACTCGCGTCTCTGTCCCACGCTCATCCACTACAGTAGAGACACTAGACACGACTACAGACACGACCCTTGTTTAAAAATTGGTCAACACGATCCGGTTCTTGGCTATCGATGTAGTCGAGAAGGCCAACTTGGGTCACCCGGGTCTGCCCATGGGGTGCGCTCCGATGGGTCATATATTGTATGACGAGGTCATGAGGTATAATCCTAAGAACCCCTCGTGGTTCAATCGTGACCGTTTTGTGCTCTCCGCTGGCTACGACTGCATGCTTCAGTATGCTCTTCTACACCTTGCGGGATATGACTCCGTCCAGGTGAAGCCCTTGTCTTTCAACTGTACTTATTTTTTACTTAGTGTTGAGTACACAGGCATACAATTTATTTGCATCTAAGAGACTTTCAGTGTGTGTGTGGGTTATATATGTATATAAATCTAAGTGGAAGTTCTCATCGTTATGGATTTTTTCTTTATTACAGAATTTGATTTTTGGATCTGGATTGTTGGGATTTTCTTTTTTCATTTTTCCCTTTTATGGGATGATAAATTTAATTGGGATCAAGTTCAATGAGTTCTTTCGATATTTATTGCTTCTATGGTGGTTGTATTCCAAATATCATGTCCAGAACTGTTATGATATAATTAGTAGTCTTTTTCTCTTTTCAGGTAGTTCACGTTTCACTGGTTAAATTGTGTATTGTGTTGGTGTTCATTTAGTTCAGTAGTAGAGACAACTTCCTTTTCTTTCTCTTTATGATTTGGATTTTGAATGTGAGAATTTCCAATAGTTTTAGCTGAAAGTCTATGGTATAACATACATAGGAAGAGGATTTGAAGAGTTTCCGTCAATGGGGAAGCAAAACACCAGGTCATCCCGAGAACTTTGAGACACTGGGTATTGAAGTCACCACTGGTTGGTATTTAATCCTGAAAGCTACTTTCATTTGCTTGCATACTGATTGTTATTTTCATTTACATGAATTGAAGGTCCACTTGGTCCAGGAATCTGCAATGCTGTTGGTTTGGCCCTTGCAGAGAAGCACTTAGCTGCTCGTTACAACAAGTCGAGTAGCGAAATTGTTGATCACTACACCTAAGATCTGTTGCGTGTTGTCATACTTGGCCAACCTACCTTAGCCAATGGCCCACTCAGGCCGAACCACGTGGCACTCCAGCCGAGGTGGCATATATTGTCGAGTTGGGCTATGGCCGAAGCCCTTCACGCCGAATTCCACTAGCCGAGGCGACTTTTACCAAGGCCTGTGAATGTAATCGAGGTCCACATGCTGAGGCCTATGAGCCGAAGCCATGATACTAAAGCTGGTTGAAGTTAGCTGAAGCCCTCAAGTGGAAGTATTGTATGAAATGGCCGAAACCCCGAAGCTGATGCAAGAGCCTCCGAACCACAGGGAGTATCCTCCATGGTCACTTCTCCCAAGAGATCGTCTGCACAAAGATCTTATTCGAATGATTGATGGAACGTTTGTCATAAGCATAAAGGTCAAGTCTTGTTACTAGTATGGGGGCTCTGCACAAGCAATAAATGCGCAGCAAGCTAGCAAGTCAAGCCCCATGCCTAGGATAAGATGTTTGAATCAAAGAGATGAGGTCACGTGCCACCTCATCCAAGGGCTCTCATTTCACATGTATCACTATAAATACTTCCCTTGTGTAACATCAAAAGGCTAATGCAAGAATCAATACAAAGAACTACATTTTACTCAACTCCCTTTCGTTTACTTGCAATACACAAATTGAGTTTATACACATTTACATATACATTTACGAACACCGGTTGGTAATTATTGTACAATCGGATCACGAACAACCCGTCGGAATTCGAACATCACCGTCCCACGTCGTTGGGCTACTCCCATGCCCTTTGAACCGCTCGTTTTAGATCGTCCACATGTCTTAGCGTGTTGGATATCCGCCCACGTGTGCGTGGGTGGGACCGGCATCTGTTGGCAATACTTTTTGGGGTCAACAGATTGGCGCCGTCTGTGGGAAACCATACCATAACCACGAACAACCTTGTGGTAAAAGTTTACTGAAAAAATATTTAGGCAACCCCCCTTGAAAAATGGATTTGTTCTTGAAAAAGAATAGGAGGAAACTCCATTACTTAGCAAAATCTGAAGTCTGACAAAAGAAAATGAGCTCCAATGAAGATACTCCCCCCAGGAGGGTAAGAGAAAACACGAACGTGCCTCCTCAGCCCGCTGTCCCAGCAGCTCGGCAGAGACTCCACCACCACCAAAGAAGAGGTAGGATGCGTGCGACGGCACGACTATCAAGAGAAATGGCCGCCATGACAGCCAACATAAGGAATATTGCTAGCCAAAACTTGGCTATGAGGGAGCTTATGGCCTAAATACAGGGCCAGGGAGGCTTTCCCATTCCTCCATATGCCCCCCAAGGGCACTACCAGCAAGACGATGAAGTTCAAAGTTATAGAGCTGCCTCGTCAGACTATGGCCGAGGTGGAAGCCCATTTGAAAGGGAAGTAGAAGTTGATGTTTCTTCCAACTACGCTTCTAGCTGACCCACTGAGGTCCAAATGAGCCATGATAATTTCCCACCTCCTTATGAGCAAGATCTAAGACATAGGAGGGCAGGAAGTGTTTTTGACAGAATCAGCCCTGCCGAACCAAGGCTCAGACAATAGCAGGCTCAACAGCCTTGGATAAGGCCACCTCCTCCACCTCCAATGCCCCAGCAGCCGGAGAGAAGGCATGAAAATGCCCCCCGTGTTGCTCCGCCTAGAAATAGGTAGCAGAGGAGGGAGGAAGAGGCTAGGGACTGCCCCGGAACCTCTCACCAACAACCAGGGTATGAGGCTGATGAGTACGACTCTGATGAACAGCAGAGGTCCTGCGACTTGGACGATGATGATGATGAGAATCTACCATTCTCAAGGAAACTAAGGAATGCTCAGGTCCCAAGCCACTATGTTATGTCAAAAATACCAAAGTATGATGGAAGTGGCGACCCGGAGAAGCACCTGAATGCTTATAAAACTCACATGAGCCTAAGGAGCGCCACCCCAGCCGTGAAGTGCAGAGCCTTCCATTTAACACTTAGTGGAGCGGTTGAAATTTGGTATAGCAGATTGCCACCTGGGAGCATTAGAAGCGGGCCCGAGTTCAAGACAACATTCTTGAAGAGGTTCGCGATGAGTAAAGAAGGAGAGGCCCCCATCCAACGTCTCCAAGACATGAGACAAGCACGTGGGGAGACCCTAAAGAGCTTCTTATCACGCTTCACTGATGAGATGACGTACTGCATACAAGTCACTGACTGAGAGGCACTATTCGCATTGAGGGGAGGTCTGAACATGAATACCCTATTCTGGAGAATCAAGACCCCACCACCTATGACGCCCTACTCGAAATGATGAGAAGGGAGATCATCAATGAAGAATTGAACATAGGAACAGGGCAAGTAGAGGCCTCCCCCTCCTCAAAGACAACGCGATAGAGGCCTGACCTCCCACCTGATGGACTACTAAATGAACCAGGTCGGAAATGAGAACTTTGGCCAAGCACTTACCACCACCACTTTGAATGCGGTTCCTACCTTGGCATATGAAGATGTCTAACCGATTACTGACCCCTATCAGATGGAAGCCCAGCAAGGACCCTGTCGGGGGAGAGGCCGAGGCCGAGGTTCAGGACCTAGAAATAGGTCAAATCTGAACCCCCCAGGATACTGTGTGCACCACAGGTCCTACAGGCATGACACAACGGATTGCAGAGACTATGCACACCGCTTCCGTCAGAAACCCACTAGAAACAGACATGATTCACCCTAGGCGAACAGGCCCTCGCCCAGGCACGACAATCGACGAGCGCGTGAGGAGGCCGCTCCTTGTCAAAGGGATGTATCTCCACGACGAAGGGAGCATGATGCAGAGAGGCCCAGGGAAGGGCGTAGGCATCGAAGAAATTGGCAAGCTCAAGATGAGGCCCCTATCCACGAGGTGGATACCATATTTGGAGGCCCGTATGTTGGCGGTGAAACACGAAACGCCAAAAGGAATTACGCTCGAGAGGCTAAACACCCCCCTTTGACAAGCTACATTGTGGATAGTAGCTCCCGAAGAAACAAAGTTTCACCCATTGTCTTCACCCAGGAAGACGCCGAAGGAGTTCATTACCCCCATTGCGATGCACTTGTGGTGAGGGTTGTCATAGCTATGAATGGGCTCGAACAAATGTTAGTTGACAACGGCAGCTCCGTCAACATTCTATTCGGATTCGCCTTTGACAAGATGATATTGGATCATCAGTTGACGCCCACCACCACTCCATTGTACGGATTTACCGGAAATAGTATCACTCCGAGGAGAAAGATAACACTTGTAGTGGAGATGGGAGAATCCCCACAAACAACGATGAACTTCATGGAGTTCCTCATTGTCGACTGCCGGTCAGCTTACCATGGAGTGTTGGGCAGACCAGCCCTAAAGAAATTGGGAGCAGTCACCTCCATCCACCACCTATGCATGAAATTCCTAATAGAAAATGGGGTGACAACGGTGAGAGGCGACCAAAGAGGCTCGAGAGAGTGCTATCTAAACTCCATCAAGAAGGTAGAGCCCCGGGACTTCCATGTAATCATGGTTGATGTGGTCATGGCTGATATCCCAGGTGATGCTCCCACCAAACAAGAAGATGTTGATATGATCGTCGCACCGCCTAATCCGGGGGTGCTGGTCATTGAGGAGATTGACCCCCGCATAATGGAATACGAGCCCCAAGCATCCCCAATAGAGAAACTTGAGAGCTTCTCGATAGACCCCCAAGACCCATCAAAGGTGCTAAAGGTAGGCAAATGCCTATCCAACATTCTGAAGTAAAAGATTAAGGATTTCCTAGGCAGGAACCTTGATGTCTTCGTTTCGAGGCATGAGAACATGGTAGGCATAGACCCCAAAGTCAGCTGCTACCACCTAAAAATCGATCCTAAGGTTGCCCCGCATAGACAAAAAAGGAGAGCTCTCAATCCTGAGAGGTATGAGGCCCTAAAGGAAGAAGTTCAGAAGCTCATCCAAAATGGCTTCATCAGGGAGGCAACCTACCCAAAGTGGGTCTCCAACCCGATTTTAGTAAAGAAACACAACGGCAAGTGGAGGGTGTGCATCGATTTCACCAACCTCAATAGAGCTTGCCCCAAAGACAGCTTTCCACTCCCAAGGATCGACCAACTATTGGACTCCATGGCTGGGCACGAGTTGTTGAGCTTTATAGATGCATACTCCGACTACAACCAAATTTCCATGCACCCGACCGATGAAGAGCACACCTCTTTCACCACGGACCGATGCCTCTATTGTTATAGAATGATGCCCTTCTGGTTGAAAAACATTGGAGCAACCTACCAAAGACTCGTAAACAAGATATTTATGGACCTCATTAGCAAAACAATGGAGGTCTACGTGGACGACATGCTAGTAAAAAGTTTGGAGGCTGAGGACCACATAACGCACCTCAACAGCATTTTCCAAATCCTAAGAAGGTATAGGATGAGGCTCAACCCCCTCAAGTGCGCCTTTGGGGTAGCCTCCGGCAAGTTCTAGGGTTACATGGTCAACCAACGAGGAATTGAGGCTAACCCCGAGAAGATTGAGGCTCTACGCAAGATGAGGTCCCCCCAAAAGCCAAAGGAGGTGCAAAGTCTTACTGGGCGAGTGGCCATACTTAGCCGTTTCGTCTCCAAAGCTACGGACAAATGCCTCCCATTTTTCAAAGTGCTGAAGGCTGGGAAGAAATTCCAGTCGACTAAAGAATGTGAAGAGGCCTTCCAATGCCTGAAAAGGCACCTAGGGCAGGCCCCCCTCCTTTTCAAACTGAAGCCCGGTGATATCCTACAACTATATTTGGCCGTCTCTAATGAGGCCATCAGCTCGGTTCTGATACAGGAAGAAGGGTCTACCCAACTCCCCGTATTCTACACAAGTAAAGCGCTTCTATCGCCGGAAACCCATTACCCCGATATGGAGAAGCTCACTTTGGCTTTGATCACGGCCTCTAGGAAATTGAGACCCTACTTCCAGGCTCACACCATCCATATCCTGACAAACTTTCCCCTGAGGCAGGTACTCCAAAAGCCCGATGCCTCAGGAAGGTTATTGAAATGGGCAGTGGAACTAAGTGAATTTGACCTTGTGTTCAAGGTTAGGGCAGCCATCAAAGGGTAAGCCTTGGCTGACTTTGTGGCTGAATTCGCCAACCTACCCGAGGTGGATAAAATCATGGAACCTGTCGAGCCCCCCACGTGAAACCTCTTCGTCGATGGGTTAGCTGGGGATGTCGGCTCAGGTGCCGGGGTTGTCCTCATCAGCCCCGAAGGGGTCAAACTCACCTCGACGGTGAGGTTCGGATTCAAAGCTACCAATAATGTAGCAAAATATGAGGCACTTCTTGCGGGCCTTAGGCTGACCACAGAAATGCAAGTAAAGAGGCTACTCATCAGTAGTGACTCCCAGCTGGTTGTTAGCCAAGTCAATGGTTACTTCTCAGCCAAAGACAAAACGATGGCCTCCTATCTGAAAATGGTGATGAACCTCATCCCATCCTTCGAAAAGTTTGAGTAGATCCAGATCCCCCACATCGAAAATGCGCATGCGAATGCACTCTCAAAGCTGGCTAGTAGCAAGGACTCAGAGCTACTCACAGTAGTACCTATTGAGCACCTCCTCCTGCCTTCGATCGAGGCCCCTACTGTAATGTAGGTCGTTGAAACTCCCACTTGGATGCAGCCAATCATAGTATACCTCAAAGACCAGGTACTACCCACTAACAAGAATGAGGGTTACAAGCTAAGAAGGAGGTCAGCCCACTTCCTCTTCATTGATGACATTCTCTATAAGAGGAGCTTCTCCTTTCCACTCTTATGGTGCGTCGGAGAAGAAGAAGCTACCTACATATTAAGAGAAGTCCACGAGGGTGTGTGCGGCAACCACTCGGAAGGTCTATCTCTGGCACAAAAAATATTGAGGCAGGGGTACTACTGGCCTACCCTAAATTGGGACGCCCTCGAGTTTGTACGAAAATGTGATAAATGCCAGCGCTTCTCTCCTATGCAAAGACAACCATCGCAGGATTTGACCATCGTCTCCAGCCCCTGGCCTTTCTCAAAATGGGGTGTGGACCTCATAGGTCCCCTACCTAAAGGTAGAGAAGGGGCAAGTTTTGCAATTGTGGCCATTGATTACTTCACAAAGTGGGTCGAAGCTGAACCACTGGCAAAAATCACTGAAACCAACACCTCCAAGTTCTTATGGAAAAATATTATTTGCCGGTTCGGAATTCCTTACTCAATTGTCTCAGACAATGGCAGACAGTTTGACAACAAGAAGGTTAGAGAATTATGCGAAGAGCTCGACATAAAGTAGCACTTCTCCACACCTCACCACCCGCATTAAGGCCGTGAACAAGACAATCAAGCACGTCCTAAAAAGGAAGCTTGATGTATCAAAAGGGGCCTGGGTTGATGAGCTGCCCCAAGTCCTTTGGGCGATCCGAACCACCACCAGGACCCCAACAGGGGAAACGCTCTTCCTCATGGCATTTAGAACTGAGGCGATGAACCCCGTGGAGGTCGAACTTCCATCCCCAAGACGTCTGCACTTCAGCGAGATAACCAACGATGAGCTTCGGAGGTTCGACCTCGACTTCATCGAAGAAAGAAGAGATGACTCCCAATTGAAGCTCGGCACATATCAGAGAAAGATGACAATGTACTTCAACTCGAAAGTCAAGAAGAGGTCATTCCGAATCAACGACCTTGTACTCAGGAAGGTCTTCCTATCCTCAAAAGAACCTGGTTCCAGTTCCCTAGGCCCGAACTAGGAAGGTCCATACAAAATCAGAGAAGAGGTTCGACCTAGGACTTACTGGATTGAAGACATGAACAGCAAGGCACAACCCCGTCCATGGAACATTGAACACCTCATAATCTATTACCAATAAATGTACTATCTTGCTGGATGACCTTTCCCAGCCTTTGTAACATTTCTATAGTTCAATATAATTCAGTGATTAAATTAACATGTTGTACTACCTCGACACCTCAGAGGAGAGGCTTGCATCCCACCTCTGGGCCACCTCGCTTGAACTCCGAGGTGCTAGCACATGCCTCCTTTTGGCCTGGCCGAACGCGAAGGGAAGACGTCTCAGCATGGCTGCACCATCCACCATGTCTGGGATGCGTCGTCACCTCAGAGGAGAGGCTCGCGTCCCACCTCTGGGCCACCTCGCTTGAACTCCGAGGCGCTAGCACATGCCTCCCTTTGGCCTGGTTGAACGTCAAGGGGAGAAGTCTCATCATGGCTGTACCATCTACCATATCTGGGATGCGTCGTCACCTCGGAGGAGAGGCTCGCGTCCACCTCTGGGCCACCTCGCTTGAACTCCGAGGCTCTAGCACATGCCTCCCTTTGGCCGGTTGAACGCCAATGGGAGAGCCACCTCACATGCATTTCGAGGCCCATACAGATACTATGCTTAAGTAAAGTTCATTTGCCTAAGTCCGAGGTCCATACAGATACTATGCTTAAATAAAGTTCATTTGCCTAAGTCCGAGGTCCATACAGATACTATGCTTAAGTAAAGTTCATTTGCTTAAGTCCGAGGCTCATACAGTCGTTCATTCCAGTTGTTTAAAGTGATTGAAGTTAAGGTACCAAGTTAAAGTTATTTAGTTAGTGCTTCTGCAACTTTAAAGTTCATTTGCTTAATGAGGCGCGTACACTTGGATAAAGAAACAACAATGAATGAAAAAGGCATTATGTTGATCTTCAATGAGGATTACAAAAGTGGGCCTCAGGCCATTACATTCGAAAGAAAGAAAAGAAAACTAATCTAAGCCTGGGTAGATGGGGGAGGTGCCTCAGTACTTGGGGCTTTGGCAGCTTGAGCATCGGCATTTATCTCCTCTACCTCAGCTGCTTCATCACCATGCACCTTCTCAGTAGGGGTCTGAGGTACCTCGTCCACGAATTCAGACCTGAGTTGAGTCAGATCCAAATTGGGATACAGTTCCTCTTCCCGCTCCATCACTTCAGCGTAGGCAAAGTTTTTCCAGTAAGCACTAAAGCTCTTATACTCCTCTGTATTGTGGAAGTTGGCGACGTACTCCTGCATCGCCTCCTCCCTCGCCTGTTGAGCCTCCTCTCTTTCTTGGGAGGCATCATCCACATACCACTTGATTTGGCCCTCCAAGAATCGGTAAGCCTCTTGGGAACTCGCCAAGGAGAGATTTGCCTTCTCCAGGGCCTCAGTGGTCACTTTCTAGTGCTCATTGGAGACCTCCACCTTCTTTGTCAGGGAGGCTACCTCGCACTGTGACTCATAGACTTCCTTCTTCAAGGCTTCAATCTAAGCCAAGGCAGACTCAAGTTTGGCCAATTCTTCAACTTTCTGGGCCCTGGCTTCTTCTGCTTTGGCCTTAGCTGCCTTCAGCTCCTCTGCGAGGGAGGCCATCTTCTCCTCTGAAGATTGGGTCCTTGTCTGAAAATCACTCAGGACCTCCCTACATTCAAGTGCGAAGCCAAAGGTCCTGACGCTTTGGCTCACCAAAGCCCTCATCAGGTCGGTGGCATCACAGGACGAGGCATGCAGCTGCCACCTATCAGTCCAGAATCGGTAGAAGCTCTCAGTAGCGCTCCGGATCTCCTGGGGCAGAGCCTCCACCAAGGCTGGGGCCAAGGTCTCCTCCCTACCAGCTAGGAAGCTTGGAGACTTACCCTTCTCTCGAAGAGGCTTCTGTTTTGCTGCCTCCTCCTCACCAGCCTTGGCGGCTCTCCTCGCAGCCTCTTCTCTGGCCTCCTCAGCCTCGGCCTCTCTAACCATTTCTATCTTAATGGCTTTGGAGGCGGATGCGAGCAGCTTCGGCTCGCCAGTTGATTTAGCCTCGTGGGACACTGATGTCCAAACTTCCCTGACGAGCTGGTGACTTGCACCAGCTTCCTCCTCTTCGCCTCCTCAGGGACCTTCTCTTTCCCCCGAGGCTTCTTTGGCTTCTCCTGCCTCTGAGGAGTCCCCTCTCCGGAAGCCCTTGAAGTGCTATCCTTGGAAAGGCGTTCCACCCTGCCTCGGACCTCCTTGGCCCCACTGGACCCCGGCTTCAGGGGCCTCGCCTTGACAGTGGATGTGGCCTTCAGAATGGAAGCCATGTCCGGAGCTGGGTACTCCCTCCTCTTGAATTTATCTGCATAGCACGTCGGATCAGCACATTAGTATCAAAATAAAAAAATAAGAAAATTTACAACTGTGGGAGCTTCGTACCTCTAGAAGCCATCAGTCCAAAATCCAGGAAGTAGGGGCTCCTGTCGATTAGGTGGTCAAAGTGGCGGAGCTTCAGAGGCCTCTTGTAGATGTCCTCTATCACCTCGAACTCTTCCCTGCTGAGCTCGAACTTCGTACTACTATCTGCAATGGAAGCCCCAATAGTTAGAAAAGTTCAAGTGTTCAATTCAGAAGTACAAGCAGGGGCTGGGAGACTCACGGGCTTCATAGTACTGGGTCGGCACTGTGCAAGAAAGGGCCTTGTCCCCCTCCACTACCTGCCACTTTCCTAGCACCCAGAACCAGAACTCCTTCCACCCCTTGATCGAGGAAGGCAGTCCCACCACAAAGGGTGAGTGAGCCCCCCAAGGTGTAAGGTAATACCACCCCCTGGACTCCTTCCCTATGACCCGGGGCTGGAAAAGGGTCATGAAAACATGGAGAGGCATGTCCTCCCCAAGTGACACCTCCTTCTACAGGAAGTACGAGTCGACCAGCTGGCTCTACCCATCTGGCAGAACCTGGGTCGGCAAAAACATGAAATTTCTCAGCACCGCCCTAAAGAAGGGGTACAGAGGAAGACGCATACCTATCTTAAACAGGTATTCACTGACTGCCACACAACCGAGCCTCGGATAGCAGGCCTGCTTGTTCGGCTCGAAAACTAACATTTCTATAGTGTGGGGGACACTGTATCTCTCCCTGATCTCCCAACCTCTTCCACGTCATACTTGAAGGCACCCTAGATGCCCCCCACTCTTCGGTATGATATACTGGCTCCTCGGTCATGGCGTATCTATCAACCTTGGAATCTCCCCTGTGACTGACCCTATAATCTAACGAAGCTACTGTCACCAACTCCCTACCCGAGGTGGACTCCATTTCACAGTATTAACATAAAAAAGGGGCTCTTCTAAGAATAAAACCTAAGAGAGGAACTACACGAAAGGAGATAGGCTGAAAAATGAAAGAACAAACAGCCTCGACGCCGAAAAGTTCAAGATTTCAGAGAGAATCAGATTGCAAAAGCTCAAAAGTCCTGAAAAATGGAATTTTCTCACCTTTTATAGAGGTCCAGGACGAACCCCAACCGTATGATCGAAGCTCAGTCAATCTGAACCCTCCATTGTAGATCAAATCTGAGGCGTTGAATTCAAACGATTTTTCAAACCTACGCCTCAGATTCAAGCGTGCCTCCCACGCACCCCATCCAACGCGTCTGTTTCTAGAACCTCCGCTATCTTCATAATTGTGTTTTTAATTCGACGGCAGCAGGCGCCTTGGAAGTCATAACGGGGGAGCCACTTTTCCTTGAAAACAAGCACAAAACATCAAATCATTGGCACAGCTATCGACGTGCAATCATTACCAACCACCTTGGCTTCCTCTTCAACGTTCAGCCAACAAGCCTCGCAGGTTCGATTTTCTCAACCACCTCGGCTTCAACTTCAACGTTCAGTCAACAAGCCTCGCAGGTTCAGTTTTCCAACCACCTCGACTTCAACTTCAACGTTCAGCTAACAAGCCTCGCAGGTTCGATTTCTCAACCACCTCGACTTCCTCTTCAACATAGCCTCGGTCTTTTCATCATTTACCTACAATAGCACATCTCTAACTCCAACCATGATATAAATATCTATACTTGGACTTGGGGGACTATTATTTGGGGTTCAAAAATTCTTTCAATTTTTACTTCATTAAAGTCCACGCATTACATAAATGACCATACTTGGACTTGGGGAACTATTGTTGCGTTTTGTCATACTTGGCCGACCTACCTGGGCCAATGGCCCACTCAGGCCGAACCACGTGGCACTCCAGCCGAGGTGGCATATATTGCCGAGGTGGGCTATGGCCGAAGCCCTTCAAGCCGAAGTCCACTAGCCGAGGTGCCTTTTACCGAGGCCTGTGAATGTAACCGAAGTCCACATGCTGAGGCCTATGAGCCGCAGTCATGATGCTGAAACTGGTTGAAGTTAGTTGAAGCCCTCAAGTGGAAGTATTGTATGAAATGGCCGAAACCCCAAAGCTGATGCAAGAGCCTCCGAACCACAAGTGAGCATCCTCCATGGTCACTTCTCCCAAGAGATCGTCTGCACAAAGATCTTATTTGAATGATTGATGGAACGTTTGTCATAAGTATAAAGATCAAGTCTTGTCACTAGTATGGAGGCTCTGCACAAGCAATAAGCACGTAACAAGCTAGCAAGTCAAGTCCCATGCCTAGGATAAGATGTTTGAATCAAAGAGATGAGGCCACGTGCCATCTCATCCAAGGGCTCCCATTTCACATGTATCACTATAAATACTTCCCTTGTATAACATCAAAAGGCTAATGCAAGAATCAATACAAAGAACTACATTTTACTTAACTCCCTCTCATTTACTTGCAATACACAAATCGAATTTATACACATTTACATATACATTTACGAACATCGGTTGGTAATTATTGTACAATCGGATCACGAACAACCCGTCGGATTCCGAACGCCGTCGTCCCGCGTCATTGGGCTACTCCCACGCCCTTTGAACCGCTCGTTTTAGACCGTTTTAGGGTGTTGGACATTCGCCCACGCGTGCGCGGGTGGGACTAGCATCTGTTGGCAACACTTTTTGGGGTCAACAACAAGATCATTCCAGATTTTCATTTTATTCTTATTACCATGTCATGGATTAAGTATACCGTGTTTTATCTCTTTAGATTAATTGCAGTGGCTCTTTTGCAGTTATTGTATCCTCGGTGATGGATGTCAAATGGAGGGCATTTCTAACGAGGCTTGTTCCCTTGCTGGGCACTGGCGACTTGGAAAGTTGATTGCTTTCTATGATGACAACCATATTTCTATTGATGGTGACACATAAATTGCCTTCACTGAGAGTGTTGACACCAGATTTGAGGCTCTTGGATGGCATGTAATCTGGGTGAAGAATGGAAACACTGGTTATGATGAAATTCGTGCTGCCATTAAGGAAGCAAAGGCCTTAAAAGACAAGCCCACTTTGATCAAGGTGTGATTTTTAATCCATAAAATAGGTGATCAGAACTGTCATTTTGAATAATAAACATATACTTATTGAAATGTGAAGAAGAATCATTGATTACTATATATTTTGTCGATATAGCTATTTTATTCTTAAAATGCCTTACCTTATAAAGGAAATGGTACTTCTATTTAACTGTCTTCTTTCCTGCAGGTGACTACAACCATTGGTTATGGTTCTCCCAACAAGGCGAACTCGTATAGTGTAAACGGAAGTGCACTGGGTGCCAAGGAAGTTGATGCCACTAGGAAGAACCTTGGATGGCCTTATGAGCCCTTCCATGTGCCTGAGGATGTGAAGAAGTAAGAGTTTAGTCTTGCTTCTTTGATAAATATCATGCCATTTCCATTAGTTAATGCATAGTGATCTGGATAAAATTTTTCACAGGCATTGGAGCCGCCATACCCCTGAAGGTGCTGCCCCTGAAGCTCAATGGAATGCTAAGTTTGCTGAATACGAGAAGAAGTATTCGGAGGAAGCAGCAGAATTGAAGTCTATCATTACTGGTGACCTACCTTCTGGTTGGGAGAAAGCTCTTCCAGTGAGTGATTCTTGGCACTTTTGGTATTCCTTACCTTGTCTTTTGAGCGTTCCTTTGTGCAATATTTGCAATTAGGGAGATGCTTTATGTATGACGAATCAACGAGTGTAGAATGTGCAAATACTTACATTTCATTCTGCTATTTTTCTCTAACAACAGGAAAATGTTCCTCTCAAGTCAAATAATTATGTAGTTTTTCATTTGCTAATATATGTTTCTACCAAGACTTATTGACTTTTATTCTTTTTATTCAGACATACACTCCCGAGAGCCCAGCTGATGCCACTAGGAATCTGTCTCAACAAAACCTCAATGCTCTTGCAAAGGTTATCCCTGGTCTACTTGGTGGCGGTGCTGATCTTGCCTCGTCTAACATGACCCTTCTAAAAATGTTTGGTGATTTCCAAAAGAACACACCTGAAGAGCGGAATGTAAGGTTTGGTGTACGTGAACACGGTATGGGAGCGATCTTTAATGGAATCGCTCTCCACAGCCCTGGCTTCATTCTTTACTGTTGATACACTAAAAGTGCAGCCCAAATCAAATAGCCCGAAGAGTAAAGCCCAATTGGGAATCCAGGATAAAGGTCCAAACAGGATTATTGATGAATGCGGTGGAAGCCCACGAACACGGTAACATCATCGCCCAATCTTGCAAGACGCCCAGAATCTAAGCGAATAGCATACCTTACGGTCGCCCAGAGTGATGACCACATTCTCGCCCAAACCTTCAAATCGCCCAGGATCTTAGCAAATATAAAACATTATAATTATCCGGAATAGCAGTTATTGAAACAGTTATTGAGTGGTCTTATCACATTCCACGAATCAAGGAGCCCAGTTGAAGGCGGTTGAACGACAAAGAGTAATGGCAACAGTTAGGGACGGCAGTTCCCCTACAAGTTAGCCACTATAAAGAAAGTGGGTAGTTATACAGCAATCAAGCAATTTTCAAGCGGTTGTCATGAAGAAATCATCAAAGGAATATAAAAGGAAGAGAAGACATAGAGAAAAAAGACCCTAAATCAAACACTCTCAAACAGAGAATATGTAATTTCGATTTCTTAGTTTAAACTTAAACATTTCTTTTAGTACTCGTGTGCTTGCGGCCCTTGGGGGCATTCTGTTTAAGTTCCAATTGTAAATCATCATCAATAAAACACCCATTTTTGGGACTTTGTCTCAAGAGATCTGTTCCTTACACAATTGTTTGATCTCTTTTTTAATTGTTAGCGACTACCCGTGCGAAACAATTTGGCACACCCAGTGGGACATTGGTGTTTGGTGTTGAAAATACAAAAGGTGAAACATTATGCCTCACAAATCTGATAAGGAAGCAGCAAGTCAGGGAGGAGTACAGTCTGTGATCGAGCGATATGAGGAGCAGCAAAGCTCTCCATGAACAGAGGGACAGAATCAGAACAGTCATAGTCGTTACGAACCAATGACCGAGTTGAGTCCTTGAACCATGTGTGCATTACTTGGAGAACTCACACAGGATGTCGTTGAATAGGTAAATCCGAAATGTTTATAATATGAAAAGATTTACCCAAAATGGGAATGCACATTATGACAACATGGCCAAACAATTGAATACATTAAATGAAATAATGAATAAGTTAGTATGCCAAATTTGTCAGCCAGTTGTGCCTATTGCAAATCACTTTCAAACTAGGACAGTCATGGGACATAATTCCCTAGTCCTAAGTCCAAATTAGGGGATAGAACTACCTTTCGGTCCATCTACTTCAAACCAGGGGGATGGTGTAAGGCCAAATCAGAATAGTGGTAATGGTACATCTAACTTGGGGGTAGCCTAAATATAAGAGACAATGTCCTAAATAATGGATAGAATACCCCACGTGTCAATGATGGAATAAATATTCAGGCTAATGACAACAATGGCCCAAATCATGGCAACTTTGTTGCCAACCAATGACCAAACATCAGGTCTCAGGCAAATCAACTGACCAACCAACCTGTAGGAATTCCATATGACCTCAACGTCATGTTGAGAAACCAAATTATGGAAATAGTACAGGATCAAATGGCTTTTGGAGTACGTCCTGTCATTAGGCCGACTTACACAAAGTCATATCCTGATTGGGTAGACCAAGCATATCCATGGCCTAGAGGGTATAAAGTGCCAGAATTTTCATTATTTACCAGTTTAGGAGAGGTGTCTACTCTAGAACACATGGGGCGATTCACACTGCAAAGTGGTGAAGTAACCGACTACCATAAAATGAGGTTGTTCTCTAGTTCATTAACAGGAGTAGCTTTCTCTTGGTTCATCAATTTGCCAGCGAACTCTATTCAAATATGGCAACAATTGGAGCAATTGTTCTATGCCCAGTTTTATAAGACTGAGTCTGAAATTACTTTGGCCGATTTGACGAATCTACGTCAAATGCCAAATGAATGGGCAGAAGGTTTCCTTCAAAGGTTCAAGACAGTAAGAAGTAAATGTTTTGTACCTTTACCCGAAAAGAAGTTTGTCAAAATCGCTCAAAGTTGTCTAAACTTTGATTTGAAAAAAAAATTCCAAGACAGGGAATTTCCTGACCTTTTCCAATTGAGCGCAAACGTGATTAGGTATGAACGATTAATAAGAGAAGAAGAGCAAATGAAAAATTCTAGCAATGGGACTATTATAGAGACCCAAATTTTGATGTTCATACCATTAATGACGAGTATTACGATCAAACCGAAATGTGTTTGACCGAATTAATCAAATGAGATGCATATACTTGTCCTATAATGGCTAAACCTAGATTATCGGGTAAGGATGAGCTTATAAAAGATGAAAACAAAAAGGTTAGAACGTTCTCGTTCGACGTAACCAAAGCTGACCTTATATTTGATAAACTATATAAGGATAAGCAGATAAAACTGAGCAATAAACATAAGTTGTCAAGCCCTGAACAAATCAAGGGTAAAAAATATTGTAAGTGGCATAATGCATGGTCGCATTTGACTAACAACTGTTTGGTTTTTCGCCATGCGTTACAGGACGCCATTGAATCAGGACGAATTACGTTCGAAGATAAGAAAAAGATGGCAGTGGATGAAAACCCTTTTCCACAGCCACTTGGGGTGAACATGGTGACAACTGGTTTCAAAAACAAGTTGCCAAAATTCAAGTTGGTTATAGATAATGGAGAAGAAGACCCTGGGCCACACCCCAGTGTCTTTGAACGTATCAAAGGGAATGAGCCTAAAAAGGATGAAGACGTCCTATGCGCAAGATGTAAAAGAAAAGTGAGTGCAAATACAGAGAAACCAGGGATATGGCAGCATCACCATCACTCTAGTTTTTTCCCAAACGCTTAGCCTGGTAGAGGGCGAGGTACATCATTCTATAGGGGACCGCATTTTGAGAGGCAGTTCGGGACAATAAATAATGGGAGAACATTCAGGCCGCAACCTCGTCAACCAAACGTATGGCATTTGTTCCAGTATAATGCAGGAAGGGTGATACCCTTCAACGAGATGACTAGAACCCAACAAAGGCGTTTTCAACGGAATTATGGACGAATGATAAGGTAACAACAGGGAGTGCCACGTCCTAAGGCGCCTAAACTACTTGAGGTGGCCAATCAAAATTTTCTTGAAGACAGTGAAGAGACTGGTACAGGTAAATCAATGGAAGAATTGCCAGAGAGTTCTTCTGGGAGATCGAAGTTTGAGCAAGACAGAAGGGATGGAGAAGATCCAGATCAGCCCCTTACTATTCAGTTTGGTACGTTACCTCCTGTCATGGCTAATAACTATTTACTAGCCAATGAGTTCAAGAACAAAGAGAAGGAAGAAGAAGAGAGGGAGGATAACGAGGAAAAGGCATGTGTGATGGAATGTGAAGAAGGCCAAACTTCTAGAGGGGCCTACAAGGTTAAGAGGATGATGGTATGACGGACATCGAAGAGAAAATTGACCTGGAAGTAGAAAGAAGAAAGAGAGGAGTATCACACAATACTCTGTTGAAGCAACTATATCAAGAGGGAGTTCGTGAAGTAGACTTGTTGGGGGAACCGTCTGGGCGTTCTTTTGATTATTACATGCTGTATGGGACGCCCAAGAGGAAAAAGAGAGTACCTCGCTCTGAAAAGTATGGATCACCTCTAAGAATAATGCCTCCTCCCACAGGTTGGATAACCGAAGAAAAAGCATTAGAAAATAATAAAAAGGAAATCCAGGAAGCGAAAGCTCAGTGCGACATACTGCATGTTGACTTATCACAAAAGGATAATTCAACAGAGAACAGGAAGTGAAAATAGATGCTGCCGAAAAGGTTATTTTTAAGAGACCAGCCATGAAGTTAACTAAACACTTGAGACCATTGTACGTTAAGGCTTTGGTTAATGGTATACCTGTGGCGAAAGTACTTATTAATAATGGAGCAGCTATAAACACCATTCCATCTAGGATGATGAGGAAATTTGCAAAGACAGAAAGTGATGTGATTCCAACAGAAGCCATCCTTACAAGTTTCAATGGAGGAGCAATTTCAGCTAAAGGGGTTATGCCATTGTACATAACTGTAGGGACAACTACTAGGACCACAGTCTTTTTCGTAATAGATGGTCCTATTAGTTACAATGTGTTATTAAGAAGGGATTGGATACACGGAAGTCACTGCATACCTTCATCGCTCCATCAATGCCTGGTTTTCTGGAATGACAAGGGTGAAGTAGAAGTGGTGCAGGCAGATCATAGACCTTTTGTTGCAGAAGCAAACTCAGAGGAAAGGTTCATGTACGAAGGAAATTATGGACCTGTCAGAGTGGTCCAAGATGGAGAAGAAACTCAAATTGTTGCACAGAGCGAAGAACCGTTTTCGGGAGATGCACTCACTGAAATGTTCAGTCAAATGAGGCCAAACATAGTGGCCCTGAAAGAGCCAGTAATTGGCAAAAAAGTAATCAAGGAATTTTAAATGAGTCGTAAGCAACAAAGACGAATGGCCAATGTTCAGGCCTTCAAAGCCAAATTAATGGCTTTCAATACAGAATATAAAGACTAGACGAAAGAAGAAGTAGCCTTGAAAGCATTGGGAGACAAATTGGCAATGTTCGAGTTGGAACAAAGTATTGGCCAAGAAGTCAACAAGGTGGATTGTTTAGAAGAAGAAGTGCCTATAAGGGAATTGGACGATGAAGTAATGAGGATCACTAAGCCTGGATATACTCAAGCACAAGACCCTCTGATTAAAGTGAATATTGGCAATGAAGGGAAAGATCGCCCAATATTCGTCAGCCAGATGCTCGATCAAGAGGTTAGTGATAAATTAATCGCTTTATTAAAGAAATATAAGGATTATTTTGCTTGAGAATATGAAGATATGTCTGGTTTAGATAGAGATTTGATGGAACATAGATTGCCAACCAAGCCAAATTTTAAACCTCATAAGCAACCTCCTAGGCATTTTGCTCCTAATGTACTTTCTGAAATTAAGAAAGAAATAGAGCGATTCTTAAAAGCAGACTTTATTAGAATAGTCAGATATGTAGAGTGGTTGTCCAATATCATGCCAGTGCTAAAAAAATGGTAAATTAATGGTGTGCATAGACTTTAGGAACTTAAACATAGCCACACACAAAGATGAATATCTAATGCCTACGATAGATTCTTTAGTAGACTCGACTGTCGGACACGTAATATATTCCTTCATGGATGGGTATTCAGGATACAATCAAATTTATATAGTTGAGGAAGATATACACAAAACTGCCTTTAGATGCCCTGGATCTCTAGGATGTTTTGAATGGGTAGTTATGCCTTTCGGCCTAAAAAATGCAGGAGCAACTTATCAAATGGCAATGAACTTGATTTTTCATGATATGATAGACAAGTTTGTTGAGGTGTATGTAGATGATATAGTGGTCAAATCCATTAAAGAAGAGGACCATTTTGAACAATTGAGATGTTCATTTGAGCAAATGAGGCAATATAAACTAAAATTGAATTCCTTGAAATGTGCATTTGGCGTTAATGCAGGAAACTTCCTTAGTTTCTTAGTACACAAAATGAGGATTGAACTTGATAAAAATAAAGTGAAGGCTATTTTAGAGACCAAATCACCTTGCAATAAAAAAGAATTGCAAAGGTTTCTAGGCTAAGTAAATTTTTTAAGATGCTTTATTTCTAACTGTGCAGGGCGAACTAAAACTTTTTCGCCACTTTTAAAGTTGAAAAATCAGGACGAATTCGTCTGGAAAGAAGAGTATCAAAAGGCTTTTGAAAGCCTAAAGACATATTTATCAAGTCCACCAGTGTTGGTGTCACCAATCCAAGGACGGCCAATGAAAGTATATATATCGGCTGAACAAGAATCAATAGTTGGAATGGTCGCGCAAGAAGACCAATTTGGTGAAGAAAGGGCGATTTACTACTTGAGTAGACGGTTAACAAAATGTGAATGTAATTACTCTGTCATTGAAAAATTATATCTTGCATTGTATTTCACATGTACGAAATTAAGGGCTTATTTGCGGCCCGTAACCGTTTATTTGATTTCTTGAGTAAATTTGGTTAAATATATGTTCTCTCGTCCTATTTTACACCAAGGGGTAGGCCTTTGAACGTTAGCATTATCGGAATTCGAAATACAATACATACTCCAAAAAGCAATCAAAAATCAGGCTTTGGCTAACTTTCTGGCCGATCATCCACGCCTTGACATGCCTGAGGAAATTGAATTAGAAATTAATTCATTCGAATTAAAACCTTGTATTTTATATTTCGACGGATCGAAAACCTCTAAAGATGCAGGAGTAGGAATAGCATTGATAAATCCTTTAGGGATTTGTTACAAGTTCGCATTCACTTTGGATAGGATGTGCACCAACAATCAAGTCAAATATGAAGCCTTAATCCTGAGCTTGGAATTAATGATAGATATGGAGGTAAAGAATGTGATCATTAGAGGTGATTCTTAATTGGTAATTCACCAATTGATCGGTGATTTTAAGTACCAAAGTGATTCCATTATAAGTCAATATGAAATCGCCCAAGAATTGTTGGAAGAATTTGACCAGGTAGAGCTTCAAGGTGTTAATAGGATATATAATGACATAGCAAATGAGTTGGCCCAGATGGTCTCAGGGTATTCAAAGGTTTTAAATTGGAAATCTACTTATGAATATGGACTAATATTGCCTGTAGTCCAAAGAAGGGCGAGAAGGGAAGAAATTCATTGCATACAAGATGGAGATGCAATAGATTGGAGGGCAGAGATTAAAATGTTCCTTAAAGAACCTAATAAAGGAGGTAGTAGAAAAATGAAGTTGCGTTTGCTAAACTATACACTGATAGATGAAGAGTTGTTTAAGAAACGCTCTGATGATATATTACTAAAATGTGTAAGTTTGTAAGAAGCCAAAACGATCATGGCTGAAGTGCATGAAGGGATATGTGGAGCTCATCAAACTGGCCAAAAGATGAGATGGTTAATTATTAGGAATATATAATTTTGGCCCAAGATGAAAGAATCATGTGTTCAATATGCGAAGAGTTGTCTAACATGCCAAAAGTATGGTCCAATACAAAGGGCGCCAGCAAGAGAGATGACACCCATTATCAAACCCTGGCCATTTAAGGGTTGGGCGATAGACCTGATAGGGAAGATTTATCCCCCATCGTCCAAGCAACATATTTTCGTTATAGTTGTGACTGATTTTTTCACTAAGTGAGTAGAAGCGGTACCTTTAAAGGAGATCACCCAAAAGAGTGTCATAGAATTTTTCTGTGATCATATTATTTATAGATTTAGGATTCCACAAACTTTGATGGTAGATCACGGAACTTCTTTAAATAGAGATCAAGTGAATAAATTTTTGAGCGAGTTTGGAGTTAAATTAGTAAATTTCACACCATACTACGCTCAATCTAACGGACGAGCAGAATCTTCTAATAAGGTTCTAAAAAGTATCATAAGGAAAATGATAGATGAAAATGCCCGAAATTGGCACGAATGTCTAAACATCACCTCGGTCAAACACCAAAGTTACCCCTTTCCAACTTACTTATGGACAAGAGGCCGTTTTGCCTATGGAAATCAATGTGCGATCAATCAGAGTGTGTTTACAACATAAGTTAAGAGATGGTGAGTATACCGAATCACTAGTTCAAAACTTATTGGAGTTGGACGAATTAAAGTTAGACGTCCTAGATAGATTGCAAGTTCAAAAACGAAAGATAGCTAAGTTTTATAACAAAAAAGTTATAGCCAAGTCATTTAACCTGGGCGAGTTGGTTTGGAAAACAATATTCCTTTTGGATAGCAATGATCCAAAGTATGGCAAGTGGTCGCCCAATTAGGAGGGGCCATATAAAGTAAATAGTGTGTTGCCTAATGGAGCTTACCATCTAGAAGATTTAGATGGCACCAAACACATGAGGTTCATTAATGGCAAATATTTAAAAAATTATGTTCCCTCCTTATGGGAGAATGAACAAATAAAAGTATAATCAAATTGCGTTGAACGATCGTAGATATATAGGACCAGAACGAAATACGTTCAAAATAAATTCCTTTATTATCAAATATACATTACAAATTGTGAGATACAAAATATTAAATGCTCTATAAGTTACAATTGAGAGCAAACTAATTTCTCAGTCGATCGCCAAGCAAGAGGGTGAACCGGCCTTGGTCGCCATCCTGATCGCGCTGTTGCAAGGGCAGACAGAGAGGCTGAGAAGCACTCTCAACAAGCAAAAAGGAATAAAAGCACTCTCAAATTGCCTGCCTAATCGCATTGCTGCAATAATAGGCAAGGAGACTAAGAAATACTCTCAACAAGCAAAGTGGCTTGAAATGCATCCTCAAAAATTGTCTCCCATCATTGAGACGATAGGAAGAACTTTACTGGCCAAAAAATATTTTCTATATCTCTCATACCAAAGGTGATGTCAAAACATGTAGCAAAATGAGAGGATCAAATGATCCATTTCTATGGAAGATGAAAATTTTGGATCAATTGTTGAGGTGCCAAATGATGGCAGCAAATTAGCTTTTGAAGAAAAGAATGGAAATGAAAATGATGAGTGCAAAATAAGCACGCATTTATAGAAGTGTGAAGATGAAAAGACAGAATGTGAACGGCTACATTCGTGACTAATAACTGAAACTAAATGGCCCAAAGTCTTGAGAAAAGAGACGGAAATACCAATGAAGAATGTACATGAATCTTAGCGTAAAGCAATTAAATACTTGAAAGTTTGACAATTAAGGACAACGTCAATTAATACGCAAGTAGACAAATTAGTCGTTCATTAACGACAATAACTGTTGTTACATTCAAAATTAGCAATGGCAATTAGTACGAAGTTATAAAAGGAAAGTTAAGGCATTAGATGTCTTAATTACAATTCACCCCAAGCCGAACGAATTTTTTCCCTGAGTCTTCCCCAATCTTCGCTCTGCTGAGAAGAAGCGACGTTTAATTCAGCTACAAAATCGTCATCAACTTCCAGCTTTTTATACTGCTCAACCAAAGACTTGGTCCGTTCAATTCCTTGGGAAGCATTATGCTTTTTAGCAGCCATTCTCGCCCTACAGTCGTCCATTTTTGCTTGAAACTCCTTCATCTCTGCAGCCAAAATTGTCATCAGAGAGTCTTCGATCATAACGTCGGAAGAGATTTCTTTTAATTCATCCTCGGCTTTGTTAATCTCTAGAAGAACACGAAAGTATTGAGTACTCCTGACCTTCAGTTCAACATTTTTGGCTAGCAAGGAGAGGATGTCAGAGTGAACAGCCTTCAACCTTCAATTTAGCTTGTGGAGTGAGAACTTAAGGGAAGTTAATTTAAGTACTTGTTTGGTAGAAATTTTGATAATTGATTTTTTGACCATTAGAGATAAAGTGTGTCCTATCTGTGAGAGATGAATTCAAAAATGACGGTTGTAATAGTAAAACAACGGTCAAAAAATTAATTTTAATTGATTTAAATCTTGTATCAAACAAGCACTAAATTTCAATAAAAGATTCTATAGACATTTCTGTCTACGAATAATTTGGCTATTTTCGCCCAATATATGATAACTAAATTAGAGGGAATCTCAACAATAAACGAGTACTTCATATTAAGAGCTTGCTTGGTATAGATTCCAAGTCAATTAAAATCAATTTTTTAATCGTTATTTCACTATTTTAACCATCATTTTTTAATTCTTCTTTTACAGGTATGACATATTTTATCTCTAACGGTAAAAAAATCAATTATCAAAACTCATACCAAACAAGCACATAAAATCATCTTTTTTAAAAACATCAAATTTTACAAAATTTATTTAAATTTTGTCCTTTAACATGAATAGCAAAATTTTCATTGAGTAGCGACAAAACGTAATGTCCGATCCGAAACCGATCCAATATTAACTATATTATCTAACACATCAAAGTTATAAAAAATTCCTGTTTATAATATTTATCTATTATTATAATTAATTAACGTACTAAAAATGTTATTAATTTTTTTCACACCCTTTTTATTGTAGTTAAATGCCCGTGAAATCAATTATTTATTAAAAGCCATTCAATTGTTAGAAGCCACAAGGGTCATATCAAAATCAGAATCTTAGATTTTTTTTTAATTACACTGGAAATAAAATAAATTAAACCTATGAAAAATGTATGTGAAGTTGTACGATTTATTCATATATGAATTCTTGTCGTAATTTAAACTTTATTACAGACACATGCGATTCACATTGTCCAATTACTGGTCCAAGATGCCCACGTACTCATTTTTAATTTTTATCATTTTTGTATAATTTGCCAGTAATGATCTGTTCTGGTTTGTAAAAATTTTAGTTGTATTAGATTTTTCGGTACAAAAATCACAAGTATAATAATAAAAAGAGAAGTCGAGACAATCTTGATTGAGTCTTGATCGAAATTTTCATGAGAATATTGATTTTTTGGGGACAATTTAAAACTGTATCTAGAAAATAGAAAATCTATACGATTGAAGCATAGCATTTTATAGCTTTGTATCCAATAAAGTGAAGAACTATGAAATAATTATTGAACCTCGGCCACTGCATAGAATCTCAATCGCTCAACCCTTTGATGCATTTTTTTGTGTCTAGTTCAATAATGTGGATTTTTGGCAGGTCAATTTTTTAGATATACCAATAAAGAATAATGTTATCTAGCACGAATGGTGTTAGAGCACTTGTATATGTGGCATTATGTGATTGATTTAATTAAATCTAAAATTATTAATTCATTTAATTTGGCATAATTTTGTGTTATCAATTTGACTGAAACCACAATTAGGGTTGGTGGTTGGTGTCACAGACGGTGGTCGTTGAGATCTTAATTTGAATAAACAAGTATACACTTTCCCACCTACTCTTTGGGGGTCCTGCCTTCCTAAATAATTAACAGAAATTCTTAAAAAAAAAAATAAATAAATAAATAATTAGAAGAAGAAGAAAGACACTTTTGACATTGTTATTATTATATATAGGGCCTGTTCAGTAGGAATTTTGAAAATTGGTTTTTTGATCGTTAGTAGAAAAACGGGAATCACCTGTAAGAGAAGAAGTAAAAAATAACGATTGAAATAGTGAAATAATTGTCAAAAAATCAATTTTTTGGAATGAAAAATCGCTCTCAAACAGACTCGTATTTTTTAAATATTTCGTTCCAACAAATATTTAGTTGTACTAAAGATCTAAATTCTCATTACAATAAATGTAAACTTTCGGATAGAATAAACTATCATAAAATAGTTTAGTATCTCATAAAATTAATGAAAACACCATGTGATTTTTCCAAGATGATGTCCAATGTAAACTATACAAATCAAGAAAATTTGACAGACAAAAGGGGTTGGTGGGGATAACACAGTCACACTCGCTTGGACTAATAGACATTTGAATTTAGCCAACAATGGACTGAAAAGTGTGTACCCCCCACCTGTCGATCCCAACCCCCTTCCACCTAATTCACCAAGAATTTTTTTGCAATTTGAAAACCTGAAAATCCCGAATTCGTAATCCCAGAACCCACCATTTTTTCCTCCAGAAAAACACCCGAAAATCCTTAATTTCCTCAAGAAATGGCGCAAGTTAGCAACTTGGCGCACAAATTCCAGACAACGAAATTTCCTCGCCCTAATGCTCTAAAACCTAAATCTTCTTGTCTGCCGTCACAATCTGTGTTTTTTGGCTCAAAAAATGTTAAAAGCCCATCGAATTGTTTTTGGGTTTCGAGTAAAGATTCAAGTTTTGCTGTGAGGTCAGTTAAGGCTATGGCTTCAGTGGCCACCGCAGAGAAGCCGTCTACGGCGCCGGAGATAGTGCTGCAGCCCATCAAAGACATCTCTGGTGCTGTCAAGTTGCCGGGATCAAAATCTCTCTCTAACCGCATTCTCCTTCTGGCTGCCCTCTCTGAGGTAATATTGTATGTATACATAAAGATTTGGTCTTTTGATTCGAGCGTTAAATATGAGGCTCTATGTCGGTTTTATGCTGTAGCCTTTTATTTAACATTAGAGGGATATTTGATTAAGCATTGAATTGTCCAAAATGTGGTAGCATCAAGCATGTAAGTTTTCGTCTAAGACTGAAACTACTGTAGGAAAATAGATAATACAATTTAAATTGCTCGGGAGGATCCTTTTGTAATGTCAAATGAATGCTTGAAACATTAAAAGTTAGGTAAAAGCTTCATCATTCACTATACACTACTAGGATACTTTTCTGGTTATTAGCATAAATAGATTGACAGTTTAGAGGAGTTAATGAAATATCTATTGCTTAGTGTCCGGTAAGAAATTTTGATATTTGGTAGGAATGGTCCACTAAATTCTTATATTTATTCATGGTTGAAGGAATAATGGCTTGTTTGCCTTGAGTTCTAAGCCTTTCGAGTTTATATTGATTTGTCTAAGATTATTATGCTCAAAGTTTGACTTCTTCCTTAATTNGTTTGCCTTGAGTTCTAAGCCTTTCGAGTTTATATTGATTTGTCTAAGATTATTATGCTCAAAGTTTGACTTCTTCCTTAATTCCCTTTAAATTTTATTTTAATTATTTATTGTGGTTCAGGGTTACCACTAAAAAGCAATTTCTAATGTTTGCTAGAGTGATAAAATCTCAAAAGTTTGGAAAGTGGGTATAAATATGTATGAACTTTTGAGGATTTGCTGCATTTTGATCCCATTATGTGATAGTAATTTTCTTCTTCTCATTTATCTTTTAGTTTTAGAAAGATATTATGCTTCTCCAATGAACTCTTTTTGTAGTTGCATCCTGCTGTGTGTACTATTTACCTGTTGAAATTGGAGTATTATCTTCGTTTTTGGATATTATGAATGTAATGGGCAGGTTTTGAACCTTCACATTTCTATTGAGAAAGATTCTTGACTTCTCATCACATGCCATCCACCTGTTTTTTCAGGGAAAAACTGTTGTCAACAACCTGTTGAACAGTGATGATATTCATTACATGCTTGAAGCCTTGAAAACACTTGGGCTAAATGTCGAAGTAGACAAAACAATCCAGCAAGCAATTGTGGAAGGTTGTGGCGGTCTATTTCCAGTTGGTAAAGTACCTAGGGATGAAGTTCAACTTTTCCTGGGAAATGCGGGAACAGCAATGCGCCCATTGACTGCTGCAGTTACTGCTGCTGGTGGAAATACGAGGTTTGTTCTAAGAGTTTCTTTCTCTCTCTTACGTGTATAGCTCTTGCATTTTCTGACTAAGTTTGCCTTTCTATTCTTGTCTTGAACCTTGTGATGTGAAAATTATCTCAGTGATGTTTATATGGTTAACATTTGCCAATTGGGACATGGTCCAAACAATATGTCAATAAATAAATGTGTCCCCTGTTTCACAGCTTAAACTTCTAAACGAGGTAGTTCAACATGATTAGACCAGGCAAAGTCTTGAGTTCAAGTGTCAGTGTCACCCAATAATGAAAAACTCCAATGTGTCAGATCTATTATGATAAAACAAAAAATAAACCTCTCCTCTTGCGTGCACTCTGGAGATAAAATTAAAATAATAAATGCCACCTTTGATAGTTTAAGCTTCTTGATGAGGTGATTCAACTGGTTCTGGTTCAACTGATGAAACTGATAGATTTGTGATGTATTAAAATTCCTAATTTGGATTGTCATTGACATCCCACGCAATGTTAAGCATGTGGCCATTGAATTAACCACGGGTCTTTGAGGACATTCTGCAAAAATAATGAGGATTCTCAGAGCCAATTACATAGTTGGTCTTATTAACTTTTGGGTGCTTCTTATAGGGTACTATCTACTATTTAGTTTATTTACCTGTCACCTTTTGATGAACATCTTACTTTCAGCTATGTACTTGATGGGGTTCCGCGTATGAGAGAGCGACCAATTGGTGATTTGGTTACTGGCCTTAAGCAGCTCGGCGCAGAGGTTGATTGTTTTCTGGGCACAAATTGCCCCCCGGTTCGTGTAGTTGGAAAGGGTGGCCTTCCAGGAGGAAAGGTTTGTCTTCCATTCATTTCAGATAAATTTGTCACGTATACGCATTGTGATCTATATCAGGCAAAAGGAAAAGCAATCATGGCTTAAACTTGTGAGAGATACGGGCATAACATTTCACACAAATAGATCCAAGATCGAGACCTTGCTAGAAGGAGTTCAAGGCAAAATTATCGTTCTGTGTTCAACTTGAATAAGGACAACTTAGGCAGTTGTGACATATCTTGTATAGACCTAAAAAGGCTTCTATTCATACAAAAGATGTAATCTTAGTAGAACGTGTCAGGTAATGGGGAGTAGTCCAAAGCTAACATGACGTGTAATGTTGCTAAAGATCTAGTTGCTTTGGAACTTCTTGTTGGTGTAACAATAAATAGAACAAAGTGGGTGAAAAAAGCTTTATATAGCTGACTCCAAATTTATTGAGAACAAGTCTTATTTTGTTGTTAGACTTGTGTCCCGGCCATTGTAGCACGTGTTGCCTGCAATAAATTATCCTTTTCCACTCTTCTTGTTTTTGTTTTTAAATTAATATACACGAAGAAGTACTTAGAGTTTAATTTTATAATCTATGTGTTGTCCTGTTCATTTTAGTCTGGCCTGGCTCTTTATTGAGTTTCTCTTCCATATGTTAGGGAGAAACATCTTCGATGTAAATGCTCTTTATACTATTTGACTAGAACATCCCTTTATGATCTCTGTTTTATGTCTTTCTTCTGGCAGGTGAAGCTCTCTGGATCCATTAGCAGCCAATACCTGACTGCTTTGCTCATAGCAGCTCCCTTGGCTCTAGGAGACGTGGAGATTGAAATCATTGATAAGCTAATTTCAATTCCATATGTAGATATGACTCTGAAGTTGATGGAAAGATTTGGCGTCAGTGTAGAGAACAGTGACAGCTGGGACAGATTCTTGGTTCAAGGAGGACAAAAGTACAAGTATGTCCCACTACCATAGGTTTGAACAAATTTGAAAACTTAATTCAATGGGAAGTTTTAAGAACCAAAATTTCATTAGGTCTCCTGGAAATGCTTATGTTGAAGGTGATGCCTCAAGTGCTAGTTACTTCTTAGCTGGTGCAGCTGTTACTGGTGGAACCATTACTGTTGAAGGTTGCGGGACTAGCAGTTTGCAGGTATTAACTACACGATGTTTCTAAATCTTATGCCGTCTGCTCTTAACATCCAATCCAAATCTTAGATATTCTAGAGGCATTACTGCCTGATCAAAATGACCATGTTAGTCCCAAAATGAAACAATTTAGCGTTTGGAGTTTGGGGGTAGTTTGGATAGATTAAATCACTATTCAGTAATATTTATTTGCAATTCCAGTAAACCAGAAGAAAGTCTTTGTATTTATTTATATTTAACTCAGAATAAAATGCTCTATAATATAATTTTAACATTTTGTTGCCATCAAAATTAATGAACATTTTCTATATCAATGGACCTTCTCTGTTGCTTATCTTTGTTGTGTTATGGCAAAATTAATTGTCTTACCTTATTTTCCTTGAACTGTCTTTGCGAAGGGTGACATTAAATTTGCTGAGGTTCTTGAAAAGATGGGTGCAAGGGTTACCTGGACAGAGAACAGTGTCACCGTCAAAGGTCCACCTCGTGATTCAACTGGGAGGAAACACTTGCGTGCTATTGATATCAACATGAATAAAATGCCAGATGTTGCCATGACTCTTGCCGTCGTTGCACTTTTTGCGGATGGACCTACTGCCATAAGAGACGGTAGGCTCCCCTTTTTCGTCTTTGATAGGTGTATGCTGCTCTTTTATCGACCATCATAAATGTAATAATGATTACCATAATAAATAGGTGCGACCTATGTTATTCAGATAACTAATATAGAGAAAGCTTGGTTAAGCTTAAAAGTAACACATCCAAACATGTTTGGTAACAAAAAGACTATACTAGTGATTTTAAGGGTTGAATGATTTTCTGTAATACAAGTGAAGATGCTATGTCATTTCATAGAAAAATGTGGACAGAAGTATAATTTTCTGCTCTTTCTCTCACAGAACCTCTTTTGCTAGACCACTATGAGTATATTATCAGCACTTGCTAGGTGAAAACTCCGAGAAGCCTCTATAATATTGACATTTTTTTATCCAAGTTGCTGTTGCCCATTTTTATTCTTTTCCGACCAATCCCATTTTGCTTTTCTTGTTGCTTTTATTTGTTTATCTTTCAAAATTAATCTCTTGTTCGAAACATATTGATCTCCTCTCATTTGTTCATAGTGGCTAGCTGGAGGGTCAAAGAAACCGAACGGATGATTGCCATATGCACAGAACTTCGAAAGGTTAGTTCATTGCTGCAATGTGTACTTGTGTTTGTCTATCAAGCCTTGTCTAATTGGGTACAGTACACTGTTAAGTCACTCGATTTATAGCGGAGTTTCGTGTTAATCAATAAACTTTGTTTGTTCCTCGCTAAAGTTTGCATTTTGTTTCAGTTTGGTCATTTAGTTAAAATCTCATTAGTTTTCTAACAGACTGTCAGATGTGGAAGACCTTTCTGTCGATGCCACGTTGGGTCTTTGCTAGATGTTCACTTGTATGTTATAATCAAGAAACATAGATTTGAATTATACCAAAATCGTTGTTTGATTTCTTGATGGAATCTAAATTCGAACTTCCAGCCTTTGGTTCACAAACTTTCAACTTTAAATTGAAGAACTTGGCGCTCCCAACCTTCAAGTTTTCTATGGCATTCTTCAAAGTATAGACTACACTAGCGTATGGGCACCTTTTCAATTAAATCAAAAATATAATTTTAGAATAGCGGACCAAGAAAACAAATTTTCTTTTCTTAATCCAAAAATCGGTTCCTGCGGAATCATGCGTTCCTCCTAGGCACCACCTCCTATGTTTAGATAAAAGTAATTTAATCCATGTCCAAGTCTGATTAGGTCATAATTGGTTTAATTGCAAGTGTAGTCCCTGAACTGTAATCACAATTATAATTAAGTCCAAAACTTTTGCAACAAGTCCAACAAATTTTGAGGTGTGTGCCTATATTGTGTAGTGTTGCTGTGATAAAATAATTTTTTAATAATAAATCAAATTTGTTTTTATTTATTTTCTGTCATTACATTTATTTGATATTGAGCATGCATATAAAAGTGTTATGATCATTTGTGTTAATATAAGTTGAGTGTTTACATTGAGAAGCAATTTGACAACTTATTTTTAATCATAAATGAAATTGTTCACAATGGATATACAAGGGTTGATACCTTGTACGGAAAGATTGTAATCTTGGTAATTTCACCACTCGAATTTGTGATTTGTCCTTATAACATAAATAGTTTAAGGGCGATACTAGTATATTTGAAGTTTATTGAACCGATCACGCGTAAAGTTTAATTCTATAATATGACCTTAAGGAGAATTAAATTCTGTGTAATGCTGTTTATTTATCTAAATCCTTTGAAGGGTTTTGTATAGCTTATAGTGAGTTTAATAGTTCTTTGATTCATCAATTGATGAGAACAATTTTATTGATCAAATATCTCAGTGAGTTGGAAACTTGAGAACTAGCGAAGTAATGAATCCGGTTTCATGTCAAAAATCATTGCCATGATGTAGTATTTTGCCTTTAGTAAAATAAGCAAAGACTAATAATTAGATTGAGTGATTTAGGGTTGACTAGATAGGGTATAATTATTTGACCTTGAAAACTATATTTCCAAACAGATCCCTGTGGTAGCTCTATATAGTATTGGACTCAATTATAATTACTTAGAAGGTTTTGGACTTAATTGTAATTAAAATTAAAGTTTAACTATATGTTCGATTAAGTTAATTATGGCCTAATTAGATTGGAACACTTTTGTCTATATATTTAAGACCAAGGGGGCGGTTTTTTGGGACGAAAAAAGAGAAGAAAAACTGTTTTATTGTTTTCTTAATTTTTTCTGTCTAACCAATCTAGAATTTAATTGAAAAGATGTCCGCACGTTGGTGTAGTATATATTTTAATTGGGAGCGTTGGAAGTTCATGAATTAAAAAGCTTGAAGTTCACGATTTAGATCTTATCAAGAAATTGAATACCGATGTGTGTTAATTCTAAAAATGTATCTTTCTTGATTATAACATACACATGAATATCCAGCAAAGAATCTTGTGACTGAATTAAAGAAAATGCTAATTCTTGTTCCTGTTTCTAACATATGGTACGTCGGATCATTATTTTTCACGTCATCCATTTTGTTGGAAAAACTAATGAATTTCAAACTTGATGACCAAACTGATATAAAACCCAAATTTAAGTGACCTTTAGAACAAAATTATATTCCGCGAGTAATGTGAAACTTCACTAACATTTTTTTAACCCCTAATTACTGACTGCATATGGTATATCGTTACTGGAAGTGCTTAATTTTTAATATTTTATTTGGTACTAGTCCTTTGAGATCTTTTCCCATTCTCTTCAAAATTTCAGTTGGGAGCGACAGTTGAAGAAGGGCCAGATTACTGTGTAATAACTCCACCGGAGAAACTGAATGTGACAGCGATAGACACGTACGATGATCATAGAATGGCAATGGCCTTTTCTCTTGCTGCTTGTGCAGATGTTCCGGTCACGATTAAAGATCCCGGTTGCACTCGTAAAACCTTCCCGACTTATTTTGAAGTCCTCGAAGAGTCCTCGAAGCATTAACAGTTTTTCGATGTGCCAAGTTTTGTCATGTAACGATGTTCAAATATGTGTCAAGATGTTGAGCAATTTCTTCTTCTGTATTAATTATTATTAACACTGTTTGAAATAAGAAATTTCTATTTAATTTTTTGTGACTCTTTCAAGATTGGATGCAACTGCTACCTTCTGTTGAAAGTTGGAACTAATATTGTTCTATTTTCTGGTGGTGTCCTAAATAGAATTCTTTCAGTCTATTAGTATCAGGGCAAATTCCTTATTTAGCATAGGTGGCGCTACCTGTGGGCAAAGCCGAGAAGGCAAAGAAGTAAAACTTCACTAGCGAAGGTTAGGACCGTTTGGTTGGTTTTCATCTTCTGCTTGGAAGAGCTTCTTGAAGAAGGTATCTTAGGTCCGCTTTTTGTAAAAGCTCTTCTAATCAGGAAAAGTACTTTAAAAAAATTATTCAAACATGTTCTAAAGTAGCTTCTTAATTTCAAAAGTAACTTTAGACTTTTTGAAAATTTTGTTAAACAAATCCTTACAAGTTTGTTGAAAAAGCTAATGGTTATGCTCTAAAGCTTGTTATTTAGATCAATTATTGATTGGTATTGAAGGAGAAAACGTGTTTCTCCAAAATTGTAACTTATGAGAGAGTAATTTGGACATTTACGGCACCTTAAGTTGGTGGACGTTACGTGGCAGCTCCTGATTCGTTCATTCAATATAACTTGGATCTGTGTTTCTTTTGACTGTGTGTGGACCGTTCAATTGAATGAATGGTGGAGATCATAATATGGCTTGCCCTTGGTCATCTAGGGTGCACGATTGGGAGGGGGAGATTCTCAGACTAGCCTTTGAATTTTTCTCGTTTTTCTCTCTCTATTTTAGGGAGACTTTCTTCTTCCTCCTTCTTGGCCCTTAGAATTTGGAGATTATTATTCTCTTCTAAGATTCTTGTAAATCTCGTGTGCTACAGTAACTAGGAGACAGTCTGTGTAGGCAATCCGCTGCACTTGTATAGTTGTGGCCGGTTTGTGAGGAAGCAGTGTGTTGTGTCCAGATTTGAGATCTGTTTGGATCGATGATTGATCTGGTTGTGCTCTTTGGTTCTGTGTACTATACTCTCTCTAGGAGGTGGAATTGCACTATTGGATTGGGTTGACTTTGAGCCCCTCGGATTAAGCCATTCGGGCCGAACTGGGTGAACATTTTTCTGTGCTCCTTTATTTTCTTGCACTTTGCGTTTGTGTTGGTAGTGTTGCTCTCGATTTTGGGTATAAATTCCCTACAGGTATTGTACTTGTCATGTCCAAGTGCAAAAAGACTCTACCGGTAAAATTTTGGCGCACCCGTTTTGAGTAACTCTAATGTCCATCTTGACTAACACAAGCACAAATTTCAAAAATAAGACATTTTAATTATATGTTTAAATAAGGTTGTGATGGATCAAATCATTCACTATAACTACAATACAGCTAGAGACTCATATAACCATTATATTTACATTATAAGTTTAAAAATATGCAAAAATCTCTACAAACCATCCTTGATTGTCGATTCTATCTTACCACGACAGTCGACCAAGCTCGTTGAGTCTAATGTTTTGCAAGTTTTTGATTGATTTACATTCAAAAAAAGAAAAAAAAGAAAAAGAAATTAATAATAATAATTAAGATGGTAGGCTGCTACAAAGAATTCAACATCAACAAGCATGAAACATGATGCCAACTTGTAAAGAAATAACTTTATCGCTGGGTCATGCTTGTCTTGACTTGGATCCCTACCAGATTGTCACATGGTGCAGGTGTGCTGCCCATGTTTACAATTTTTATTTATTTTTCGTTCTTTAACCCACGTATCAATTTACTCATTAAACAATTTTATTTTTTTTTATTATTCTTAATCAACTTATTCAACCAAATGTGCTTTGACTTATTTTAAGCAACAATAATATTTATGATCTTATATGTTATTTTGTTTAATTTTGTCAAATATGTACTAAGATCTTGTTTGGTATAGCTATTAATCCAATTAAAATCAATTTTTTGATCGTTACTTTACTATGCTAGCCGTCGTTTTTGAATTTTTCTCTCACAGGTAGGACCTACTTTATCTCTAATGGTCAAAAAATCAATTATCAAAATCTCTACCAAGCAAGCACTAAGGGACTGTTTGGGCCTGATTTTTTCATCCAAAAAATTGATTTTTTGACTGTTATTTTACTATTTCAGCCGTCATATTTGACTTCTTCTCTCACAGGTGGACCCCACTTTTTATCTAACGGTCAAAAAATCAATTCTCAAAATCACTCCTAAACAGGCTCTAAATATAACTTTACATCCAGTGCTCAATAAAATTGGACATCACAATATACAAGATTTTAGCTTCTTGTTGTTATTGTTGTTGTTGTTGTTGTTGTTGTTGTTGTTATTATTATTATTATTATTATTATTATTATTATTATTATTATTATTATTATTATGTAATACAATTCAGTAGTGGAAGTCTGACTCATTAAGTAAACTATTATATTATCGTGATGTGTAACACTCGCGCTTTCTTGGACCTAATTCTTTTTACTTCAAAATCACAATGAGGAGGTAATTGGTGGTATGGTGCAGTGATTTTAGACAATAATCTTAACATAAATATTCCACTGATCTAAGACAAACAAAAATAGGACATCATATTACTAAATTAGGGTTCTTGAAAATGCAACTTTTTGCCTTGTATTAAAGTTTGTTTGCACACAATTGTGATCCATCCAATCAAGTCTCACTTCCCTTTTACACCCATCACAACCCCACAACCTAAAAGGGACTAAAGAAAACTCAAACCCAGTCAACCGTACAGAGTTAAATATACACATAAATGTAAAGAAATATCAAATATATTTAAAAAATGAACCTAGAGAAAGAACATGGAAATTATATCAAGAAAGGTTGCTTGATTAATTTGTGGTTACGTTTTGAGTCGATTCAATGTCGCCATTTTTTCGAGCCCGTGTTAGAACTGAGAAGATGGAGAAAGACCAAAAGAAGTGACTATAAAGTTACGAAATTTAATACTTTCTTATCCTTATTATAAACTAAGACCTTGGAATTGTTAATATTCGTTATCACAACTTGGAGTTAGTAACTTAACAAAAAAAAAAAAAAAAATGTTGGTGTTATTTCATGATAAACCTCTTTTATTCATTCTTTATATCAGATTAAAAAGGATATAAATAGAGTTATTAGGGTGAACTTAACGACTTGAGATGGTCTGGCTACTTCACTAATTATTGTAAAATGATGTCGTCAAAAGAAAGCGACAAAAAGTTTTTTTGATTTTAGGGAATAAATACTCGAATGATGTTAAAAAAGAAAAGAAAAAAGAAATTTTGCCATTATCATTTTTCACCAGCATGAATATATGAATTATCAAAATTATATTCATCGCAATATTTCCATTTAATCGTCTAAAAAATAAATCACTCTATAAAATTAAATATACAAATAAAAGGGAAAGATGAATTTATTGAATGATAATTAAGAGATCAAATCCCTCGTTATCTTTTAATCAATTATTAATCAGGGATTTGGGATCCCCACAAATCTCCCACAACATTCAATGGCCTTGTGTTTAATTGTGAGAAGTTTAAGAACCATCCAATGGCTTCAAAATTAAAACTTACTTTTAAGTAATTTTCTATTTTTAAACATGTTTAATAAATATTTTTCTACCTTTTAACAAAAGTAACCTTTTAGAAAACTAGATCCGAAAAATATAAAAGATCAAGAGTCAGAAGATAAAATAAATAAATAAAAAATAATTAAATAATCTTCTTCATTTATAAATGAAAACGTAAAACAAGCTTTCGATTGAGGCGAATAAACTTATTCAAAAGTTGTTTTAACAAATTTTAAGTTGTTGAGTTTTTATCCTAATCATATATATTCCAATTTCTCCTATCGATTATTTTGGTAGACTATTATATTGAAAATAAAAGTTCTTATTTTGACTATAAAGTAACTGTTACTTAAAATAGTTTTATTTATTTTTAATTCTGCCCAACAAAAAGAATTACTTATTGTAATACTATTTACTTATAAGTAACTCGTTTAATCCTAGGCAAACATACATTTTAATCCACTCAAACCCCCCCTCTATTAATCCTTTTTATATTTTATTCAAACCTTGTTTCTCTCCCTCTCTCTCTAATCATCAATTTCTTGATCAATTATCAAATCTCAAATCTTTTACTGTGTACAACCAAATAAAGAGCCTCTAATACAAAGCAAAAAGAAAAGAAAAAAGGAAAAACAAAAAACAAAAATCCATTGTCACCGCTAGCATAGCAACAACCAGCAGTGCCTTCAAGCAACAAGAAGATTCGCATAAATAAAAGCACAAAATATGACTTCCATAATACCTTTGCAAACCTCAATCCAGCCATCTGTATCTTCTATTTTCTTATCCTAAAGAAATTTTCAGATTTCTTGATGATTATTTTCAAACCCTAGCACTGCTCTGTTGTTTCAAGAAAATCTGAACAGACTAAGATCAGCAAATTTGTCTCAAAGTAGGGGATTTAGAAACTGGTTGTTTTCCAAATCTTCAAGATTTTGAGAGAATAATGTCCCAGATGATGCACATTGATAATATTCCATCAACCCCGGGGAAGTTCAAGATGGAAAAATCTTCATATCATAGGCAAAGGCTTTATTCTTCTTTAGCCAAGCTCACGTTTTGGTCTTTTGTTTTCATTGGGTTGATCTTTATGTTCTTTTTTAGATCATCATCATCTTCATCACAAGTCCCTTCAGATCTCTCGAGGAGGTCTTTAAGAACCAGTTCTTATGGTGGTCCCGTGTGGGAAAAAAGGGTCAAGGCTTCAGCTAAAATCAGGTCAAGAAATGGGTTTTCTGTTTTGGTTACCGGGGCTGCTGGCTTTGTAGGTACACATGTATCGGTTGCTCTCAAGCGCAGGGGTGATGGCGTTCTGGGGCTCGATAATTTCAATGATTACTATGATCCGTCCCTTAAAAGGGCACGGCAGGCTCTATTGGAGCGCACGGGTATTTACATTGTGGAGGGTGATATCAATGATGTTGCCCTCTTGATCAAGCTTTTCGACATTGTCCCATTTACCCATGTTATGCATTTGGCTGCACAGGCAGGGGTACGCTATGCCATGGAAAATCCTAGCTCCTACATTCATAGCAACGTTGCAGGCTTTGTTAGTTTGCTTGAGGTTTGCAAGAGCGCAAATCCTCAGCCTGCTATTGTGTGGGCTTCGAGCAGTTCTGTTTATGGATTGAATACAAAGGTGCCTTTTTCGGAGAAGGATAGGACTGACCAGCCTGCTAGTTTATATGCTGCAACTAAGAAGGCTGGTGAGGAGATTGCGCATACTTATAACCATATATACGGTCTTTCGCTTACTGGATTGAGGTTCTTCACGGTTTATGGACCTTGGGGTAGGCCAGACATGGCATATTTCTTTTTTAGTAGGGATATTTTGAAGGGGAAATCAATTCCAATCTTCCAGGGACCTAATCATGGTACAGTTGCGAGGGATTTCACTTACATTGACGATGTTGTGAAGGGTTGTTTGGGGGCATTGGATACCGCTGAGAAGAGTACTGGCAGTAGTGGCAAGAAGAAGGGGCCTGCACAATTACGTCTTTACAATTTGGGAAACACATCTCCTGTACCTGTTTCAGATCTTGTGAGCATTTTGGAGAGGTTACTCAAGGTGAAGGCAAAGAGGATGATTATAAAGTTGCCTAGGAATGGGGATGTGCAGTTCACACATGCTAACATAAGCTTGGCTCACAGGGAGCTTGGATATAAGCCCACGACAGATCTCCAGACGGGATTGAAGAAGTTCGATCACGGTTGCTTGCATGCGGGTTCTGATGTGTACCATAAGACTTAACCCAACTATTTCACTCGATGGAATGTAATTGTTGTAGTTCTATCATTTTAGAATTCATGACTGATAGAGCAATTTGTTCATTGATAGAATTGTATAACCTATATGAAGTTCAAATAAAATAGCACGTAATGGTTGGCTGTTGCCTTCTGTGTCTAGATTCGTTAAAAGATTACTCACTTTAATTGTTGCAAGCATAAGTACATTTACGATGTGCTTATTGATCCCGTTGCATCATCTTACCATGTGTATACTTAAGAAGCTCTATGTTGGTTAAAATCCGTTACTTTCTGTTTTTGCTTTTATGATATTTGGATCCTTATAGTTGCTGCTAGTACTTGGAAGCGTTGAATTGAGGATATCGAGGATTTAGTTGATGAATCTATGTTTGATCTCCAAGAAATATCTTTCACTAGGATCTTTCTATACTTAGGTCAGAATAGATGTCAATTTGTCAGAAATACGTGATCATTAGATGAGAGCCTTTTTGATGAGATTTCTAGCTGAATATGATTTTGAAACTTTAGTTAAACCATTTTCAACAGGCTGTCTTGAGGAAATTTCATCTAGTAAAAGTCTACCTTCCAACTTATCAATCGGATTATTTACTCAGGAACTATCAGATTCTATATAGGTATGTAATTTGTGAAAATGTCTTGTAAGAAAATTTTAGCTGAAATCAGATTCAGAGATTTCTTCAATTGTAGTTAACTAGTACATAGTTAGAATTAACCAGATTTCTTTAATTGTAGGGGCAGGACAAGTATGGGGCTTTAAAAGCCAGAAGGATTTCTTCTCTGAATTAGGTTTCTTGTCGGTAATCACTGCTGCTTTTCACAACATATGAAAGAAGATGTGTAATGTGTAATTACAGACAATTGAAATCTAGAAACAGATTGAATAAGGCACGGAATGCTTTTAAAGGTGTGATGTTCCAACGGTAATGTATCTGATAAAGAAAAAAAGGTGGGAGTTAAATTGATGACAAGAACTAGTAACACTTAAAAGGCAAGTATAGCCGATTCATTATTAAAGCAACACTTCTACTGGCATGTAGCAAAAATCTTCAATTCTATGGCCTTTTAACTTCAAGCTGTACTTTTGTTGAGTAGGTTGTCTTGAGGCAGAATAATGTACTGCAAATTAGGTACTGTTAAGCGGTTCAGTGAAGACTTGTGTCAATAGATGAAGATATTCTTGTAGTCCATTGTCTAGAATTGATCTCCTGCCCTGCAAGGTAAAAACTTCTCACTGCTGATGTGACAATAGAACTTTTGTTATGGTTCTCTGAATTTATGATTGTTTTAGAGAACTGTAATTGAGGTTTCCTTTATTCAGCAGTAGGAAGTTTTTATTCTACCCACTGATGACACGAGATCAGGACCGGTCCATTGTCACTGATGTTAGCATGTATGATATGCAATATTTATAACAGTAACAAAACACGTGATTAATAATGTTGTTCAGTACTATGTATCAAACATGTCCAAAATTTTGTTCTTTCCATTACCATGCAAAGAGTTTTGTCAACAGAGAACTCTGTTCTGATTACGTCAGTGTCAGTTTGTATGCCGACATAAGCATTGTTGACTGAAAGTTTGTCCTAGAACTCAAATTTGTTGGAAGATGATGAGGACTTTTAAGTCATTTCACTTGTATTTAGATCATAATAACATTTTAAGCTAAATAGCGTCTAAGAGAACCACCACAGATTATCTTCAAGGCAGAATTTTTTGCGTACCCAAACTAGTTCCTCTTCATCCGCTAAGCTAAATCTTTGTGCGAATAACATTATTCGGATAGAAATCTGAACGTTGAGATGAAAATCTACTAAAAAGAATGTAGCATAATTATCAATTACAGGCTTATTCTGATCGAAGAGACATGAGTGATGTGTTTCCTCTCTTCTGGGGCGACCTGCCGGCCATGACAAAATTGTAGGAGGAGAATAGAATCAAGAGTATGATAATTGACCTGCACCCCCGGGTGGTGTCCAATTGTAACTAGAACATGGTAAGAAAAGCACCGAGGCACCACCAATTTCATCTAAGAAAGCCTCTCTTCCAGTGAACCTTCTTACATCAAAAGGAGGTTGAGATTTTACAACCCAGAAAAGAGCTAAATGATCTCCAAGCATTTGAGAAGTTTTCATGAATTTGGAACTGTAAACTTTCAGTACTTCCTGTAACAAAACCTTTGCCCTGCGCACTAGAAGTACGTGGTTTCATGAAGAGAAATGAGGAAAAAAAAATATAAAAAAGGTGTGCAAGTCAAATTGTAACAGATGATTCCAAGAAAAGATAAAATCAATTTCTAATAAATTATGACAGTTGCAGCGTGATAGATCAGCCAAAGCCTAAACAATGCAAGCAATTATTTATATCAATAAAGCTTTTTTGTACACCATGATGTATGGCCCTCTCACTCATATGGGCCCCTCACATTGTGAGAGGGTGTATGGGTATAAATGCTGTACACGCAGCACAACTGTATCTCCAAGCACCTAATCTTAGGCTAGGGCAACTGCAATGCTAACACCCTTGCACCATTTTTTGGTGCAAAGTTGCTCCAATGGAACACCAAATTTTGCACCATTTTGGTGCAAAATGATGAAAAGTGAATAGTGTTATTACACTATTTTTTGCACCAAATGGTTCAATGTCCGTTTTGCCCTTATTTTTCATTTTTCAAAGATAATGATTAAGGGCATTTATGTCATTTTCGTTTTATGATGATGATGATGATGATGATAATAATAATAATAATAAATTACACTATTAATTATATTATTAAAGTTTATTATTTTTAATAATTTAATCATTAATAATTAACATAATTGTCATTTTAACGTAAAGTTTAATTTGTAAAGTTTACATTTAAAGTTTAATTTAACGTAAATTTTATATTATTAAAGTTTATTATTTTTATAAATTTAACGTAATTATTTATCATAAATTAATAATATAATCAATTATTTTTGTCAATTTAACATAATATATAAAACACCTGAATAATTTAGTAATCAATATATTTGTTAATTTAATGAAGTTATGATTTAGTAATTTATATAATTATAAAATAAAAAAATAATTTTTTTAAATAAATACATTGGCAAAAATTGAAAGAATGAATAAAATAATAAAGCATTGTTCATTTGGTGTAAATTTTATTGTAATAATTGGAGAAAAATTTTGATTTGATGCAAAATTTAGTACAAAATGATACAAATTTTGGTGCAACATGATCTTAAATTCAAGTATTGCCTCCAAAAAGAGGACGCCTCCAAAAAGGCACAATTTCTGCCCACTTTCTAACCGATCCCCTAGGCATTTCGTGGATGCTTGTGCAGTGGATCTTAGACGTGAAAGAGGAACCTTCTTTCATCTTTCATGCCGCGAGATTAAATCACAGAAAAATAATGAATTCCTTCAGCAGTGCCCCTCACTGCTATAAAGCCTGAATTCAGAGGTTGCTCTTTGTTGTTTCGGAAGGTAACAGCGATATCGAAATTAGGATAGTCATTTTCCCAGGTCATTTACTACTGCAATATCCGAGTCAGTAAAAATGTAATGACGGACTTGCCCCAGCCTCTTATACTGTTCCTCAAGCCTTATCTCTAGAAAGGCCTGCAGAAACAATGATTCAATTTTAAAACCAAAGTGATAATATTGTAAAGTGGAAGTGAGAGTGGACAGTCTTTCTGTGTCTACAGACCAAGCTTTATGCAAAGTAATTTCTGCCATCAGTTTTTCTATAAAATGGTCCTAACGCAAAACTAAAATGTTAACACCTCGAAGTACAAAAGTGAGAGCTAAAGTTGAGCTCTAGAGGTAGAGTTCCCAAGTTCGAGTACCACAAATGTGTGAGTAAAGTCGGTTTAAATTTTAGCCCCTTGGTTTAACTAAATATCATATCTTTAGTAGATTTTGATAGAATTTGATGAAGCGTGAAGTTGAAAAGTTGTGTAAAAGATTAGGGAGAATAGCAAATGATACTTTCAATAGTGTAATGCGCACTTATGATGTAAGACTTGATTCTTTGGAGCATTAACAGTGGCGAATCCAACAGCGAAGTTCAGCTAGGGCGGAGCCGCGAAACTTGACCTTGACCTGGACCGTTGACCATCAACAATCATAATAGCCCGATCATTTAAGCAAATTGTACCGATATATTATTAATTTTATTTTATTAAAATTATAAGCAGCAAGAAAAAATTTCGATGGTTCTTTTTTCTGAAACTCTTCTTTTCCTTTCGCCAAATTTACAATTGCATTGTCTCCTCACAAAGTTCAATGATACTTCCAATTGCCAAATATCCAACTTCACGATGGAAATATATGAACAAAATATTCCATTATTTATCTAATCCTCTTTTGAGTTTTGACTTTTGAGTATCACAGATTCACAAAAAAATTAACAAAACCAAATTAGTTTCTTTATATGTATCCACCTGATCTCTAAACTTTATTGTAACCTTGGTTTCAAACATCCAAAATTCAGATAATCAAGTCATTTTCACTATTATATACCCTCGAGTAAGTAAGAAATTAAGTAGCAAATCACTTTTAAGTGGAGGCTCTATTCACAAAACCCAAATCCTAAAACCTTCAAAAGCACCGCAAAATTCAAAACCTGAAATCAACAAAACAATACATTACACTGATAGCATAGATTAGACTATTTAAAGACCAAATAAAAAAAAAAAGGAGTTAAGATCTTGTCTATTAGTTCATTGAAAAAACAAGTAAGGTACCTTATTGAACTTGTTCGGCGAGCATATCCACAACCCCAGAAATCCGTCTTTCAAGATTCCACAAAACTATACAGAGAGATCCATGAATCAAATATAACCCACAAAAAAGAATCTTTTCCTCCATGAAAAGGAAAGGAAGGAAAAACTAGAAAAAGAAAAGGGAAACAAGTCTGCAAAAGTGTTGTTTCATTTATTACATTATTATCGTTTACGAACATTGTGGTCCACCAAAAAAACATAGTACTGTAAAAGCAGCTAAAAGTAACAATAAATAAAAATCAAGTAAAATTAAGCACATACTGGGGCTTTCCCGCCAGATCCCCACGGATTAGCACTTCCACTTCGTAGGCGCTACGCAGCTGGAATGGAAATCTGGAAATTGAAGGGTTTGTAGCGTTTGTTTGCACGTTACATCTTTGTTGCCGGTTTCAAATTGAGTTTGGATTGGAGGAAATATTAAATACCATGGATGGACTCATTTCCACTATTGGGCTAATGTTTTAAAACAAAAATAGGCCCAATTTAGTCACACTCATCAGATCAGCCCAAAGAAAAAAAAAATTGAAACTCTTCTTCTCCAATGGTCCCTTCCGTCTCCGCAACTTCGTCTTCCACCCGGCGGTCCTTGCAATGTCCAGTCTTCCACCCAGTAGTCTTGGCAGCTACTGAAGACTCCGACGGAGCCAGCTAGGGCGACCGTCCTAATTCGGCAATACCTGGATCCGCCCCTGAGCATCAACTTGTCCCTTGAATATTCTCCTTGTATTGGATATATGGTAACCTTATCTTTGTACACTGGAAGCTCAGAAGCTGGATCCGTAATTATGATAACGTGGCTCTGTGGCATAGTAACCTGCATGTATTCATTTGGCATATAATTAGAGTATCTAATTTGATTAGAAATGTTCATAAAGTAGTTGTACGTAGCAATTGACTAAATTTCAGAAGCAAGAATAATAATGCCTGCGAAAATATAGTTTTCAAGTAAATTTAGGTCGCTAGCTATGATATCTTTTGCAACAGAGCTAGCGATTTTACAGAGTCAAAAGTTATCAGTCAATGAAGCATATCACTGCTATCTTAAAAGAACGAATAGGCCGATTACTATTTATTCAGGACGTATTTAGATATTTTTCATTTTACCCTCAACTCCCTCCCACAGTAACTTTCACCCCAAGGGTCTAATTGCCTTTTTGTATATAGAGAAAATATCTCTCCACTTTGACAAAAAATCAAAAATAGTGTGCAACCTAAGGGGTACTTTTAAGTATAGCCATGTCAAACCAACCATTTTCCATTTTAACCATAAAAATCTAACATTCACCACAATAGCCATTTCTTGTGTAAAAGACTAAAACGCCCTTAAATGAGTTATATAATTACAAAAATAGAAATATGGTAAAAAGACAAAAATATCCTTAAGTTACAAATAAAAATCCAAACAAGGCTCAATTGAAATTTGAAAACAAAGTCAGTCTTTTCATCAGTTTACTCTAACACGATAAAAACTCTTCCATTTTTCATCCACTTCAACCTCAAAATTTCATAAACTTATCAGTTATCAACCTCAACAGAAAAATTTAGTTAAATTTCAGCACTTCAATTCGGTAAGTATCTTTTCGTAGTATTTAATTTTATTTTTATTGAAATCGTATATTTTTTTTAAATGGTAGAAAAAATAATATTA
>NC_036239.1:15314610-15353106 GCF_002742605.1 Olea europaea var. sylvestris
TCGTTTCACTATTTCTTTAATTAATTATCTTAATTGGTTAGGTAAAAATAATATTATTCAACTTAATTTATTCTTTAAATATTTCGTTAATAATGTGTTTTACTTATTTCATATTTAATTACTCTATTTCGATTATTTACTTGAATAAAAATAATAATATTTATTCGATTTTTCGTTTCACTATTTCTTTAATTAATTATCTTAATTGGTTAGGTAAAAATAATATTATTCAACTTAATTTATTCTTTAAATATTTCGTTAATAATGTGTTTTACTTATTTCATATTTAATTACTCTATTTCGATTATTTATTTGAATAATATTTATTCGATTTTTCGTTTTACTATTTCTTTAATTCATTATCTTAATTCTTTAAGTAAAAAAAATATTATTTTTTTAAATTTATTCATTAAATATTTCGTTAATTATGTATATTATTTATTTCATATTTAATTACTCTATTTCGATTATTTATTTGAAGCGTATATTTAAGTAGAAAAGAACAAAAATTAAAACTCAATTTAATTTATCTTTAAATATTTCGTTAATTTTCTTAATATATTATTTCTTTTATTTTTCATTTTATTTCTTAACACACACACAAAAAAAAAAAAAAAAAAAAATTTATATATATTTGACGGACTCGGACCAAAATCCGGGTCCGGTGTGGTCCGTAACGGACCCTCAGATGGTTTGTTACGGACCAAATCGGCGGGCTCGCCGGAAACTCCATTTCCGGCGAGCTCCGCACCTTTTTTTCACTTTTTTTCAAGATTTTAACCTCAAATTCGATATTTTCTTACATTTTAACTATAGAAACATGAATTTAACCCATATTCATATCCTAAACATTCAAACTTTCACAAATTCAAAGTAGTTATTTATAGAAAACATGTCTAACCTTCAAGAAAATGACGGTCTCCGGCGAATCCGAGGTGGCTCTGGTCTTGGTCGAAGTTGGTGAGGTCCGGGCAGTCCGTAGGCGATGTCGTAGGGTCGGTAGCTGATTTTTCCCTTTTTTCTTTTCTTTTTTCTCTCTATTTTCTCTTCTCTTCTTTCCTCTAAATGAGGGTATTTTCGACCCAACACATTTTGTTTACATTTTTTTTTTTTTTTAACAAATTACTTGGTCAAAGGCTATTATGGAAAACATACCGGGTGGGGCAGCCATTGCCCACCATTTCCTCGCAACCTAAAGGGGTTGATTCCCTATTTTAACCTTGAATATCTCATAATATCTCATTTCACTCCTGAAATCATTACTAATGGTCTTCCTATGTGTGTGTGGTGCTACGGTTTTGCCCGATTTAAATTTTTACGTAAAAAATAAAAATAAAAATAGTTGACGTCATTCACATAATTTTTTTTTTATGAAAATGATGTAAATTATATTGAAAAAATTATCGTGAAAAAATAATAAATATTAATAAGATCATTGATTTTTTTTAAAAAAAGACGAGTTATACGCATTTTTTAACACATGCGTTTGATGTACATTTAATTATTTTCGATATTCATTTACATCATTCGATGTGTCTATCAACTTCGAGAGAATATTGAAGATTTACGAAAATTTATGGTAGATTTTTATAACAAAAAAAATTAAATAAAACACCCAATGAAAAAAAAAAGAAAAAAAATTGACACAAAAAGATATCAATCATCCAATAAAAAAACGGTGGTTCTCGTAGTACATAAGGATGTACCTAAGCGTATACACCTCTCTCGCATAGAGTGTGAGATCCACTCGAATAAAAAACACTTATTCGGTTGAACCTCACATCCCATGTGAGGGATGTGTACACCCTTAGGTACACCGCATTATGTACCACTAGATTAATTAAAAAAAACACACAAGAAAAATTGACTTGGAGCATCATTTAAAAAAAAATGCACATGCTTCGTGTCACGGAGCATTGCGCAGCAATAATTTTTTGCTTTCTTCTTTTTTGGTGATTGATATATTTTTTTATACAAATCTATTTTACCCTTATAACGTGACACAGAGTATGTTGAATCATGTATATTGTTTATTTCATGAAAGCAGTTGCGATAAATTAAAGTAAAACTTAACACAATATTGAAAAAATTTAATACTCAATCAAAAAGATGTTGATTAATTTATTTGATGATATTGAATATTTTAGACGTATATAAATTTTGGAGGATTAAATTCAAATATATCAAAATTTGGTGATTAAATAAAAATCTCAACCTCATTTAAGTAACAAAATATTATACTGTGGCTTAGTTTGTGTTTGACTCCATCAAATTTTTTTTTTCCATTTTTCTCTCGTTTATTTTCAATCGCAGAATTTTTCATAAAATAATATTACACGTAAATAAAAAAAAAACTTTTCATTAACTATTGAACAATAAAAAAAAATTCGATTAATTACACAATTTAATTATATTGAATATAATTATCATCAAATACGTTGTTTATATGTAAAATAATCACTCAGACTAAAATAATGTTTGATATATAAATTATGAGCTCCAATAATTTGTGTTTTTAATCCATGCATCAAGGAAATATTTATCCTATCCGTAGAAAATACATTTCAATTATGGCAACACAAAATTGAGGCCCACTAATTTTTCTTCTTGATTATTTTAACATCTAAAAATTTTTTATATGTAAAAGAAATTCGATCATTTTTAGGAATTTTTTTCTCATTGTTACTTTTTCCTCTCGATCAATTAATTTTTTAAATAATCTAATAAAATTTTTGACGTCATTTAAAAATTTTCTAATAAACTTTTAATTTTTTTTAATGTCAAAAGTGACATCATTTAAAAAATTAAGAATTTCGATATCATGCTAACTTTAAAAATTCATCTATGATTGTACGGTAGTTGAATACATAAATCTTCATTTCGAAAACTATATCATAAACACATCTAATGATCTAAATGAATATTGAAAATAGTTAAACGTACATCAAACGTGTATGTTCAAAAGATATTATATATATATTTCGGTAGTTCTTTTTTCGTATATCTTATAGTATCGATTATTTTGGACAAATATGAACTCTTTTGACTTGAACTTGACTCTCAAGTACACTATTTTAGCCAATTCAATTAGTTTGTGACATCTACAAAATGATTGTTGAAGCTCATTTGTATAAGGGATTCCATCAATTTACAACCTCGAAATTTTAGGACCTGTGGTATTTTTTATCCCGACAAAAATGGAAATGATAACCCTTGCATGTTGGACGGGTAACCAAAATGAAGTAATTGTATCACCTAGAGGATCATGTCTTGATTGAAAAGATGGCGACAACAAAGGAAATTATGAGGACAATTGAAATCAATTTTCCCTGGATTTAATTTTACTTCATTGGGTGATGACTTGGAGCCATAGAGCCGTTCATTCATTCCGTATGTGTAATCACATACAATTAGTTAAAGACCAGCAATTTTAAAGAAAGCTACACATCATGGATTTTCTATCATATGTTTTCTAATTTAAAGCCAAAAATCTTAACCCTATTTCTCCTTGACCAACAAACATAGAAGTACTCTTAGGAATGGTAAGGAATATATGCTGATATTGTTAGCTCTGTCTTATTGTAATTTAGTTACGTTCTAAAATTTGACACTTAATTCTTTAAGTAATGTTGATTTTCCAACTTTGAAATTATCTTCCTTTCAGTTTTATGTCAATTCCTATCTTTCAATCCTCTCCGCTTTGAATATATAGTTTTATTTTTCTAGAGAGGTGTTTCAAAGTATTAATTCTTTCATTCAGTACAAATTTTTAAATGCTTGCAATGTGTTAATACAGTGTCGCCAACATTTAGAGCCACTGCTTGAAAGCATCCCATCGATGTTTCAAAATAACAGGATAAATGACTCAGCTTTTTGGGACTGCAACAAAGGTTTGAAATTTTTATACACATACATATATACAGTATATTTATATGTCTTCTTTTCTTTTTCCAAATTTTCGTGTTCGATTTGCTTGTAGTAAAGAAGTATTAAATCTGGTACATAAATGATATATGCTACTCTTCTTCATTACTTCAGGCTACTTTCTTGGGGATGAAAACTTCTGTGGCAAACTTCTTGTTTTCTAATCCGGTGAGCTAATTAATATGTTTATATATTGGTGTGAGTTGATGCATACACGACTATACAATTTTCAGCCTTAAACCTTTTGTTGATCTTATCCATCTCTTTTAAATTAGAAAATATTTTGCGTGTTCGTTGTATTCTATCCAAATAATGATTTATGATACAACAATGCATGATTTTACACTAGAAAACTACAAATAGAATTCTTACTAAGAATTCAGTGTGCATCATCAATCGTATGAATAAAATTTGTTTTCTTTTCAATTCTCTAATAGGTTGCTAATCAACAGTTTGTAATGTAATAATAATATATGATAATGCAGAGTGCGTGTCATATATAAAGATTACATTTCCATTTATCATTTTAAACAATTAATCAAATTTGTAGATTTATTGACAGAAATGAATAGATATTTTGACACGTTAATATTACCTAAAAAATGAATAACCCGTGCATTATACGGGTGGAAAACTAGTAGTATAAAAATGGCGAACCAAACGAGTAACAATATTTTTTAGTACATGTTACCATTTACATCATGAGCAAAGTGTCATATAAGTGCATTAAGGAGGTTGTGTAAGATAAGTAAGTTATCTAACTATTCAAGTCAGCTCAAAATAGAACTAGATCAACTTTCCTCAAGACCTCACCTAAAAGCAATATATTTATTTACATCATTAAAAAGATAAATTGTTATTGATGTATTTTGTCTTAATATCTTATTTATAAGGTGTTTCCAAATTTTCCAGCACAAAACAAGGGGTGGGTGTAAGTGTGATGCCCTATGTCCAATCGACTTTTGACATAGACACTTTTAATACATAATTGATGCGATTTATGGCAAATCTATTATTTAATTAATTAGTATTCAATTGAATTAAATAATGGAGTCTCTAGATTCAAATTTTAATAATTTGTTAATCACAAGGAGTTGTGATTATGAGATACAAATTACATATAATTGAATCTTAAATCATCCGTGTTCGTTAGCAATGACGAGATACTATTATCGTTATTACGGATAGACAATCACGTGTGACATTTCTTACTTGTGAAGTAAATAGCTGATCATACAAGTTAAAGTATGGTGATACTTGAATGAATACGTAGATATTTTGTTATAGAACAAAAAGTTGGAGACTCGTCGAGAGATTCCACGTGAATAACTATCTGAGTGTTAGTGGTTAATCTCGAACGTTCGGTAGTGGGATTGATCTTTTGACTTGAGGTCATAATACCTTATATGAAGACAGTCATGCTTTGACGGTGTTTGATATCGTTTTGCCAAGGGCCGCTAACACGGCATCGTTCAGGTATGTCAAGAATCGTATGAAGGTTGTGAATGACTAATAGATGATTCATCACTCTTAGATAGTAAGAGATTATGATCTGCATTTCATTCAATTAAGTCGATTGCGAAATCCTTAGCCAATGTATACTCATAAGTCGAAAATGAGTTTTTGATTTATATTGACTTAGTAGTAAAATGATAGATATGATCGATAATCGAGATTGACACACATCTATATCTCGTAATTGATCGGATCATATTGACGAATGAATTATTACTTCACGGTAAACAAAAAATTTGGTTTTGTCATACCACATGACATTTCTCTCACATGTATTGCCCTGACACATTGCTAAATATCAATTTGGATAGTGAACGTGAATTAATGATAAATTAAATAGGTGTTTTGATTTATCAATTTCGATTAGATCAAAATAGTAATTTACGTCGTTAGGCATCGTGATTGAGAACCTGATGGATCGACACAAAAGGAAAACTAGAAGATTGTGATTTGTCAATTAATTAATTTAACAAGTATTTGATAAATTAATTAATTGAATTGCTTATTTATAGGCCCGAATTAATTAATTGGATTAATTAATTCATGAACCGAATTTAATTAAATGGTTTAATTAAATATTGAACCGGATCAGGAAATGGGCTTAGCCCTTATTGGGCTTATGTATATAAGCAACTAAAATTTACAATTTTGGAGAAAATTTTTAGGGCAACTTACAAAAATACCCTTAAAATTATGAGTGTTTTGAAAAATCATATGAAAAGTTTTTTAGAAGTAAAAAATACTGCATGAAATTAAAAAGTGACATTGTGTCACTTTTTTATAAAAATTGTCACTTTTTTAACACAATTCAAAAAAAGTGACACAAACTTAAAAAAAGTGACAAACATCAAAATAACACCATCCATTTGTGTAACACCATTAATCATATTCTTAACATAATCAGCATGTCCAAGACAATCTACATGAGCATAGTGGCGGCTCTTATCACATATCGCGTCACATTTTTAAGAAGATAAGAAAGTGATAAATATTAAAAAAAAAAAAGTGACAAAAACTTAAAAGGTGACAAACTCAAAATAGTGACAAAATTTAAAAAAAAAATGTTTTTTGGAAGTATAAAATAATTTGTAAATGTAAAAAAGTCACATAAACTCAAAAAAAAGTGACAAAATTAAAAAAAATGACAAACTCAAAAAAAGTGACAAATACCAAAATAACATCATCCATTTTGTTCGCCTGACATTTCGTATAATTTTCCACCGTTCATAATCTCACATTACAACATTTTCACTAAAAAGTGACAAAAAAGAAAAAGAGAAAAATGACAAAAATTTTAAAAAAGTGGCGAATTCAAATAAATGAGAAATATTAAAAAATAGTTATACATATTTAAAAAAGTAACAAACACTCAAAAAGTGACCAAAAAAAAAAGATAGTGACACAAATCAAAAAATGTGACAAATCATAATTCACGATTTATAATGAAGCTTATAAAAATACCCTTAAAATGAGATGTCGTTTGAAAAATCATATGAAAATTTTTTTTAAGTAAAAAATACCGTGTAATGTTAAAAAGTAACACAACGTCACTTTTTAATTAAAAAAAAAAGTGACAAAATGTCGCTTTTAAAAGTTAGGTATCACTTTTTAATTAAAAAATAACATATAGTATCACTTTTATTAAAAAATGATGTTTGTCACTAACAAAGTGATAGAAATTAAAAAAGGTGATTTAAAAAAGTAATAAATACTCAAAAAAAAGTGACCAAAATCCAAAAAAGTGACAGAAATTTTTAAAAAATGACAAATTTAAAAAAATAACAAGCACGGTAACAAATTTAAAAAAAGTAACACACATAATTCAAAAAAAGTGACAAACTCAAAAAAAGTGACACACAACTTCTGTAAAAATTACCCTCACAACTTTACTCTCCAACTCCACCTAAAACAATTTCAGCAAAGAGAAGCAAACTAGAGAACCTCAAAACAACTGAGGTTGATTTAGAGACTAATATATAAGAATGATAAAGAAAATCTTTTCAACTTCCAATTAATCAATTGACAACAAAGATTCAACAATATACAATATCAATTAAAAGAACTCTTCAATCATATAAGATAACCAGCAAATCTAATGCAAATAATACATTGATTTCGATACAGGGATAGATGAATTGAAACTTCTTATAGAATAACCATAGACAACAATTAAAAGAAAGAGTCCAACAACAAATTAATTCAAAATCTCTGTTTTGGTTCACATCACTGCATCTATGTAATCTTCTTTATTAAATTCCAGATTTACAAGTACGAAAGGCAAAATTTAAAAGTAGTAATGAATTTTTCTTCTTCCCTTTTCCATCATAGCAACACGAATCAAACCAACTGAGCCCTCAGAACCAATACTCAAGTTTGCAACACTACCTGAAGAATAGAGTAGTATCTCTTTCATGTTTGGCTACAAGAATACCGTTACAATTTAGAGATAAATACACTGACCTTTGCATCTCTAGAATATTGAATTAGCATAGAGTGGACGAAAGATTTAGGGACTTCAAATGAGAATCCTGAGGCATTAAAATCACTTCAGTGTCTTGCTCTTTGCAAGGAAAAGGTAAAATCTTTTGCAGTGCCAACTGAGCTGCTACTGGTGACAAAGAATTTCTTACTTTGGAACGACCCTCGTCTACAACCTGCAAGTCAGTTCTAACCAAAATTATGTTTGCCAACTGGAAAGGAAGCTTTTCAACACCTACAATTGGAACACATGAATACGTCACATAGGAAACAGGGACTTTTGCTGACTAAAGCAGACCACAATCAGAATGCTAATGACTTAGAAATGCCTCAACGAAGCAAATGGAGATAAGTAAGCATAGAAGCATAATTTCAACTACATTTATTTATCTGAATGAAAGTTGTGCAAAATCACCCAAAATATAGAAAAATATCCTAATATTTTAGTAGTTGCTATTTACTTCTATTACTCAATATAATCCATCACAAGTCATGGTAGCGAAGATTAGTAATGAATCATATGTCGACAATCATTGGCAAAGCAACCCATATTAGTGTTTCTCGATGGAGCAACCGATATGAAGGCAAGCTAAGGCACTCTGTGCTTCCTCGTTTAAAGAACTTAGTTATCATCATATGTAATAAGGGAAAAATCAGAAATTAACAAAATCAAGAGAAGGAAACAATGCATAATTGATCCTCAATCATTGGGTGAATTTCAAAGAAGAATGAACCATATTACAATTCATCAAGCCCATTTTAAAAATCGATGCATTCAATAAAAAGCAATACCCAAAATCATGAAATAAAATCGCAATGAACATAGCAAAAGCAATAAAATTTCACGAGGAAGATACTCACGTACCTAGAAATTAGCAAAATGAAAGGAGAAATGGAAGTTACATACCCTGAATACTAGTGAGGCATTCAGGGAGACGGAATGGCAACGGAAGAGCACGAGAGCAAATCATTCCGTTATCGAAAAAATCCAAATTCCCCTCCTTCAACAGCTTGCATTCTATCTACCCCTTTGATAACAAACATGGCAACTAAATCGGCCACAAATTTAAAAACAAAGCAGCACAAACTACCCTAAAATCAAGAAAAACGACAAATACAATTTAGATAGAAATAGAGAGAAGAAGAATGCGTTGGGAAAGCAAAACAGAGATCTGGTGGTGGGAGTTTTGGTCGGTTAAGCGTACCATTTACGGTGAAAATGATTTTATTTAGTTTTAAGGGTAGTTTTCTAATTTGTCATATTTGGAGGGTAGTGGGCCTAATTTCCTCAAATTTTTATTCTTGCTAGCACAAGAGGAGAAAGCCTAGTTTTTACAATATTGTTCTGTGTGCATTTCCATTGGAGGCTGGACAATTGGATAGCTGTGAATATCGAATCAAAATCGTTGGAACGAAAGAATGGCTAAGGAGTTTGCAATCTCGTAAAAACGGTACATTTTCTATCACAATTTCTATCTAAATACAAAGTGATCCTTAGCGAGAATTGAAATCTATTTCATTTTTCGCTGCGCATGATAAGTAGATTTCCAACAGTGGAGATTAAGGAAAGGAGATATATCAGTTTTTGGAAAAAAGATAGGTTCTTCCCTTTTCTATGCGTCGTGACTATATTTCAGTATCTTTTAAAACCAGATATGCATTAACAGTAGATTTCGGAGTTAAATTTTGGGATCAAACCCAGTGATTATCCATGGGGTAGGTTCTTCATGCTTATAAAGATTTAATGTCTTAGATCCTAAACATAAAACGCCTTGGCCACTAGTATAGAAGACAGATTATAAGATATACTTTATATTATTATTAGTAATCAACATTTAAGTTGAATCATTGCACATGTTCTAGATAATTTAACCTTCAACTCTAGTTCTGCAAACAAATCACTTGGATATTGATAAGTGTATTTCACTTATACTTTAGACACCATTCAAGTTTGATATTTAGTCAATTCCTACAAGTTTTAGAGCATTTTAATATGTGTTTTGATATTATAATATAGGTTGATGAAATTGAAGGAAATAAACAAAAGTTGGCAAAAATTGGAAAATGGGCTAAATTGTAAGAGATCCAAAGTTTGGGGACTAAAATGCAAATATGCAAAAATTGTGTCGAACCTCACGACGAAGTTTCGAGAGTGCTAGGAGTCAATTAGATAAAGAAAGATATCAAAGGAATAAAATATTTTCAAAGTATGATTACACATCAATTTTTAATCGAAAAAGTTATATTTTGGATTTTTAGTCTCATATTGAGATCCATTTTCTACATAGAAAACGTTTGAATTGAAAAATGATATCTGAAGCAACGTTGTAGCATTTTGATTTAGCTTTTCAACACATCTTGAATTATCTCAATTGAATTTCAAGAGAAAAAATTATGATAAAAATATTAAATAATGTGGAGTCTCTTCTTTCCACCGAAGCGGCAAAACATTAGAATAAATTTCTAAGATTTTGGATACATATCCCACAAAAAGATATGCATTTAACCCACACATTAATTGACCTGCTGCAGGAGTGACGTCCCAGTTCCTGTCTTTTATTGTTGCTACATTTGAATATGCATTGGCGCTCAAGTGTGAATAACCCGTTTGATAACTTTATACATACCACAACATTGATTGTCACTGTGCTAACACTAGTTGCATTTTAGGGGGAAATTGGGGAAGATTATTTTTATTTTATTTTTCAAATTTTTATTCTGATAGAGGTAGTTGGCGAAAACAGTTTTATTTAATAAAATTGAATTATGACTAAATAAATAACAATTATTGGTCCATCGGGTTTTCTCGTGGATGAAATCTCTAAAATCACTAATCCTCTATCCAAATAAATTGTGAGATATATAAAATTTTTAGCAGTTGGTTTTCTCAAAAACATCTAAAATCGATAATCATCGATCCAAGTATACTGAGAGATGTAAAACTCTTAGTTGTTGCTTTTCTCGTAGATGAAATCTCTAAAACCACTAAAATTCTCATCGAAATTATTTCACACAGACTTGCACAATGTAGTGAGAGACAAGTAGTGAAAATTTTAAAGATTTTGAGGTTGAATAAGTTCTGATTTTCAGTTGTTATTCTGTTAAACATGATTTTTGAATTTATTTTTTCATTTACAAATTCATTTTCTATAAAGTATATATCTATGCTATACAGGGCTTAATGTTGTATATTTGATAGAAAGACGTGTACACAGTACATAGCTAAAGCTATGTTTGATTGCACCCCAATTCTATGGAAAATGAAAATCAAATTCTATCTTTTTAATTTTTTGTTATTTGATTGGCAAAATTTTTCCTAGAATTCGAATTCCACCTTTCATGCCACCTAAGCTAATTTCTATGTTTTTCTTGAATTCCAATTCTCACCAAAATGGTGAGAATTAAAATTATCGGTTACTGTAGCACTTTTTTTTTTTTTTTTTGTGGGCAACGGAAAAAATTCGAATAATTATTTTAAAAAAATATTTCCCTTTAAATAACAATTTTTATGTAAAATAAAGTAAAACGAACACTAAAAGATAGATGATTTTCTTGAATTTTTTTTTGTGTGTTGGCAATGGAAACAAATTTCATCTCCAATATCAGTAAAATATATCATTTTAATTAACAATTTTCGTGTAAAACAAAGTCAAACGGAGATCAAAGAACACTTTTATTTCAACATTTTCCACGTGAAAAATTATCCCAATCAAATACAATAATTTACAATTCTTAAGAAAACAATTTCTAGGTAATTTAATTTCCTGGGATTCGTTTTTAATTTAATTCAATTTCATCTTTGTTATCAAACGTACCCTAAATGTAATATTTTATGTGTCACATTTTGTCATACTAGCAATTTTTAATTTATATTTCAAATTGTTGTAATTACATTTTTATTTATTTTTTAATATGACTCAAGTGTTCGAGAACTAATTATGAGGAGCAACAACCTTCCTTGATTTGTCACTCGGGTAATTACATATTTAAAAAGGTTGAACTTTTAAACCCCAGCCTTGAGGACAATGACTAGGGCTGGGCAAATCTCCCGAACCGAACCGACCGAACCGAACCCGAACCGAACCGAACCGATCCGAACCGAACCGAATGGAATCGAACCCGAACGGTTCTATAATTATATTTGGACCCGACGGTTCCATTTACTAGATACCCGAAAAGTTTGGTTCGGTTCGGTTCTAAAGAGAACCGAACCGAACCGATCCGAACCGAACCGAATGGAATCGAACCCGAACGGTTCTATAATTATATTTGGACCCGACGGTTCCATTTACTAGATACCCGAAAAGTTTGGTTCGGTTCGGTTCTAAAGAGAACCGAACCGAACCGATCCGAACCGAACCGAATGGAATCGAACCCGAACGGTTCTATAATTATATTTGGACCCGACGGTTCCATTTACTAGATACCCGAAAAGTTTGGTTCGGTTCGGTTCTAAAGAGAACCGAACCGAACCGATCCGAACCGAACCGAATGGAATCGAACCCGAACGGTTCTATAATTATATTTGGACCCGACGGTTCCATTTACTAGATACCCGAAAAGTTTGGTTCGGTTCGGTTCTAAAGAGAACTGAACCGAACCGACCCGCGCTCACCCCTAACAATGACAATGGATACTTTACCGAAAAAGGCTGCCTTTCCATGTGAGTTCGCAACTGGCTACCGGTTTATGCGGTGACCAATATTCAAATTTTGTCCCAAGTGTTAAAATTCAAGATTAGCAACCGGGAATATTTTACCATCGATCCAAAATTTTGTTCTTGTAGAAAGTTGGTCCCCATCTTTAATATGTATAGCAGTGCAATCAGTCATTTTCGATAAAAACCTTCAATTCTATGTTTTTAATGGTCACGTGATCCTCTTATGAAACTAAATTTTGCTTCACATCAACAACGCAAGCATGTTAATAAATTTGAAGCCACCATTAATCCTTAACTTCTGTTTTGATGGTAAATTAGTCTTCAATTTCATCATAATTGCGAAATCAATGTACCTGAAATAAGATAGAATCAATTCCAATTTTATGAAACTAAATTTTGCTTCACAGCTTGGATCTATGCTTAGAAGCTTGAAGTGAAACCCATTTCATTAGAATTGCATGACAATTTTGAAGTTATAATTGGAAATGGCACAATAGGTCTAGATCGTATATTACAACTCTCACTAGTAGGAGATTTATATTTGACTTTTGATCTCTTATGTACTGGATATATTTTTCATTCTCATTCTTACAAAGGCAGCTCTATCATTTGTGTGGTACACACAACGAATATATTTTTCATTCACACATTTTTAGATAAATGGGAAACAGACGGGACCTAGATCTTTGCTTCACTTACACATTAAACACAAAATTATAATTGTTTGATTCTCTTTTAGTTATTAAATTATTTATAATAAATTAATATTTTTATTTTTTAAATACAACTTAAATTGAAAAACATAAAATAGTATACAATAAAATTAAGAGATTCGTGGCGAGTTTGAGAAACTTGGACGAGTTCAAAAAGTTCAGAAAGGGACAATGCGAAAAAGGTCGAGATGAAAATTTTTGTCATCCATAATCGTAATAAGATATTTGAAACCAATTTGCTTATTTTAGATGTGAAGGACAAATGTGAGTGTAAGGCAATAGGTTGAGGACTAAATAGTGCAACTGTCCCTTGCCAGCCCCTCCCTCACCACACCAGTCACTATTCAAATAATTCACTCTGTAGACTGCACTGCCACCCCCATGATCGCATCCCCATCCCCATCCCCATCCCCATCCCAGCCCCAACGCTAACCTCACTCCCTTTTGAACAAAGAACAGAAAAACCTTCGACTTTGCCCTCTCCCCACTCACCCACTAATCCTCTATGTTATCTACATTTTGAACTAACAAACAGTCTTTCCACTTTTTCCAGCAAAAAACAAAGAAACTTTTTTACAACTTGACAATGGCATTTCCCTCATTCTTCGTCTTCTTCACACTACTTTTTCCACATTTACAACCCACAATTTCTGAACCCACAATCCCTGGATCTTCTTTATCACTTCTCATGACCATTAAAGCCTCTTTAGACCCAGATAACCTCATTCTCTCGTCGTGGTCTCCCAATGCCACTGATCCATGTAATGGCTCATTTGAAGGCATTGCCTGCAGTGAGAATGGTGAAGTTCTCAACATTTCCTTGCAAGGAAAAGGGCTTTCTGGTCAAATCCCACCTGAGATTGGTCAACTCAAGAGCTTGTCTGGGTTGTACTTGCACTTTAATCAGCTCCATGGGGTTGTGCCTAAAGAAATAGCTAACTTGACCGAGCTCACTGACTTGTATCTTAATGTGAATAATCTTTCCGGTAATATACCTCCTCAGATTGGTGATATGTCTGCTCTAAAAGGTCAGATTTTGCGTTTATTTTTTTATTTTTATTTTAAAGAAAATATAGAAAGTAGCAGTTTATTTTTGGTAATTTATAGCTTTTTGGCCAAGACTTTTAAGTAAAATTTTGTTTTCGATACATTTTTGTTTCTTACTGATGGTAAATAATTAACGCAATCTTTAGTTTTCTATTTCAAACTTCGATCAATAAAAAATATTTATTTTATAAGTATCTTATCTGCTTATAAATATATTTTTTTCAGCTTTGCCAAATCATTTAGTTCTGGCTTCTTCTTCTGCTTCTTTGTTTCTGGAAAAAAGATGCAGTCTTGATGACTTGATCCAGACTGCATTTGATCCCTCATTTTGATCATGTTTTGTGTAAAATTTCATCTTGGATTCTAGCCCCGTTTGTTTCCCATTATTTCTACGTTAAAATGAAAAATATGATGTTATTCATTGCATCAGGTCATCAAATTTGAATTTAAGCCCCGTTAGTTTCTCATTATTTATCCATTAAAATGAAAAATATAATTGTCATCGATTATATTTGACTTTTGATCTCTTATGTACTGGATATATTTTTCATTCTCATTCTTACAAAGGCAGCTCTATCATTTGTGTGGTACACACAACGAATATATTTTTCATTCACACATTTTTAGATAAATGGGAAACAGACGGGACCTAGATCTTTGCTTCACTTACACATTAAACACAAAATTATAATTGTTTGATATTTCGTCTTAAATAAAATTTTCGTTCTCTTTTCCCTGCAAAATTATTGGTGTCAAGATGCAGCAGAAAGCTGAATGGGAAGAAAATAAAACCCTTTGTTCTCTAAACTTTTTCCAAAAAAAAAAAAAGAGAGAGAGAGAAAATGAGGAGAAGAGAAAGAGGGAGACACAAACTTTTGTGTGGTTTCTTTGCTCTTATTCATCTGGTTCAAATTACTGAACCTACTAGCGATCAAAGTTAATGTGTAATATAGAAGACCACAATTTTGGAGACGTCTCTTCATTTTCCTGTTAAACTTCAAGGAGCTTCCTTCCAGGTATAGAAGCATATGTATAAGACAAAGCCGTTTCCGTGTATAACTAGAAATTACAGTGATCTTACTCTTACTCTTGTTCCAAACAAAAAATTGCTTTATATACAAATTTGCTCATTAGCATATGGATAAGATGGTTCAATATGACAAAAGATGAATTCTGTTGTTCAAGTCTCACTGTCTTCATTTACGAAAATTGTGAACATGTTCGGCCTTTGGTGCAAAAATAAGTCCACCTGCATGTCTGGCAGAAGACAAACTTTAAATAATTAAATTTGACCTTCTCGAAGAATTTAAGCCTCTGCTTGGGAGGAATTTGTAAATGGTTTAATTTATAAATAGATAGAAATGAGTGGTGAATAATACTTGTGGATCCAATGGAATTCTAAAAATGAATTTGACCGATTATAGATGACTAATAAATTTTGTCAAAAGGAATGGTCCTCTAACATGCTTTTAGCTTGGACGTATTGTCATATTCCAAGTTCTGAAGTTGTCCATGCTAACTTAACCGAAAATTTGAATTTTTTCTTTCAGTCCTACAGCTCTGTTACAACAAATTTACTGGAGGCATACCCTCTCGACTTGGGTCTCTTAAGGAACTTTATGTTCTTGCTCTTCAATCCAATCAGTTGACCGGTGCAATTCCTGCAAGTTTGGAGAATTTAGTGAGGTTAACAAGGTTGGACCTGAGCTTTAATCACCTATTCGGTTTGATCCCAGTAAAAGTGGCTGGTTTACCAATGCTAAAAGTCCTAGATATCCGAAATAACACTCTCTCTGGGAATGTCCCTTTAGGTAACTCAACTTTTGTTAATGTGAACTCTGTATCTTTTTTTTTCTCTCCTGTCTCATGCTTGATTTAATAAGATACTCAATGATATTTTAGCTAATAACGTTGTTTCTTTTCTTGTATTGTTGCGATGAAGCTTTGAAGAGACTCAATGAAGGTTTTCAGTACGCGAATAATCCTGGCTTATGTGGACTAAGTTTTTCTTCCTTGAAATTGTGCACTGCTTCTGGTCCAAATTCAGATAGACCAGAACCATTTGCATCTGGTACTAATCATCTTCCTTCAAAAGATTTACCTGAGTCTGCAAACGTCCAACAAAATGGATATCTGTCCAGAAAGCCAAGTTCTGGTGCTGTTGTCGGAGTCATTGGCCTGGTTGTTGCCATGGCAGTGGCAGGACTTTTCACTTTTTCCTGGTATCGTCGCCGCAAACAAAAAATTGGAAGTGCCTTTGATTCTGGTGACGGTCGACCGAGTACTGATCAGACTCGGGAGGTTTGCAGGAGAAGCGCCTCTCCTCTTATCAGTCTCGAATATTCCAATGGTTGGGAACCTTTAGTCAAGGGTCAAAGCGGAAACAGTTTCTCCCAGGAGTTCTTCGAAAGCTTTATGTACAATTTGGATGAAGTCGAATCTGCAACTCAATACTTCTCGGAGACGAATTTGTTGGGAAAGAGTAGTTTTTCGGCTATTTATAAGGGGATATTACGGGATGGTTCTGTTGTTGCTATTAAATGCATATCTAAAACTAGTTGCAAGTCTGATGAAACAGAATTCTCAAAGGGATTGAAATTATTGACTGTGTTGAAACATGAAAACATTTTAAGGTTGAGGGGCTTTTGTTGTTCGAAGAGCCGCGGAGAGTGCTTCCTTATTTATGACTTCGTACCAAATGGGAACTTGTTGCAATACCTTGACATGAAGGACAGAAATGGGAAGTTCCTTGAATGGTCTACTAGAACATCAATAATCAAAGGCATCGCCAAAGGTCAGTTTATGTTGTGCTCTTCATTATCTTGTGCATGTCCAATTTTTAACAGCTCGTGGAATGGACTATACTTGACAATATTAATGAAGATTAAGTTAAAATCTTTTTCATTATGCTGCCAAATCCTGTCCGCTTATCAAACATGACCCTTAAATGAAACTACTAATTTTTTTTGTGGGGGGGGGGGGGGGTTCCTGTACTTGAAATTAAAATGGATCCGCTGAGTTTAATGTGTACCTGCTGTTGGATATTGGTTAAATAAATTGAGAATTGAAAATCGATTAAAGTTCGTATCGAATTCGGCCAAATACTCAAAAGTTCGACTCAATCCGTTTAGGCAAAATTGTTTGCCACTTCGCCGCTTCGGGGCGCACAAACGGTCAGGTCGCGAGGGTCGAGGGGGCAGCGCCCCTCGTGGGGGGTCAGGGGCAACGCCCCCGAAAGAGAATTTTGATTTCTCTGCATGTATTGAAGGGTATATTTGGCATTTCGAAAACCAATATCGGATGAATGAGAAATTACGAAAAAGACCTCAACCATTAGTGAATAGACACCTTTTCATAAAGGTGCATTGTTTGGAAAGGGTGCATGGTTTGGCCTCAACCATTTCGTCCACACCCTTTCATGGTCTATAAATAGGACCCTTTGGGTGTCCTATTCCTCACACATCATTATACTTATTTCGGCGTCACTATTCACAAAATTCTTCCAACACCTGCTGGATGAATGATGGCTATAAATCTACGTGTACCCTGCTAGAAAATATTATTAAGTCCTATGTTGGAAATGTTAAAAAGTTGTGTCGTTGAAAGTAATAATTAGCGTGTTCATAGAGCAGTTCCACCGTAATGGTCTAACAGTATCCTACTAAAAAAAGGCTTAAAGATAATACATTGGATTATGTAAAACCTAATCTTATTGTTCCTTTGTAGGCTGTGGTCTTTTTCTTTTTAAGTCAAGAGAGCAGTGAGATCCTTTTACTCTTCATTCTAGCAAAAAACCTGCAGCCATAATTTGACGTAGCTTTGAATCACTATAACTCTCTGTGCTTTGTGTATTACTGGTTTCGTGTTTTAGTTACTATTGCTTTTCCATTTGGGATTAGGGCTTAATTTCTAGAAAAAATTAATCAGTGCCTGACTGTTTTTGCGGAAATCTGATTGTCATTGTTAAAAGGTATTGAATACTTGCATGGAAACAAGGGCCACAAACCTGCTCTGGTTCACCGAAACATCTCGGCTGAAAAGGTGCTCATCGACCATCATTACAACCCGCTCCTCTCTGATTCTGGTCTCCACAAATTATTCGCAGATGACATTGTCTTCTCAGCACTCAAGGGCAGTGCTGCAATGGGATACCTTGCTCCCGAATATACAACCACTGGCCGGTTCACTGACAAGAGCGACATGTATGCATTCGGTATGATTATATTTCAAATCCTTTCCGGGAAATGTAGAGTTACACAGTCGAACCGTCATGGGGCTGAAATATCCAGATTCCAAGACTTTATCGATATTAACCTTGTTGGCAAATTCAAGGAATCAGAGGCTGCTAAATTGGGAAAGCTTGCTCTTCTTTGCACCCATGAATTGCCGGACCAGAGGCCAGCCATCAGAACGATAATTCAAGAACTCAATGACATGATTTCCGGCTAGTCTAACTTGTTCCAGTAAGCAGCTTTTTCTGTAGGAACTTGAAAAAAGGCAATCTGAAAATAAGTAGCTCAGGCAGATTGTCTTCGATTTTCTCGAGAGGATTTAGGCGTATCTGTACGAGTTTTCTCAACTCTCAGCCAACCGAACTCTGGTGTTGTGCTTATGTGGTACTCATTTATATTATGATTAGCAGGTTTCTGGAATCAATGAAAATTAGTTTAATTTTCTATCTGTCTATTCTGCAAAGCTCCTTATTCAACTTGTCTGATGGAAAGGTCTATAAACTCAAGTCATGATCACATTTACGTCCTTTACATTTTTTCATCGCATTCTTATTGTCAATACCTGATACATCCACCCTCTTTGAAAATACAAGGAACAACAGTGATGATTATTACAATATCAATCGCTAATTAATTACAACTCTAGCAAGTTAGTTAACCATACGTTCAATGTAAAGGAACAAGCTTTCATGACAGAAGTTTATCAATCATGTACCGTCCGGTCCAGTATACTAAACATTGTGCTAAAATATCACTTGGTTTGTGGGGAAGTGATCCTGTAAACATGTTCTTCACCAGTGCACTTGTCAACTTCAATAACCCAATGGCTCTTCTTTTTAACTTTCTCATTTTCTGGAATTTTAATAACCATCAAACCCTCTCCAATGGGCAGAAAATGGGGTTTCAAACTCAAATCCCCCCACCATAACTCACTGCAGTGAAGGGCATTGTACCCTACAATAAGGCCTCCTTTTTTGTTCATTCCTTCCCGTGCAGCCACAAGAACTGCTTTATATTCATCCATTTTGCAATCAACAATCACGAAATCTGCGAACTTATAATGATTTTGTAGTAAAATCCAAGCATCCCCGATAGCAAATTCGACGAAATCTGCATATCGATCGAGAGTTTTTCGTGACGCATCCAACTCATTGAGCCCCCGCAAGATGCACACAGCACGGCCGCCGGTCTGATGTGCAGCGGCCACCAGGGATAGGGTGGCGGATCCGGCAGTGGCAGCACATGCCATGACCATTAGCTGCGCACTGTTGCCCGCCGCGAGAGCTGCTATAAACTCCACTGTGTTGGGCTCCATCCTTCTCTTGCCCTACAGATGTTGACCAAAACTCTTATCAGAAAAAACAAAGATAGCGATTGATCATCTCGTATAGAAGTTTAAGATGTTAAATAGATGACGAATTGATATACCATTTTAAGGGTTCGGAGAAAAGCTTCAGTGGCATTTTTTGCAGACCAAGAAGCCATTTCTATCCGTTTCTTTCTGTACTTTGTTGAATTTTCTTCAATGATAAGAGAAGATCTTCAGTCTTCAGCTCTATACATACATATAAATATACAGATACATATATATATATATATAAATTGCATGCATGGAGTAACTGAGGGAGGTTTTTTGGTGAAAAGATTCTGCTGATAGCTGGCATTGTTGAAGTTTGAACAATAACGTTAAAATATATATGTTTGACAATGGTAGATTAACTTGTTCTTCTTAGTCTATAAATGTTATTAATATTTATTCCCTATTTAATAAATTTTCTATTTTTAATTAAGAATATAACATCAATATGGTGAGTCGAATGGTTTGTGTTGATGTTGAGAATAATAGGTTGGTTAGTCAATTCAATCTCTTTCGAGTGTTAGCTAATTGATTGAAATTGATATTCAAAGTAGGCGACTGTTCTTGTTATAAGACTTAAATTTCAACAATTGTAGGAGTGAGTAATATATATAGTCTATTAGATATAGTATTTTAGCAAATAAAGTTTGATAAAAGTCCTTGGATTCTATGAAATGTTTGGTTAAAAAGTGAATAAAAGTTGTGGGTGTCATGAAATATATGATTAACATGAAATTTAATCGATTTGACTGATTTTTTTAAGCAAAAAGAGCTTTACCAAACAAGGACTTAATGGACATCTTTAGTTGTTTGATTTTTTTTTTCCACGTTACATAGTTGACATGTTTCTAACGTATAATTGAGCTTAATCTACTTTTTTTTACTGGGTAATTGATTTAGGTTCCTTGGTTAAGTCAGTGAGTCGATGTTGAGATAATTATATCAGAACTTTTAAAGGTTATTATTAAAATCGAGTAGTCCAAGCTCAATTCCATTTTACAGGGTGTCATGCTACGTGTTTTCATTGCTTCATCTTTCTTTGCTATCATGGATTCCTTTTTTTTTCTTGTATTATATTCTATGGAGGGAAAGTGGAACTTTTAATTGTTTAGAACATAGATACTATTTTATTTTTCTTATATTTATCTTTACAAAAATGTAATAATTTGATTAAACACTAGGAAATAAATAATTCATTTTGTACTTAATAATCAGACAGCACTTGACAAATTTATTATTTAGGTATCACTGTAACAAATAAACATTTTAACGTAAATCAATTTTTAACTTATTCTCAATATAATTATATATTAACAAAGTTTGACTATTTTATCTCTGATCACTGCTCAATTTTCATTAACATACGCATTAGCTGTAATGTTTCCATTTGAGCAAACGTAACACAATTTTTGTATATTATAATTTCGGGGACAAGTTATGCAATGCCCATGTTGATTCAGACACAACACAACATGTTTGGATCCTACAATAAAATTTGTCTACAAGAAATTAATATTTTCATTGCCTCCATAAAAGGTTGTTGAATCTAAGGAACCCTAATCGTGTAAGGTTTTAAAACATTATAAAATATAGCATTACTCGTGCTCTTCTAGAAATTACAAAAGATAAATTTAAGGGTAATTAGCACAAAACATCCATATCTTTCAATGCTATTGTGCAAAACGTCCACGCCTTTTATTTTTTGACATTTTAATCCTTGCCTTCACATTTTATTGCTAAAATCATCATTTTCATCAAATTTCTCATGTAAAATGATAGATATACACCCTATTTAAATAAAACAATAAACTAAAATAAAAGGTTAAAGAATAAATTGCAATCATACTCCCAAACTTTTTTTTAAAATGCAAACGAGTTCAAATAAATTATTAAAAAATTAATTAGCACAAAACATCCCACTTTTCAATATTATTGTGTAAAACGTCAACATCTTTCATTTTTTGACATTTTCACCCTTATTTCATATTTCATTACGAAAATTGTTATTTTCATTCATTTTCTCAATTAAAAGTTGTAAAATGACAAGTATACCCTCTTCTTTAAGTAAAAATAAAATAAAAATCAAGAAAGTAGAAACTAGCAATTCTCGAGTAATTTGAACCCATTGATCCATCCAAGCAATTTCTCCTCAATAGTGATTCTCCAATTTTCATCAAAACTAGCAAGCTCATCTAAGAAGATAATTAAGTAGCAATACATATTGTGAAGACAAATTTACTAAGAATAAAACTTTCAAAAAGAAACAAACCTTCATTCAGAGATTGTGTAAAGTCTGTAGTGAATCCACTCTGCCATCATAAGAGTGTTTTGTAGTAACAGAACGATCCTATAGAAGCAATATAAGAAAACATAAATTATAAAGAACATAACAAAAAGGTGAAAGCTTTTAGCCTTTTTCGATTCGAACCGCTCGATAGGTTTTATCATGAAGTCCTCGGATCCACGCTAGGAATCAAGCATTTACAAAATGTTAGAAGAGTTTGCCAAAGAAGAACTTCAAATCCTTAGACAGATAGTTGCTGTAAGGAGAACCGCATGACTCGAATATGGAACAATAATATAATTACTAAAGGGAATTTCATGAAAAATCTCTGCTCTTTCTTGGTGATATTCATTTCTTACAAAATAGATTGTGGATTCCCAACTGTCTTATCTTCTTCTTCCATCTCCATCGAAACCACCAGTTCCAATGACAATTGAAGGATAAGGAACGATATTAATCAGCAAAATAACACTGTTCCTATTGAGATAAATTTGTAATTTGTACAGGGTTATTTTTGTATTTTTGTACACTCTACTTATTGCACTGTCTATAAATACCCAATGTATCACGCCATTTTCATTGACTAAGAATACAGAATTTTCCCACATTTTTTTACTGTCTTCTTCAGCTCTCTTGTTGCAAAATTATCATGGTATCAGAGCAGTGAAGTTTCTTTTGGCGATGGCAAGAGAGTTTAATCAACAAGTAGAGGTTCAACATCAGCCAGCTCATGCTGATTCGGCAGTCGATCATTCTGTTGCAGATGCGAGTGCTGGAGACGCAAATACTACTGTTAATCGATCGATAAATGATCCTAACAGTCCTTATTATCTTCACTATGGCGACAATACAGGTATGCAGCTCATATCTATCATGTTGTCTGAGGATAATTACACCACATGGAGTCGTGCAGTTATCATAGCTCTCAGTGTCAAAAATAAGGAAGGTTTTATTGATGGATCCATTGTTAAACCTGCCGAGAATGACCTGCTTTATGGTGCTTGGAGGCGATGCAATCATGTAGTTTCTTCCTGGATCATAAATTCCATTCTAAAGGAACTTTATCCAAGTGTAATGCATAAAGATTCAGCTCGGCAGATTTGGATTGAACTAAAGGATCGCTACAGCCAAGGAAATGGAACTCGAATTTATGAGATAAAGAAGCAAATTGCTTCAATTTCTTAGGACAATAACTCCATCAATTCTTACTTCAATCGGTTTAAAGGTCTATGGGAAGAATTAGACAATTATAGGCCGGAAGTAAGTAGTGCAGACTACAAAGCTGAAGATCGAGTTATGCAATTCCTAATGGGTCTAGATGATCGATTTTCCAGTGTGAGAAGCCAAATTTTATTAATGGACCCACTACCTTCACTGAACAAGGTGTTTGCCTTGGTCTTACAAGATGAAAGGCAGAAAGGAATTGTTGCTAAGAAACAACAGAGTTTTGATATAGCAGCTTTTGCCAACAAGGCTGTGTCTAGTTCATATGGAAATCAGAGACACAATGTATCCAATCAAACTCAAAGGAAAGAAATGCCTATATGCACTTATTGTGGAATGTTAGGCCATCTCAGAGGGGAATGTTACAAATTGATTGGATACTCCCCTGGACATAGGCTTGCCAAAGGGAAATCTTCAGTTGCTAATGCTGTAGTCAGGCTTCCCAGGCAAATAATTCAGAGCTGATTAATTCTTTGTCCAACCTCACTATTACACCAAGTCAACGCCAGTAGATTATGACCATGCTTGCTCCACAGCTGCAAGGTCAACAACCTCAGGAGGTTATGTCTTCTTCTGCCCATGCACCTGATGCCTTTGCATTTTCAGGTAATCGTGCATGCTATCTAAATCCAGGTAAATGGATCATTGATACTAGGGCTTCAGAACATATGGTGTGTTCCATTAATCAATTGACTGCTGTGACTAGTAAAACTAAAGGTTCAGTAAGATTACCAAATGGGGATATTGCACAAGTTACACACATTGGTATTGTGAAGCTATCTGATACATTAACCTTGACTGATGTATTAGTTGTGCCAAGCTTCAACCTCAATCTGATTTCTACCAGCAATCTTGTTATCAAGCATAAATGTTTATTGTTATTCTTACATCACTTTTGCTTTATTTAGGATCTTTTCACCTGGAAGACGATTGGGGTAGGGAAACTTGAAGATGGTTTATATCATTTCCAATGTTCTGATAATCAACTCAATGGGAAATTTTCTTCCACTTCTCAAAGTATTCCAACAAAGTCTATCTTTCATGTTCTCAACAATGTAGCTTCCTTCAGTGATGTACAAGTTCCTACTCTACATCCTGATTGTAATAATTCTGATCCTGCTGTATGTAATCTTCCATATAAAAAGGATATTCATACTGACATTGATATATGGCATTGTCGAATGGGACATATTCCTACTTCCAAACTATCACTGTTGCATAAAATTGTACCTACAATTACCTTTGATCAACATTTGCATTGCACCATTTGTCCTATAGCAAAACAACATAGGCTACCTTTTCCTAAAAGTGACACCAGAAGTTCAAACATATTTGATCTCATACATTGTGACATCTGGGGACCACATTCTATTCCCGCCTTCTATGGTTCGAAATATTTTTTGACCATTGTTGATGATTATAGCCGGATGACATGGACATATCTTATGAAAGAAAAATCTCAAACTAGGTCCATCATCCAATCATTTTATAATTTGATCCAAACACATTTCCACTGCAACCTAAAAGTCTTAAGGTCAGACAATGGATCTGAGTTTCACATGCATGATTTCTACCTTTCTAAGGGAGTGTTGCATCAATTAAGCTGTGTTGAAACACCTTAACAAAATGGGGTTGTTGAACGCAAACACCAACATTTACTTAATGTAGCTCGTGCCATAAAATTCCAAGCTAATTTACCTAACCAGTTCTGGGGAGATTGCATATTAACTGCCACACACCTTATCAATCGAACTCCCACTACTATTCTTGGAAACAAATCTCCCTTTGAAATGTTATACCAAGAAAAACCATCTTACAGTCATCTAAGGGTCTTTTGATGCCTTTGCTATACACCCACCCTAAAAAGGAATAGAACAAAATTTGATCCACGAGCCAAGACTTGTATATTTCTTGGATACCCCCATGGCATGAAGGCCTATAAATTGTATCATCTTCAATCCCATTCCATCCTTGCTTCAAGAGACGTCATATTTCATGAGAACATATTTCCATTTCATAACTCAGATCTCCTAAAGTCTTTATCAAATTTCAGTCTTTCCCTTGAAGTTGATCAGTCTCTATTCCATCCACATTTTTATCCTTTTGATGATATTCCATCTTTCCCATCTGCACATACCCCAGTTACTCATTCTAATCATCACTCCCCAACATCAGCTACTTTTCCTCCTGGTTTTTCTTCTAGCACTCCAGAATTCAGTTTTGATCATCATTCTCCTATGATGAATCTGATTCACCTGTTCTTGTCACTCGAAAATCTAACAAAACCAAACACCCTCCTTCATACCTTCGTGATTACCATTGTAGTTTGGTGTCTCAGAAGCCTTATCCCCAATCCGATTCCTTGGTAAAAGGTTCTGCATCTAGTAAGCAGTACCCCATTTCAGATTATTTGGGCTACAATATGCTATCTGCTCATAGAAAATATGCACTGGCTCTCTCTACTGTCTATGAGCCTCAATCCTATGCCGAAGCATCACAACATCAGGATTGGTGCAGGGCTATGGATACTGAATATCAAGCACTTGTGTCCAATAATACTTGGACTGTCACTAAGCTGCCTTTTCACAAGACACCAATAGCTTGTAAATGGGTGTTTAAGGTCAAGCTTCATGCAGATGGTTCGGAGGAAAGAAAGAAGGCTCGCCTTGTAGCCAAAGGGTTCACACAGCAGGCTGGGTTGGACTATGAGGAAACCTTTTCACCCGTTGCAAAACTGGTCACAGTGAAGACCTTGTTGGCTGTTGCGGCACAGAAATGTTGGCATCTTCATCAGCTGGATATTAATAATGCTTTTTTGCATGGTGACCTCGATGAGTAGGTATATATGCTTATGCCTCCTGGATATGAGGAGCGGGGGTGGATGGAGAGCAACTGGTTTGCAAACTAAACAAGTCCATTTATGGACTTAAGCAAGCGTCGAGGTAGTGGAATGCAAAGTTGACTGCATACATCTTATCAAAGGGGTTTAGACAATCAAAATCAGATTATTCATTGTTTTGTAAGGAGGAAGGCAACTCATTTACAGTTCTCCTCATCTATGTAGATGACATAATTATAGGAGTTAATGATCTGGACCATATAGAACAATTCAAAAAGGAGTGAAATGATCAGTTCAGGCTAAAAGACCTAGGAATTCTGAAATATTTTCTAGGACTTGAAATTGCTAGATCTTCGAAGGGGATATCAGTCTGCCAACGTAAATATGCATTGGAAATTTTAACAGATGCTGGATATACTGGGGCCAAACCAGCAAATAGCCCTTTACCACACAATTTGAAGCTAAGTATGAATGAAGGAGAAGCACTCACAGATGCCAGTGTATATAGAAGACTAGTAGGTAGACTTCTATACTTAACAATTACAAGACCTGACTTATCATATGCGGTGCAGCTGCTTAGTCAGTTCCTCCAATCTCCAAAGCAGCCACATTTGGCAGCAGCTTACCATGTGTTGAGGTACATAAAGGGCACACCAGGTCAGGGCCTATTCTTTGAAGCAAACCTTGATTTGCACCTTAAAGGCTTTTGCGATGCTGATTGGGCAGCTTGCTCAGACACTAGAAGATCTATAATCGGTTATTGCATTTTTCTGGGGAACTCACTTGTATCTTGGAAATCCAAAAAGTAACACACGGTCTCGAGGTCCTCAGCTGAAGCAGAATATCGATCAATGGCAGCTGCGGTTTGTGAATTAAGTTGGTTGAAGAACATTCTTTGTGATTTGGGTGTTGGACATAATCAGGCAGCACTATTGTTTTGTGATAATCAATCTGCCATACACATTGCTAATAATCCCGTGTTTCATGAGCGCACGAAACACATAGAGATCGATTGTCATTTGGTAAGGGATAAAGTTCAAGCAGGAGAAGTAAAAATGATCTATACAGCATCACATGATCAATTGGCTGACTTGCTAACCAAATCATTAAGTGGAACACGACTCCAGCTGCTGCTAAATAAGATGGGAGTATTGAATATTCATACTCTATCTTGAGGGGGTGTATTGAGATAAATTTGTAATTTGTACAGGGTTATTTTTGTCTTTTTGTACACTCTAGTTACTGCACTGTCTATAAATATCCAATGTATCACGCCATTTTCATTGACTAAGAATACAAAATTTTCCCGCCTTTTTTTACTGTCTTCTTCAGCTCTCTTGTTGCAAAATGATCAGTTCCACATGAAGATACCACTCACCCCGTCACTTTTGTCAAGGATTAGACTTTGTCATGGGATTTGTTGCCAACTTTATCTAAGAATTAACTTAATGCAGACTCTAACCCTTATGCCTAATAAAAATTAACGAATGTTTGTAATTTCCATTAGTATATGCAAATGCACATGTGTGCGTCCCGAATTTCTCATGCGTTGTTACTGAAGTTTCAATCAGTAATTTAGTTTTAAAAAAGAAAAAATAGAGCTCAATTTCCCTATAAAATCGTCCATAAAAGATAGTGAGTATGTATAATGAAATATAATGGACGATAAACATAGAAATAAATATTGACAGGTGAAATTCATGGAAGATAGAAAGTGAGCACTACCTTCAAATCGGAGTCAATTTCTCAGTTGGCTGTCCCATCAGTGACAACTACTTTATGGTTAGAGAGAGAAGCACCTTTCCTAAAATCATATATGAGAGACTAAGTATAATCAATTTCAAAATAAAGAGAAAAGGTTTAAAATTTGAGATATTAATTATATTTTAATAATAGAATAATTAATTAAATATATATTTTATTAATTAAATATATGAAGGTCACAATTTTATACTTTTTGATCACAAATATTTCTAGATCACAAACGCAAAATTTTATAGACCACAAATTATTTCACGATCGTAAATTTTTTTTATAGATTACAATTTATTTATCCGTCATAACTCAAAAAAATTATAGATCACAATTTATTTATCGATCACAAATTTTATAAGTCACAACTTACAAGTTATCGACCACATATTATTTATTATCAAATAAAAAAATTCAACTTATTGATCACAATCTCAAATAATCAATCATATATTATTTATTGGTCACAAATAAATCAATTTATTGGCTCACAGTCAACTAAATAATTGATCACAAACACTCGCACCTCACACCATCCTACCCCACCACTGCCACTACCACCACACTATCATTGCCGACCATCACCACCTCACCAACGCAGTCAACATCACAACCAGCACTACCAAAACACTATTAAAAAATAACAAATCCAAAATAATCAATCACCACCATGGCTAGCATCACCACCACCACCGGCGGACTGCGGACCCAAGGTAGTTCTTGGTGGGTCACTTGACCCACTAACTTTAAATTGATTTTTTTTTTTGGGTGTTTCCTCAAAAATCAGCCTGAAGCCTGTGCTATCTCAGTTACCCGTCAGGTCTGTTGGGATTTTTTAGAACAAACATAGATGGCATTGAAACTTTAGGAAATTATTTCTTTTGCATTTTCCTATGAAATGGAATTGTAAATTCCTCAAGTCCTCCAAATTCTATTTTGTTTTAGCGATTTTATAGTAATATATTCATGCTGTGATTTTTGTTTTTGTTTGAACTGAAATGGAGTTGATAATGTAATATTCAGAATTTACTATGTTTTTTGTATTTTTACTGATTGTTTTCATTAATCGTGATGGAAAAATAATTTAAACGTAAATATGCTTTTCTTTGATGATCACAATGATAATGAAAAGATTATTTGAAATAAAAGTGATGAAAATGATGTTGGAGATATAAAAAAAAAAAAAAAAAAAAAAAAAAAAAAAAAAAAAAAAAAAAAAAAAAAAAAAAAAAAAAAAAAAAAAAAAAAAAAAAAAAAAAAAAAAAGAGATTACAAACTTGGTGATGTTTCAGATAAACATAAATTTGTATTCTTTGCAAGTTTGATTGTGCCACATCAGATGTCTGCGTCCCACCACCTACCCCAAACACTTAGACATCCAAAAGTCCAGATTTTCCCCACATTTTACACCACTAGCAAAGGCGCTCACGCCCATAACAATCACCACCCAAAATCAGCACCACTATCACCGCCTAAAAACTGTATGACCCCGATCGGGACCATCACAACCTACACCACCACATGGCCACCACCACCAACTGCACACAATCAACAAAACACTCCAAAATTTCAGCACTAGTTCGTGACCATATTTTCCCAAATCGGGACCAACAAAACTCACCAACCAACAAATCTCCCAGATTCAGCGTTGGCACATCATTCGCCCCTACATCCAGCACCACGACCTCATACGTCAAATCAACAGCTTAGTCAACTAATTACACATTACCATTTTCATCGTGCCTTTTCATCCACACAATCCCCACCTGCCAACTCAAAACAAAGATAAAAAACATCGATTCGCACAGCCATATTGAAAAATCCAACATGCTGGTTGAGGTGGGGGTTGTTGTGAGGTGAACGGTGGTGCACAACATAGCGGTGTTGGTGCAAGGCTGAGTGATGGGGTTGGTGCGAGGTGGTTTGGCACAACACAACAGTGGTGCAAGGCTAAGCAGTGGCAGCACAACGCGACGATGGTGCAAGAGAAGAGAACGACGATCGTCAAAAGGGGTGGTGGCATCGTGCGTAATTGGTAGAGAAGATGGAGAGGGGGAGAAAAAGGTGAATGATTTTAGGTTTGGAGAACAGTTGAATTGGGTTATGGGGCTGATGGGTTGGATTGGTTAAATATTAATATTAATATTAATATTATTATTATTTAAAATTTTATTTATGTTGTAAATGGAAAGTCCATTAAAGTTTATTGGTGAATGACATTTATACTCCTGTAACCCTAGAAATTATTATCATTGTATCCCTGATTCTTACCTATAAATATAGGGCTTTAGTTTTCAATAATACACACAAAAAAGTTTATTGAGTTTTCTCTATTCTCTTTTCCTTTCATTTTATAACACGTTATCAGCACGAAACTCTTAGAAGATAGTAATTTTTTTTATAATCATCTATCACGTATATCAAAATTAATTTGATAATACGTGAATTTTACATATACATATGTTGAATGTGCAATACGTGATCTCATCTTTCTCGATCATTATGTTTTTCTTTGTACCTCTCTTTGAATTAATTAATATTTTTTTCCTTTACATCAATCCACGTGCATTTTTATGGAGATATATTTATGTTAAATCAATTGATATGCATTAATTCATGTTCCTATACCTTCCTTATATTTAGATTAGCCCTTTATGTTCTACACATACTTAAATTTTTTTTTTTTGGTTTAATTGGTCAATGTTCTTTGTAAGCAAGCTTCAATTTCAGATCTCTATTTTGGCTGATTCCATATATATAAAATTTACAATTAACAAATAAATGTACCCAACTCATCTTTTCTCTCAAATCCATTGGTTTCTGCAAATTTCATGCCTTAATTGGTTAATACTAATTCAATTCTTTTAATTGCACAAAATTAGAATTTCGTGTCATACTATGTGAATAGGTTTCTACATGTCACCAATTTTTTTTTGTGTTTCACTCGACTCACGTTATTAATTCAAAATAATATTTTACATGTGTTTGTATATTAATTAATGGTGAGTAATTGGGTGTATTATCATTTTTTTATGTTTAGTTATGAAACATTACATTAAATTTATTTTTAATTGTTGTTGCTCCTGAAGTAACACAACATTATAATTAATATTCCAGAAGAATATTAATCATAGATCTATTCGTTGTTGCTCCAGAAGTAGCACAACATTATAAGAATATTATTTGCTCCTGAATAGCATAAATTATAACTCTCAATATTCCAGAAAAATATTGACATATTGCACTTGAAGAAATAATAGCAAAATATAATGTGTTCCAGAAGTAACATATGTTTCGAAGAGCATATTATTTCAAATTAGTGTTTATCCCTAAAGGAAAATACGTAATTTAAAGTCATGTTGATATTGACTATTTGATTAACATGTTATGATTAATCATATTCTTCGAAACTAATTTTATTTTTTTATTGTGTAGTTAAACAAATGACAAACATTACAAAACTTGAATTTGCTGCACTTGACATATCTGGTAAAAATTATCTGTCATGGATATTGGATGCTGATATCCATCTCGTTTCAAAGGGTCTGGGAGAGACAATAAAAGAAGGAAAAAATGAATCCTTGCAGGATTGTGCAAAAGTACTCATTTTCCTCCGTCACTATCTTCACGATGGATTAAAAATTGAATATCTCATTGAGAAAGATCCACAAGTTCTTTGAAAAAAGTTAACTGAAAGATTTGATCATCAGAGGACTATAGTCCTCCCCAAAACCCATTATGAGTAGATGCACCTTCGTTTGCAAGACTTTAAAACGGTTAGTGAGTACAATTCTAAATTGTTCAGAATATGTTCAAAGTTGACTTTGTGTGGAAAAAAAATCACCGATGAAGATATGCTGGAAAAACTTTCTCCACCTTTCATGCCTCGAATGTGCTCCTGTAACAGCAATATCGTGAGCGTGGCTCTAAAAAGTACTCAAAACTTATATCTTGCCTACTGGTTGCTGAACAAAATAATGAATTGTTGATGAAAAATCATGGATTACATCCAACTGGTTCTGTACCATTGCCTGAAACAAATGGTAATACATTATCTGAAGCAAATACAATATCAAGACAAGGATGTGGACACGGATGTGGACACGGACATGGACGTGGACACGGATTTAGATGTGGACACGGATTTGGATGTAGACACGGACACGGACGTGTACGTGGAATAAATTATAGAAGAAATAATCAACAAAGTTATCAACAACAATGTAATAAATTTAAAAGGCACAAAGCAAACGAGAGTGACTAATCTAAAAAGGAGTATGAAGAAAGTTGCTTCAGATGTGGAATGAAAGGGCATTGGGCACGTACGTGTCGTACCTCAAAACATCTTGTGGATCTCTACCAGAAATCAATCAAGGGAAAAGATAAATTGGAGACTAATTTTGCTGATTATGATGGTCCAGTTGATGTGACTCATTTGGATGTCTCCGATTTCTTTACTGATCCAAATGGAAACATTGACCATTTGGTTGGGGTGGTGCGATAGAAGATATAGATTAATTTACTAGTATTTCTTTCGTTTTAAAAATTCAGTCTGAAATATGTTTTTACTTTTCTGCACAAAAATAAATAAATAATAAATAAATAAATAAAATAAAACTCTATTATGCACCATTTATTTCATGATATTAAGTAATGTTTACTTCTTTAAATCTAAATTCAAGTTTTTTTTTAATTTTGTTTATTTTGTTATATTTATAGATTCAAGATGGATAGTCAAGACAGCTGCTTAATTAACAGTGCAACTACACATTCTATTCTTCAAGACAAAAAATACTTTTTGGATTAATATTAGCTGAAAATAATGTTAACACGATATTGAGTGCGTCGAATATAGTTGAAAGCTCCGGAAGAGCTTGTATTATTTTACCAAATAATACAAAATTATATATTGACGATGCACTTTATTTTAGCAAATTCAGAAAAAATTTGCTTAGTTTTAAAGATATTCGCTGCAATGAATATCACATTGAGACGATACAAGAAAATAATGTTGAATATCTTTGCATCACTTCTTTTGTATTTGGAAAGAAGCAGATAAAAGAAAATTTTCATGCACTCCCCTCTAGCATGTATTTTACATTTATAAAAATGGTCGAATCAAATAGTGTTACGAACCAGAAGTTCGTTGATTCAAAAAGTTTTATACTTTGGCATGATCAACTTGGACATCCAAGAGCCATAATGATGCGTCGAAGAATAAACAATTCACATGGACATCCTTTAAGGAACCAGAATATTCTTTTATCTAATGATTGTCCATGTCTAGCTTATTCGCAAGGCAAGTTAGTCATTAGACCTTCAACTACAAAAGTTAATATTGAATCTCCAACTTTCTTGAAAAGAATACATGGAGATATATGTGGGCCAATACACCCACCATGTGGACCATTTCGTTATTTTATGGTATTAATTGATTCTTCTACAAGATGGTCACATATTTACCTACTTTCAACTAGGAATGTAGCATTTGCTAGACTACTTGCTCAAATCATAAAATTGCGAGCACAATTCCCCGATTACTCAATCAAGACTATTCGTCTTGACAATGCTGGTGAATTTAGATCACAAGCATTTGATGATTATTGTAGGTCAATTGGGATTGAAATTGAACATTCAGTTGCACATGTTTATACACAAAATGGTTTAGCGGAATCGTTTATTAAACATCTACAACTTATTGCTAAACCATTACTTATGAAAACAAAACTCCCAACTTCTGTTTGGGGTCATGCCATATTACATGCTGCATCATTGGTTCGTATAAGACCAACTGCCTATCATCAATATTCACTTGCATTTGGTCATGAACCTGATATTTCTCACCTACGGATTTTTGGTTGTGCTGTCCAAGTTCCTATTTCACCCCCACAATGTACTAAAATGGGTCCCCAACGAAGACTTGAGATTTATGTGGGTTTTGATTCACCATCTATTATTAGATATCTTGAACATTTAACGGGTGACTTATTTATTGCACGTTTTGTATATTGTCATGTTGATGAAACGACTTTCCCAACTTTGGGAGGAGAAAAATTACATCCTCAAAAACAAGATAGAATTTCTTGGAATGAGACAACTCTATCTCACTTTGATCCCCGCAGCAATCAATGTGAACAAGAGGTTGAAAAAATCATTCATTTGCAAAGAGTTACAATTCAACTACCTGATGTATTTGTTGACACGAGAAAAGTGACAAAGTCATATATTCCAACAGAAAATATTCCAGTAAAAATTAATGTCTCTACAGGACAATCTGCTGTGGCAAATGAATCTCAAATACACCAAAAGGTTGGTCGATCAGTTGGTTCAAAAGACTCTGTACCTCGAAAAAAAAGAGTGCAGGAGAAAAACCAACCAAAAACTTTAGAAAAAATCACATTAGAAAAGATTGATCAATCAAATATTGAATGTACGTTTCTTGAAGAACCAGATGTGTCCGAAAATAATGAGATCTCAATAAATTATATGATATCTCATAAATTATGGGAACGGAATAATATTGTTATATACAATATTTTCGCCTTTAACATGGCTCTTGATATTATGCAAAATGAGGATCCTGAACCACAGTCTGTTAATGTCTGTAAATAGAAATGATTGGCCAAAATGGAAAAAAATCATACAGCAGAATTGAATTCTTTAAAAAAACGAAAAGTGTTTGGACTAGTAGTTCGAACACCTGAAAATGTAATCCCTGTTGGATACAAATGTGTTTTTGTACGAAAGAGAAATGAGAATAATGAAATTACAAGATACAAAACCCGACTAGTGGCTCAAGGTTTCTCCCAAAGACCGGGAATTGATTATGAGGAAACATATTCTCCCATAATGGATACCATACTTTTAGATTCTTAATTAGTTTGACCGTGTCACAAGGGCTCGATATGCGCCTTATGGATGTAGTAACTGCCTACCTATACGGTTCACTTGACAGTGACATATATATGAAAGTCCCTGAAGGATTTAAGATGCTAGAAATAAATGATACATGTCTGAGAACTATGTTCTCAATTAAATTACAAAAATCATTATATGGATTAAAACAATCCGGACGCATGTGGTATAATCGCCTTAGCGAATATTTGTTGAAAGAAGGTTATAAAAATGACGATATCTGCCTATGTGTTTTCATAAAGAAAACAAATATTGGATTTGCAATTGTGGCAGTTTATGTTGATGATTTAAATTTAACTGGAACTCTTGAAGAACTCAACAAAACTACAGATTATTTGAGAAATGAATTTGAGATGAAAGATTTGGGGAAAATCAAATTTTGTCTTGGATTACAAATTGAACATTTTCCAGAGAGATTATTTGTTCATCAATATACTTATACAAAAAAAGTCTTGAAACGCTTTTATATGGATAATGCACATCCATTGCCATCACCTATGGTTGTTCGATCACTTGATATGAAAAAATATCTATTTCATCCACTTGAAGATGAAGAAAAGATTCTTGGTCCTAAAGTACCATACCTTAGTGCAATTGGAGCATTAACTTATCTTACAAATTGCACTCGACCTGACATAGCTTTTTCTGTAAATCTCCTTGCAAGATATAGCTCTACACCAACTCAAAAGCATTGGAATGGTGTTAAACATATTTTTTGTTACCTAAAAGGTACTATTGATATGAGATTGTTTTATCCTCAAAAGTCAGGATCTGCTTTAGTGGGATATGCAGATGCAGGTTATCTCTTCGATCCACATAAAGCTAAATCACAAATAGGATATGTGTTTACACGTGGAGGAACAGCTATATCATGGAGATCTGTGAAGCAATCCTTGACAACAACATCCTCAAATCATTCTGAGATTATTGCAATCCATAAAGCAGGGCGAGAATGTGTATGGTTGAGAAATATGACCCATCATATCCAATCATCATGTGGATTGACTTCAACAAAAGATAGTCCAACAATTTTGTTTGAAGATAATGCAGCTTGTGTCGCACAACTCAAGAGAAACTATATCAAAGGCGATAAGACGAAACATATTTATCCAAAATTCTTTCAAACACATGAACTTCAGAAGAATGGTGACATTGATATTCAACAAATTCGCTCAAGTGACAATGTGGCTGATCTATTTACAAAAGTACTGCCAACATCTACATTCAAGAAATTAGTTCATGAGATTGAAATGCGTCGACTGAAAGATTTTCAGTGATCAACATCAGGGAGAGTAGCTGTACTCTTTTTCCTTCGCTTAGGTTTTGTCCCATTGGGTTTTCCTAACAAGGTTTTAATGAGACAGCATTTAATTTTAATACTCTAAAATAACTTTACTCTTTTTCCTTCGTTTGATTTTTTTTTCCATTGAATTTTTATCAAACAAGGTTTTAACGAGACATATATTTTGTAATATGTCATTCAAGGGGGAGTATTGTAAATGGAAAGTCCATTAAAGTTTATTGGTGAATGACATTTGTGCCCCTGTGACCCTAGAAATTACTACCATTGTATCCCTGATTCTTACCTAGAAATATAAGGCTTTGGTTTTCAATAATACACACAAAAAAGTTTATTAAGTTTTCTCTATTCTCTTTTAGTTTTCTCTATTCTCTTTTCCTCTCATTTTATAACAATTTATATCTATTTTTGACAGGAAAAATTGTAATTCCTAATTATGAATTGGGATCTTGAAAACTCGAAAAAGTAGACTTGTAAATGGGCCGATTGTCTGGGCCCAATATTTTAGCCCTCCAACCCAATCTACCTATTAGACTAAGGCCCTTGGCCTGTATGGACCAATTCACCTAGTCACGTGCCGATTCTATTAAAAGTTACTTCAATAATTATATTTTGACAAAATAAGTAAGTTCCCATTTGATAATCATTATTTTGATAAAATAAAGTTTTGAATAGTGATTTTTAGGAGAATATGTGGTTAAAATAAGAAAAAAATTTAAATTTACATGCAGAATATTTTATCGTGTGAATATATAATTGAAATTGAGTATGATAAAAAAAAGAATTTTCAAATAATAATTGTCAAATAGGGGCTTGGCTTACTTAAAATTTTCAAAATATAATTTTGAATAGTATTTTTTGAAGAATATGTAATGAAAAATAAAAAAAATTTAAATTTAAATGCATAATATTTTATTGTATGAATGTGTTGTTGAAAATGATATTGTAACAAAAATTAAAATATACTAAAGAGTATCAAACAATGCTTACTTTTAAATATAGTTAAACATACTATGCCCTCTATTTTGTAGGAATTAAAATCAATTTTTAATAAATTTTGATAAAAATCAATAAAATATATGATAAAAAAATTATAAATTTCATAAAATATATCGTTAAAATATTAATTGTTCCTTAAATTAAATCTACCAAATATGGGCTATGGTTTCTTTAAGTGAAAATTACACAAAATCAGGGGGTTTAAACATTACAAATCAAAAATCAAAGCTGAGGTTTTATTATGCAAAAGTCAAGTATTGATTTAATAATTTAAATATTAAATATTTCACCCACTTCTCAATTTTCAAACCCTAATTTTACCTATTCTCTCTCTACCGTCTTTCTTATCTCTTTACTCTCCCTTCTCTCTTCTTTTTCTTTTATTGCAGAATCACCGTCGGACTCTAGAGACAACGCCTTGTCGATAGTGACTGCAACATGATACCACGGCAACATAGACCCAACCCATTTGTCGTTGGTTCGATGGCGACGTTGCAGATTCAACAACAGCAACACCGTCATCACTACATATAGCTACACCATCTGTAATGCTGGGCGTAGTTGCGCCATTTGTAGTAAGGCACCATTGCGCGTAGCGTCGCCTCGCTACAGATTATGCAGTTGTACGTAGCCATGACTTCGAGGCTGCGTTGTAAGGCTTCGACAATAGGAGAGGGAAAGGAGAATAGAGACTGAGAAGAATGGATCTGGCGATGACTTTTGTTGGTGATGTAGTTGGAGGTATTGATGGTAGTGGTGGCGATCGACGATGATGACTATGGTGGTGCAATCGATCTAGGTAGGTTACAGGCGGTAGTGGTGGGTTTGATGGGTTATGAGATCTGTTTGTGGTGGTGTATGCAGTGGTATTGCTGTTGTGTTATGGTTAGTGGTGGCAATGGGCCCAAGTAGTTCGCGGGCTCGTGGGCTCGGCTCGCCTAAAACGAGCCACGAGCTGCTCGGGCTCGTAAAAAACGAGCTCGAGCAATGAGCTGAACTTATGAATTGATTGACGAGCCGCTCGCCGAGCAGCCACGAGCCCGGGCTCGTGGCTCGTCCAAAAAATAAAAAAAATAAAATTATTTCAGTGACCAGAACGGTCACTTTTGACCGAACGGTCACTAAACTTTGTCAGTGACCGTTTTGGTCCCTAATATATATATTTTTTTTTCAAATTTCATTTTCTTCCTATAAATACCCATCAATTACAACATTTTTTCTTACCAAACTTACTATCAATCTCTTATTCTCTACTAT
>NC_036239.1:15353735-15355773 GCF_002742605.1 Olea europaea var. sylvestris
CTGTAACTGCACACTATATAGACCCACTTTGGATCATGCATAAAAAAATAATTGCTTTTAAAATTATTGAGTACCCGCACAATGCTCCCAATATATTTAGTGCTATTATGAATGTTATTAGAGAATATAAATACGAGAGTAAAATTCGTTCTTTTACGTTCGACAACGCTAATGTAAATAAGCCTGTTATCGAGAAATTGCAAAGAGTACTTCAACCTGAATTTGGTGGTTTTTTATTTCATATTCGATGTGTATGTCATATTTTAAATTTAATAGTACAAAATGGTTTAAAACATGTTAAGGATGAAATTCAACGAATTAGGGATGCACTAATTTATATTACTATTTCACCTAGTAGAAAACAAGCATTTGAGGACTTTTGTGCCGAACATGGGGTGTCGCATTCAAAAACTTTTATTAGTGACGTAGCGCATAGATGGAACTCCACATATTTATTATTAAAATCATGTGAAGGTTTCGAACATTTAATTACTGAATTTTATAACAGTAGGCATTTTAAAGACGACGAGGAAACTATTTTGATTGAGTCCGATTGGATTTTAGTTACTAAAATTAAACATTTTTTGAAAAGTTTTTATGATGCTACAAATATTTTGTCTGGTGTTTATTATCCTACTAGTTGTATGGTCCTTCAACGTCTTTATCTAGTTGCTAGGGCTTTTGATAGATTTAAAAATGACCCCGATTTTAGTTCAGTTATAAATGCCATGGAATTAAAGTTTAGAAAATATTGGGAAGACTTGCTTATGTTATTTCCGTTAGCATGCATCATGGACCCCCAATATAATTTATCTGGTACTAAATTTATAATTGAGCGAATGTCAGAATCTTTAACTTTTAACATACCTATTACCTATAGGAATTTGGAAGCAACTTTATCTGAAATGTATGTAATATATGCTTCACGAATGGGTACACAAGTTACTCGTGTACCCTTCGGCTCTACAAATACTTCTTCCACTAATTTAGGAGATGACGATGCTGAAATTTTAAATTTATTTGAAGGTATGAACTCATATAGGTATGGTCAAATTGGAAATGCATATGATTCCTCCAGTCATAGTAGTTTGTCTTCTACTGCATGTACTAGTGAAAATGCGTTGCCTGCTGAATTACTTGATTACTTTAATCATAATTGGCCTAGTAACAATACATTAAGGAAAAATTCAGAAGAAGTAGTCGACTTCTGGCGAAAGTATGAACGCCGATGGCCAATAGTTTCTGCAATGGCAAAAGATCTACTAACACCTCCGGTTAGCACTGTAGCTTCGGAATCTGCTTTTAGTGCAGGATCTAGGGTTCTCTCTAATGTTAGGAATCAACTAAAAGAAGATGTTTTGGAAGTATTAATGTGCGTGAAAGACTGGCAAGACGCTCATTTTCGACTGCAAAATAAATATGCCGAAATTGCATGTAGTCAAGTAAGTGATATTTAGTTTAATCATATTTATGATGAATTTTTATTTTAATACCTTTATAATTTTTTAAAAAAAAATTGTACACGTAACAAGTTGTTCGTGTACAATTTTTAACTCCGCCTACTCGAAATAAGAACTATTGAAGTAGCCGGTCCCAAACCCGGATAAAGGAGGAGGGTTTGTATTTTATTATTTTAAAAAGGAAAAATATTTGGAAAAATCATTTTACAATTTCTCATATCATATTTAATTTTATCATTTATAAAATAATGATTTTCAATCAATATGTTTTCTTCAAAATAAACTTGAAAATTAAAATATATTAAAATATATTAACTAAAAATTATTTATAACTTATAAGTAAAAAATTAAATTATAATTAAAAAAAACTTATAAGTTATAAGTAAGTATTATTTATAAGATAAAATCATAAAAAAATACATTATAATTAAAATTACTTATAAATTATAACTTATAAGTTATTAGTAAAACATACTTTATCTAAATAAATTGTTTACAAAATAAAAATACTTATAAGATAAAAATTTATCAAAATTGTATTTTTTAAAAAATATTTAGAAAGAAAACGTGTATAAAAA
>NC_036239.1:15355827-15369925 GCF_002742605.1 Olea europaea var. sylvestris
CTTTTTTTTTTTGACAAGCCGCTAGCTCGGCGGGCTCGTTGCCCACGAGCTCGTTGGGCAACAAGCCCGAGCCGAGCTCGTAGGGTAACCAGCCGAGCCGGCTCGACTTGGCCCATTGACATCGCTAGTTATGGTGACGGTGGTGTTGCAAAAATGGTAGTGGTGGGGCTCTTCAACTGTGAATTTGATTTTGTCGTGGTTGTAAAGTAGTTTTGGGGTTTGTTTTGCTGGTGGTAGTAGTGCTGGTCGTGGGCGTGAGGTTGCAGTGGTGATTGGAGGTGTTCACAGTGTGGCGACGATCGACAATTATGATGGTGAAGGTCAACAATGGTGGTGGTAGTGGTGGTGTTGTGGTGGTGACGACTGTTGCAGGGAGATGATGGTCACAATTATTTTATAACATGTGACTAATTACTTAATTGTGATTTAAAAATTTAATAATATATGACTAAAAAATAATTTGTGATTAATTAATTTGAAAATTTTTGATCGACAAATGAACTATGACCTATAATATTTTTTGATTTGTGACCGATGAAATAAAATGTGACTTGTAAAATTTTCGATTTATGATCTCGAAATAATCTATAACCTATAAAATTTTTAATTTGTAACCTTGAACTAATCTTTGACTAATTAATTCGATAATATGTGACCAATAAATTAATTATGATATTCATTTATGTATTTGTGACTTTTATTTATGTATTTGTGATCATTAATTAATAAATATTTTTAATTAATTATATACATTTGAATTTTGAATTTTTAAATTATCTATCTGAATTTTGAATTGACGTAAACATTACACTGATTTTTTTCCCTTTTTTAATTGTCGGTACAAAAATTTGTTAAAACGTGCTGAAATACTCTTGAATAGTTGAATGTAAACGGTCGAATTCATTTCTTGTTCCCGGGTTCGGATCTGATTACAGGATCCAATAACCCAAATCCCTCTAAGTGGAGGACACACGAGATCCGGACGCCATTGATGCAGCACCTTAACACCAACAAAGAAATTCCCCACGGATCAAAAAAACCTAATTTGGGAAACAACACGATGGGAGGCGATGGAATCCAAGATGCCGAATCCTTGTTCCGCACGAAATCCATATCGGATATCCGAATTGTGGAGGCGACTACGAGGAAACAGATTTCCGACAAAAGCGAGGAGCTCCGGCAACTGGTCGGAAATCGCTACCGGGATCTCATCGATTCCGCTGACTCCATTGTTCTCATGAAGTCTTCTAGCGAATCCATTTCTGCGAATATTGATGCAATTCATAATGCAATTTTACATTCCCTTTTTTCACCTGTTGATTCTCCGAGGTCGCCTAATGTCACTTTTAATCCCGCAAGAGCACGCATTTATGGATTTGCCTGCCGGGTCAAGTACCTGGTAGATACCCCGGAGAATATATGGGGATGCCTTGATGAGTCCATGTTTCTCGAGGCTTCGGCTCGCTATGTTCGAGCAAAGCACGTGCATTTCAATTTGGTTACTACTAAAGACAGTAAGAATGTGTCGTCGAATTTCCCTTTGCTGCAACAACAGTGGCAAATCGTGGAGAGTTTTAAGGCTCAGATCTCGCAGAGGAGTCGCGAGATATTATTAGATCAAACCCTTAATCTTGGGATCAATGCCTTTGCAGATGCACTGGCGGCAGTTGCCATCATAGATGATCTCGATCCTAAACAGGTTTTGGCTCTGTTTCTAGATTCACGAAAATCATGTATGTCTCAGAAACTTATTGCCTGTTGTAACAATGTCAATGCTGATAGTTCTGATGTAATTTCGGTGCTCTGTGAAGTTCTAAAGATAATTCAGGTTAGTATAGGTCAAGTAGGAGAATTTTTCTTGCAAGTATTGAATGATATGCCTTTATTCTACAAGACCATACTAGGTTCCCCTCCCGCTTCTCAGTTGTTTGGGGGCATTCCGGTCCCTGATGAGGAAGTGAGGCTGTGGAATTCATTCAAGGAAAAGTTGGAGTCAGTGATGATAATTCTAGATCGAGATTCTATCTCCAAGACTTGTTCAAACTGGTTGACGAATTGTGGAAGGGAGATCATGAGTAAGATAAGCGGAAGGTACTTGATTGATGTAATTGGTACTGGGAGAGATCTTTCTTCGGCTGAGAAGTTGATACGGGAAACCATTGACAGTAAGCAGGTTTTAGAAGGGAGCTTGGAGTGGCTCAAAAATGTTTTTGGTTCTGAAATTGAGTTACCATGGAAGAGGACTCGTGAGCTTGTCTTGGGTGATGACTCAGATCTTTGGGATGATATATTCGAAGATGCTTTTGTTCTAAGGATGAAAATGATTATCGACTTGGGATTTGATGAGATGAGTAGGGTTGTTGATGTGGTGGAATCAGTTCGCTCAATTATGCAAGCTCCTGGTGATCAAGTTTGTTTCCAAGCTTATTTGAGCAGATCTTCTATCGGTGGTGGAATTTGGTTCATGCAACCAACTGGTAAAAGGCCTGCTTCTGTCCCTGGTTCAAAATCACTGACGCCCCAGGAAAGTGATTTTCGTGGCTGTCTCAATGCTTACTTTGGTCCTGAAATCAGCCGGATCAGAGATACGGTAGACAGTTGCTGCGAGAGTGTTCTTGAGGATCTTCTCAGCTTCCTTGAGTCGCCAAAGGCACTAGTAAGGATGAAGGATTTGGCACCATATTTACAAAATAAGTGTTATGGAAGCATGTCAATTATATTGATGCAACTCAAGAATGAGCTGGACCACCTGTGCACTGACCTGGAAATTAGAAAGAATAACAAAGGGTCTGCACTGCCTCCTGCTATAGTTGTTGAGAGAGCATTGTTCATAGGGCGTCTTCTCTTTTCTTTTCAAAAGCACTCTAAGCACATCCCTGTGATACTTGGTTCACCCAGGTCATGGGTGAGTGAAACAGTGTCTGCCATACCCCTTCGATCTCCAAGCATACTGAGGTGCATAACCACTGATTCCCCAGTGTCTGATGGTCCTGGAAAGAAAATGCTTGATTCCACAAAAAGACGGACTTCTCTAGTTACTGCTGTTTTGTTTGGAGTAGATGACAGTTCAAGCCCCCAACTTGAAGAATTACGCAAGGCAGTCCAGGATCTATGCATCAAAGCTCATAACTTGTGGATATCGTGGGTTTCCGACGAACTTTCAGTCATTCTCTCTGGCAATCTCAGACAGGATGGTGCCTTGTCAGCAACCACACCTCTCAGAGTAAGTGGCCTTTTGCAGGATACCATGTCCAATTTTGTGGGTGAAATATATTTTCCCCGTCAAACATATGGTGAAGATATTTCACTCGTGGTCAAATTCATGCACATGAATTCTTTAACTGATGATAATTTAGTAGCTTAATAGCGTTTTCCTTTATATTGCCCAGTCTGTGATTATATTTTCTGTTTTCGGTTGAGAAGTTGTTCCATGACATATGAAGAAGCTGAAATATTATCATCACCAACACTTCGAAGTTGTCAATATGGGTCAGGAAGCAAAAAATAAAAAAAAAATTCTCTGAACTACCATATAAAATATTACACCGAAGCTAGTTCAGAAATCAACTATCTGACATATACCTCTTTTTCTTGCCCATAAGTTCATTTCTAAGTATTTATTATTTAGACATCTCCAACTTAAGTTCATTTACTTCTACAGTCCTACTAACTTGTCCGAGTTTATGCTGATTTTTCCACAGGCAATTAAGTTTAGGGATTTCCAAATGTTACTTCTCTTTTAATTTCTTTATTTTCCTTGTCTTCCCTTATATATCATGCCAGCATACAAGATGATTGCTTTCTAATTTTTCATGGTGAATAATTATTGTCTGTATAATTAAGTAGTTTTCGTTAATTTGTCAGGGTTGGGAGGAGACTGTAGTCAAGCAAGAGCAGTCTGGTGAAGGCCAGCCAGAGCTGAAAATATCCCTTCCTTCCATGCCGTCTCTTTACATAACCTCATTCCTTTTCCTAGCATGCGAAGAAATTCATCGCAACGGTGGTCATGTACTTGATAAACCAATTCTGCAGAATTTCGCTTCAAGCCTATTGGATAAGGTATAAGGTTATATGTTATTAAGTTAAATCTTATCTTGTTGTCTGCAAATTCTATTATCTATGATACTATCTGATGTCATATCATGTTAGATTATCCAATCAACATTGCAAAAGGTTATTATCCTAGTCATTCAGTTAAACAACAGGGCAACAATGGTTGTAATTTTCCTGCAAGATTTACATAAAAGTAGAAGCACTCAATGGATGAAAGAAGATGATTGATAGAGTCATCTGTGATATCACTTTAAGTCCTCATATAATTAAGAAATATTCGGTCTTCATTTCTTTGCGTCAGTCACTGTAGCTATTTGCTTAATGGAATTATCATAAACTATTGGTTGAGATGCTAATTTTCTCTCCAGCAGCGGTTACTAATATCATATTTACTTGTTTGGTTGGTTTATTTCTCTAGTAAATTCTTCACATTCACTAGTGGTGCTTTGCTTTTTGTGCACTTAATCTGATTCTTGAATCTGTCCTCTAAGATAGTAGTAAAAAAAAAAATAATAATAAAATTTGCAACTTTTCAACTGAACACTTAAAAATATCAAGTCAGCATGAGATTCTATCTTTACAGGGATGTACCCCCATACATCTTAATTTGTACTGTCAATATTGAGAGTCTAAAACCAATTTCTGCAATTTTGTTTTTCCGAACATATAGTTCCGAAACTTCCAATTTATAACTTTCTGGAAATATCTTATGTTGCACTATCCTAAAGCTGATGAAACACGTCTCATTCTCCTTTATTCTGCTGACCGTGTATTACAAGTCGAATGTTATCTATCTTGGATGATCCCCATCTGTTTCCTCTTTTCCATTAATTTCTATCCCTTGCCAGAATTCTTTTACCAGAAAGCTTGAATGTCAAGATTATATCAGTTATGCAAAATAATGCTTAGATGCTTAAAGAAGTTGTGAGTTGCACTCTCCGAGTCATGTTAGGCTAACATTCTGTTAAAAGAGAGGCTGAAGTGAAAAAATCCTTGTTAAACTAGAAGTCACTGACTCACTGGATGGCCTTATGGCTAATTTATTGTGTGCCTTGTTCCAAAAGAGATAGTAATATATTAACTTTCCATGATTCCAGTTGACCTCATTAAGATGTAACAACGAAAGTATCAGAAAAAGCATAAATATTTGGAGATTCCAGCTTTTATGGGTGAAATTTTCTTCGGTGCAACTCATGGGAGATATATAAGTCTTCTTATTGATGACAGGAAAATGATCTACAGTCTACAATTGTTGAGCTCTTGTTATGCTGCTTATGTCCAGGATGAAAAATGTTGTTGGTTTGCAATGTGTCAATTAATTTATACATGCCTGTGAAGTGGAAGCTCTTTTACTGAATCCCAAAAGATACTCTACTCGGTTTGTCTCTGTGATAAATTGAGTTTCAAACTGAAAGAGAAGGCCTGCAAAGTTTTCATCTTGAAAGCAGCAATATTAACTTCCATATTCGAAATTGAGTTGTATGTATCAAGATTGGAGTGGTTAAAGAGTACTTGCATTTTTATAACATCTTAGCCTTTAATGCTTTTATTATCATGTTCATAGGTTCATTCATCACCATTTTTCTTTTTATTACACAATATTATAACTCTATTCTTTCTGTTGTATACTTGTAAAGTTAATTGGAATTTATGAGGAATTCATTTCAATTGAGGAAGCTCATGGACGTCAAGTGTCGGAGAAAGGTGTTATGCAAGTTTTGTTGGATTTAAGATTTGCTACTGATATTCTCTGTGCCGGTGATTTTAGTGCGAATGAGGAGTCCGCTAAAATTCCAAAGGCAAACAGTCCTTTTAGAAGGAAGCAGGGTGTAAGGCAAACTAAATCAGTCATCAGAGAACGTATAGATGGGTTGGTAAATCGTCTTTCACAAAGACTGGATCCTATAGACTGGCTAACGTAAGTTTTTGAATCTACTAATGGACCTTTTGTTTTGATAACCTGAGTCTATTTTGAACAGTTGATTGAATGGATTGCTCAGCCTTCTTGTGATATTGATATTAGTCCTGTTGAGAAATAGCTAAGTAATCTAATGAAAAAAAAAAAAAGGCACATTGCAAAACAAATAACTGGGCATTATTTATGCTGGCAAGATTATTTGGTGAGTAATTATTTGGTTTGCATCTTTTTAGTGGGGAAAACAAGAGTTTGTGGTATGTATCATTTTAACCAAAATATTTTATGTTGCAAATAAGATAAGATACTCATGTTTCTTTTGGTTTAATTATTAATCCCGATTTATTTTCGCATTTCAGCTATGAGCCATACCTTTGGGAGAATGAGAGGCAATCATACCTGAGGCATGCTGTTGTCTTTGGGTTTTTTGTACAACTTAATCGGATGTATATGGATACTGTTCAGAAGTTGCCCACTAATTCCGAATCAAATATATTGCAGTGCTCAAGAGTACCCCGTTTCAAGTATCTTCCCATCAGGTAGTTCACTATCCTCTACAACAAATTTCTTGCTCATATGGTCCTTTTTCTTGTAGATAATTTCTACACATTAACAGAGATAACGCATATTAAAACTTCAATCTGTTATCTAGTGCACCAACATTATCTTCTAGGGGTGCAGCCAGGGCATCAGCATCCACATCTATGAATGATATATCCTTGAGAAAGTCTTGGGGAAGTTACACAAATGATGAGATATCACGAAAGATTGACATTGATGAAAACTCAAATTTAGGGATGGCAGCGCCACTTTTTAAGTCTTTCATGGAGGTAAAAATTTTATTTACCTATGTAATTTTTGGCGAATTCCATAGTCTTGGCACATTTTGTGTTGCCAGATGGCATCCCACCCAAAATTCCCTTGGACTACCAAAGTCTACTTATTCTCATGCATTGATGGTTTTAGATATATTTGAAGTGATAGGAATTTTATTCATTTTGGACATTACAGTGAAGTCTAATAGAATGAGGATGAGTAGATGGAGGCCACACTTTCTAAGAAGTTCCTATCTAAATGTTTTTAAATTAATGAAAGTGGTGTTGGTAGTGTTAAACAGCTAAACGGCGGCAACACTTTCTAGAGTCCCAGTTTAAAAGTGCTTAAAATTTATGAAATGGTGTAGGTAGTGTTAAGAAGGTACAACTTTATGAAAAACCTTCCATGATTTGGTGATAATTAAGGATCTTTTGCTCCCTGATTAAATCAATCCCATTAGCTGCCTATCTCATCATGCAAAAAAAAACCCCGCAATGACATCCCTTATGGTCTAAGATTTATTATGCTGTCTGATTCACTTATTTCAACTGCTCAAGTATCATAATTTTGAGCGGGCGCGTGATGTCAGTTAGGTTGTGTTTGGCACAGTAAATTAGAATGCAGAAGAAATTAAATATAAAATTAGAGTAGATAAACACTATGTAGATAGTGTATTAGGATGTATCAAGGTGGATAGCATTTTTTAGTTTTTAAATCAAAAGATTGTTATTTTTACTAACTTTCTTAAGCTAACTGGATAATATATAGAACGAGGAGGTGAGTTTAGGCCGGATAAGAAAGTAAGTGCAAATAACATTCTTTTGAAGAAAAAGCTTCAAATATATCCTCCTTAATCCACCCTTATCTACGTAGTACTACCTCCTCTAATTTTATGCATAATTTCTTGTACAGTATACTCTGGTGTACCAAAACTAGCCTTAATGAACAAGCAATGATTGAAGAATAAGGGTGTAGGAAAGTCTAACGCAATTATAGAATAATAAAAGTTCGTATACTGGCCTCTTCCAGTTCTTTATCACCACAAATTTGCTTGCAGGAGTAATGTTTAAGTTGATATAATATTGCCTAATGCCTAGGCGTCAAACTGAGCTCTTGAGGCATTTTTGCTTCGTGCAGTACTTTAAATTTAAGCACCTTTTTGATAAGAGGCTGCTTCTTCAGTTGACACTATCATTCTTGTGCTTCATTAGTTTGAGAACTTGTTGATGAGCAGTGATGCAAAATTCTATTTATGTTGGCTTTGGCATTGACTACATAAAATCTCAAGTTATACCCTATTTCATATGCTGTGATTTTTGTATTTGCAGCTACAACATTCTTGTATTGTTCATTAGCGATTTTATGTAGCTGTAGCTAACTGTTATTATGCTATTATATAATCTTCGGAGGCAGAAGGCCAAAAAGTGAAATTTATCTATGTCCGATAATTCTGTCTGGAAGCAGAAATAAAGTTATATCTTCAATACTTAATAATTACAAAATCTCTTTTCTTTCCCAGTCTCCCATTTTTTGGATTTATTGGCCCATAGGCTTATTTGATCAGAGAAACTGTTCATTCTCAGAGCTGTCTTCATTTCATGGACTTTGCTATATATACATCAATGTTTACACAAGGAATTACATATTGTCCACGTGGCACTCTGACATTTGTCAGTTTAAAATACATTCAACATTTTCATCCAACATTTTCCGTCCACGTCATTTTCGGTAACCGCTTATGTATCATTTTTATGTAAAATTAGCAAAATCCTTTTTTTAGTAGACTACATTAATCTGTTGACTAAGCATTGGTCATAAGAAGACCATTTCTTAAATTATTTAGGATCTTCGGTCATTCTCAGGTTGGCAGCAAATTTGGGGAGAGCACACTTAGACTGAGTTCAATACTGACAGATGGGCAAGTTGGCAGGTTTGGTGACATATTACCTGCTCAAGCTGCCGGGCTTCTTTCATCCTTCACAGCTGCCAGATCAGATTTTTGATCAGAAGGTCAAAGATGCAGTCGTTTTAGTTGATGGTAAAGCATTTCAACTATATCACTTGATGCCATATATATAATTATAAAAGTCCAATTTCCAGTCTAGGAAAGTTAACAAATGTTGGGAATGAATAGGTAGGGCAGTGTTTTGAGAATTTTATCAAATTATACATATATCAAGAAAGTCGTGGGAGGGAATTAAAAGCCATATTTTCATTTGTAAAGGACTGTTTCTTTTAAATTTTGCAGCATATACTTGCTTTAATATTGTAAGTTTTTATAGCTGTATTTCCTTAATGTTTTTTGACTTGTACATGTTATTTAATTTTTGATGAAACTAGCAATCTCAGGCGCACTTTTATGGTGGTGCAGAGACTGGGGAAGCATTGTAAAAGTGAAAAGAAAACTGCAGCAAATGAAACTGACTAGAAATTAGAAATCTGCACGAATTACACGAGCTGATGAGAAGGGGGTTGATGTTGTTGCGTATGGAGTTATTGATGACACTGATCGACTCTGCGATCGAGACAAAAGTGTTGAAACGGCCCTAAACTTGCCAAGTTTGGAGCATGGTGAATATAGAAATGGAGTGAGAATTCTCCCAGGATGACCATGAAGCATTTTTCAGCTATACAATTCTTAAATCATGAAGTGGTGAAATACATAAATCAGCAGCAATAATTCTTCTCAAACAGCGCCACGTTGGCCCTGTTTCTCTTGCATTTCTCAATGAGCAGAGGCTCCTCCTTCGACAGTCTTTTACAGATAAAGGAGCAATTGCCCTTTTTAAACTCCTAACCATCTGTAAGAAATGTCGAGGTTTGATATAATTTAGAGGGTGTTTGGTAGATATTTTTATGTAAAAATGCATTTTTGAATAGTAAATTGATGGGAAATGTGTGGTTGAAAAATAAGGAAAAGTTTTTTATTTACGTGTAATATTATTTTAATAAAGAATGTGTGGTTGAAAAGAAGAGAGAGAAAAATGCATTTTGAAAAAAATAGGTATCAAACAGGCTCTTACGTGTAAGCAAGTCAAAACAATTTTGAAAGCCTAGATACCGTTGTACTGAATGCAGTAAATTTGGCTGTCGTTTGGAGTTGTGTTATCGTCAATTCCAGTTTTTTCATTTTTTTCCAATTAATATTTTTCTTTCATAAAATTGGAATTTCCCTTGGAACGGCATGCAAATTGACATTCTATTTTTTTTTTTGGGTACATGTCAAGATACAAAGAAATTTTTTGAAAAAAAAGGTAGAACTAAAATGTAGGAATTTAATCTAGAAAAGGGGTCAGCCTGTATAAACTGAGAATAGAAAAAGAAAAAATAAATAAATAAAAAATCACTGCTGTACACTTTTGTTTGAGTGTAATAACCAATATTCATCTATATTTAATAATTTATACAAATCTAGCGAGAAATTGCCATGCCAGCACTCCATACAAGTACAACTAATCATCAGCTAGCAAGTAAATCCTAGATTCAGCTACAATCCTCGGAAATTTCTGTATGAAGCACTTGGCTCTCTTCAAGTGAACGTATGGTACAACACAGTATTAGGTGGGATTCTACAGTATAATGATCAAATGCTTAGTTTCTTTTCCTTTTTGAGCACTCAACAATTGTCCAGCCCACCTTACCAAATACGCCATTAACAGAGCACACAGCAGAGAGGCAGGAGATGGAGTGCTCCAGTCCCAAATTAGTTATAATTATTAAATCGACCAAGCCTCAGAGTCTGTGAAGAGAAAAGATGCCCAGGTGGAGCCATATTGGCATATATTTATCATCATAATTCTTGGGCATCCAAGTCAGGCTTTGAAGGATATTCAAGGCCCTGAAGAGCAGGTATCCGCCGGAAATCTTCTTCTGAGTATGCCGGAATAAACCAGTACATCTTGTCCATCCCAAACACCTAATACTCAAAAGGAGATACATCAATTGAAGAGTATCTTAAAAAGGAGCAAAATAAAACATGATTTAGACATTATTGATTACCAATCAAGCCCACAAAGAAGGAACAAAGCCTAAGAAATTTACAAGATTACCATCTGGAGAAAGTGATCAGAATAATAAATGAATATAGAAGTTTAATTTAACTATATGCCTATGCCAATGCTGAACACCTGCCTACAAATATGCAGTTAGACAACTCAAAAATACTACTTATTCAGTTGACACTTGTTGCGGTCTCAAGAATGACCAAAGACTAAGAGACACATCATATGAAGATACCAGCTTCGTATAATGAGATTATCGATCTGCTTGAATGCTCTTTGGGTTCCTTTTCTAGTTCATAAGTGCATCAGCACGTCTCTTGTACGATATATGCATATATGTATACAAATGCGTACCAAAAACCTTCACTTTCTAGATTTGGGACATATATGTTAGGGATTATAGAATTCAAGATTTTATTATTAGTCTACTTTACCCTTCAACCTTACTGATTCAACTGAAAACAATCACTTATCATATGCCTTCTCAATCATCATTTTTCATGTTTTTTAATCTTCCTATCTTTTCACTTGGAGATAATATCACCAGATTAGATATTATGGATGAATTTTGGCTTGACAACAGCTATTACCTTAATGACAACATGATAGAGTAGCCCTACTTTCCAATCTAACCAGAGGAACATGTTGTGGAAATTAAAGTATGCTTAGGAGAAAAGTGGGGTCCACCTGTGAGAGAAGAAGTCAAATATGACGGCTGGAATAGTGAAATAACAGTAAAAAAATCAATTTTTTGAGTGAAAAAATCAGGCCCAAACAGGCCCTTAGTGTCTCTTGCCAATTTATGTACAACTTAGTTTCCTCAACTAAGTAAAACATACATACTCGCATAAACAGTGCTTAGCTATTTTTTTGAGGCACCTAAGAACAGACAAGAACAATAACAAGTACTTCTTGATATTTGTTGAGTCATGAACCACAGGACAGACTCAATCACCATTAAAGCAATACTTACATATGAAAAAGTTAATACTTTAATCCATTTAAAGTGAAACTAACCTGTTCAAAGTTCCTTTTCCTTCCAAGATCATAACGCCACTTTGGAGTAGTCTTCTTCTCATAAGCCTGAATACAAATCAATAAAAACATCAGCTATCAACAGTCCTACTTCGACTGAACATTTTTTTTCCTGGGAGAAGGAAGAAATGGCTTTGACTAGGTTAATCAGCTAAGAACATTTAAATTCAGCCTCTCCCCTCTCCCTCCTCTTCACTAAAGCACTACCTATGTCCAAGGTGTCTCAAGCATGTTAAGAGCATTCTGAGGAGAAGACAGAAGAAACAGATGGTAAAAGGCAAAAGTTTTGTCAAATTAGGCAAAGGCCACATAAACCTAAAGAATATACTCTATTAGACTGCACCAAAAACAAATACAACAGAATTTCATTCCGCAGGGCTACACTCTGGGGGCCTGAGGGTGATGATGATATTGACAATTTGTAAACTCTATTTGAAGGACGTACTCCACATTCAAATTAAATTATCAAACTCAATACAAGTATCATACCTCAATGGTTGTGGTATTTGCAGCCACCAGTGAAATGTGCATTATCAGAAATCCCATAACACTTAAAGCAAATGCCAAGTTCAAAACTGTTAAACAGAGAGAGATTATGAATTAGATAAAAGGCCAGGTGCCAGGAACATAAAAAGGGTACTGGGGAGGGAAAAAGGTTGTAGCATGGAGATGCGGGAGCATTTGACCTTACCAAAGGCAAGAAAAGTAGTTGCCGGAGTCCTTTGAGTCTCAGGAATCTCTTCATCACTAAAGAAACCAATAAAATGTGGCAGTAATGATAAAGTCACAAGAGTAGTCTCGAGGAACGTGTAGAACTGCAACAACAACAAAAATTATCAAATATTTATTAATATTTTGTTAATGTGTTTTTAATATCAAGCCCAAAAAAATAATTTGAACTCCCAGAGTACGTTCGAATTCAATTTCAAACTATGTCAACCAGGAAGTGGAAGTAAATGAAGAACAAGAAAATATCACACAAATTGTAAAGATTCACCTCAATGTAAATAGCACAGAAGCGGAAGTTGAATCTTGTAAAAAACAAGAAAAAGATAAAAAGAGCTCAAAAATATTATCTAAAATAACTTGGATGGTAATGAATATGAATTGTGATTACAACAAGTCTAGCTCTCCTCTTATTTAGGCATTGGAAGAAGTGGTAATCAAGCTCTCTTCTTATTTGGGCATTGTAAGAAGAGGTAATACCCCAATTCTAATAGACTAAGTAATAGAAAAGAAAGCAAAATAACTATTTCTCATAGAAATAGAAATTCTATCAACTAAATATCAACAGGGGTGTCTTCAACTGAAATTTTGTTGGATTTTAAAATTCTTTCTAAATGCAGGTGCCCCAATTGAGATTTTAATTAATTTTAATAAAATCCTTTAAACTCTAGGTACCCTCAATAACTAATGGATTTTTAAGGACTTCATTAATAGAGGGATTTTAAAAGATTCTAATGAATTTCTATCTTAAAAATACATATAACAAACTCTTTGAAATTTCACCATTATTACTGAGATTCTTATGGATTTTGTGAAATCTATTCAAATCCACGAAATTCATTAGAATTTATAATCTTTCAAAATCCATTAAAATCTCGTTTGAGGACAACCCCCTAAAACCAATCGTATCTTATTAATACTAGGTATCCTAACTACCAAAAATAATTAAAATCTCAAAACTAGTAATAATAATTGATTTATAATTGAATGAATTTAATTTTGAAATGATAAAAGGAGATGAAATGTTTCTTCGTAGTATGACAACTAGTAGAAATTAACATCTTGAAATGTTTCTTCGTAGTATGACAACTAGTAGAAATTAACATCTTCCACATACTAAAAGTAGTGTTACTCATTGACGCGTGTAAAAATAAATAAATAAAAATAAAAATTCAGATTATCCTATTTGGCATTGAGAGGCATGGTTTTTTAAATTCTTATTTCAGAAAGCTCTTGTGCTCCCATGAATTATCTTCTCTCCATTTGATTTTCTAATATTTATGTGGTTACGATGGATGAAGGGAAGAGATGTAAAAAGATGCTGAAGCAAGGGAAAGACTCAGGATCTGGTTGCCCTTTAGTAAGCCAAATGGATGAACATATAAAAGGCAGAATTCGTGAAAACAACTAGGATTGCATAATGCGGCCTCCCACAACTTAAACCCAGCAATGTTCACTAAATAGAATGAAATAGGTAACATAAAATGAGCCTGAAAGTCCCCCCCCCCCCCCCCCCCCCCCCCCCCCCCCCAACCAAATTTTTTTTTTTTTT
>NC_036239.1:15369968-15394753 GCF_002742605.1 Olea europaea var. sylvestris
CCCCAAACCCCCCCCCCCCCCCCTCTCTCTCCCCCCCACGGGCGCAAACTTAGAAAGTTTTCAGCGGCCACTTGTACAATTTTGTTCCAAGGCTTCAACAAGAAATATTACCAAATTCCTCAGATACATAAGAAAGTTATCAAGGCGTAGAGAAAAGAACAAGCAGCTTTTCTTTCCCTTTCTGGAAATTGAATGCAGAAAAATTGACACAGGGTTGGACAAGTAACCCAAACATCTTCAAAAAGGGTTAACCACAAGAATTTACAAGCAAGAACTGTCTATTACGGGCAGAAAATGGAGGAAAACCCACTAGTTACATCCAAAAATCAGCCTGTCATTTTGTGTGAAAAAATCAGATACTTCCATAAAATCGTTTGCATTCAAGTGTTATTAATTTCAAGACATGAATATAAGGATTCTTCAAATTGAATCGATACTCCTTTATCTCACGCACAAAGATATATATTATCTCACTCCATTATTCAATTACCAAGAGTCCAGATAGAACTGATAGTAATAAGTTTTTCCTTCTGAACTTATGTTGCTCATATCTGTAAAATTATTCAACATCATAGAAGATGATAGGTTCAGTATATTGAGAGTTTAATAACATGCTAAGTACACAAAGAACTAGTGCCTAATAGAAGAAGAAACGGACAACTCACTCCTACAAGATAGAAACTTCAGAACAAAGCAAAAAGTATTCGAAATAGCAATTTTTTTCCAGATAGAAAAATGAATCGCAAATGAAGCATTAATATTAAACCAAACATAAACATCAAAATGAACCAAACCAACCAATAGCACTTCCTAAAATTTATGACATCTTACCAGGAAGAGAAGGAAATACTTGTAGTTCAAAGCTCCAACACAATTGACAACCCACACACAATGATGGTCCATTTTGAGCACGCACCTTTCACCTGAAAAGGTAGTTCAACAACAACTATTCCTCTTAAAAGCAATTAGAGAATGCCGTGAATACTCGTGATAGTAATGTAAGGAGTAACTCACAAACAGAACAGTGATGGCACCGAGGTGGTTTTAAGTTGTTGCACTTTCTACAAAATCGAATTCTTCCGTAATCTGAATCCACTGGAAATTCCGCTGAGGTCAATGGGTCAGTGTCCCCTCTTTCTTCGTCTAATGTTGTCCTCCAATTTGGCAGCACGCTACCCGGGTCCGTAAAAACCACAGAAAAATAACTCCATAGTAGCATCACCAACTGAATGATAAAACTACTCATTATTGAGTTCCATTCCATATTGTAGTAGATCACAAATCAATATCCCAATTTACAACTATTGAGCTTAAAGTTATTACGTAAACCATCAAATTCTAAAAATCACAATTATTTCGAGAAATAAAATAAAAATTGAAAATAATTCTTATTCTGACTAAGAACTAGAATGATCAAATTGTGACCCTTAGTAACAATGAAAACAGTAAATTTCTTAATCCATAGATTGATTACCCATCAAATCAATTAACAGCCAAATGGAGAAAGTTTAAGATTATCCAATTTTCAGCTAAATTATATGATTAATTTTAATTTAGTTCCAAAATTTAGCATACCAGAAACTTTATCTTGAAAGCAAACAAAAACAGCTGAATTTCCATATATGATAAAAAGCAGGCTTCAGCTTTAAGCTACTCTCCACCTAATCTAGATGTTTTACTAGCCACGTCAACTTATAAATAACCAAACACTCACTACACATCAGCTCAAAATGACCAAAATAACAACTGGATTTCTACAGTCAACCATCAAAATCCATCAAACAAACCAGTACAATTCAAATACGAAAATTTTCAATTGCCGATGAAATTAAGCAGTTCTTACCAGGCAGTGGAACAAGATCAGGACGACAAAAGCGACCAGCGAATCAAGCCCGCCCGCAGCTAGCCCCGGGCCGTGATTAGTGATTACGACGGCGTAATACGTCACCCCAACGACGCCGAGGACTAATAATATCATGATCGAACCCAATCCCCTCAAGGCCGTACAGAATTTGAATACATTCCATGCCATCACCGCCCCGGATCTATACATAATAAAAAAGTCACCAAATAATAATTGAACTCTTACAAAAAGAAGGGGGATTTTTTTCAGTTGTAATTTTCAGGAATGTAACTTATTTTGGTACTTCTTTTGTGAGCTGGTAAAGTTGTTAGGGTTTATGGATTCCTGTTGGACGACACGAGCATTGGCAATGTCCATAAGCACAATCCAAGGGGGAAAAGGAGGGGAATAGAAATTAGAGGGCTTTGGGCTTTAATAAACTGCAATCGACACTCTTTTATAGGCGAATCACATTACAGGTCACCCAACTTTGACTCGAGTTTCATGTTAGTCACATTTCTAGCGTTCAGGAAGGAAAACAAGCATTTGGTACAACCAAGCAAGCTATTGAGATCGTTAAGGCAATTTGGCAAGGCATTCATATAAATAAGTTATTTTTGGACATGTTTGAATTTTATTTTATTTTTGAAATTATTTTGTTCTAGTAAAAGAGCCTTTATGGTTTTATAATAAGACACTTTTACAATAAGCAAAAACACTGACAAACATGTTCTAATTGGTGTTTGTTATCACTTCAAATCAAGTGCTTGTTTCAATTTCATTATACATTGTTGAAAATGTAATGTAATAATAGGGGTGTCAATTTAACTCGTTGATTCAGACTACTCGTAACTCAGTTAGAAAAAAGTCAAGCCAACCCTGCTCGAGGCTCGGGCCGAGCCCCATTTTAGGATGTTGGCTCGAGCCCGAGCCGACAATTGAATTTAAAAAAAAAAAAAGAAAAAAAGGTGGCATGTTGCTACCTTGCGTTTTAAAGGCAGCAATTATTATAAAAATAAAAATAAAAATCGATCCTCCTCTACTCAGTTCGGCTCGATAAGGCCAAAGCGAAAACTCGGGTCGAACCTGAATTTTTTGGTCGAACAAAAGCTCGGCTCTGGCCCGAAAGAGGTTCACACCATTTTACTCGAGCCTAGCTCAATTTTTTGCTCGACTTGTTGACATCCCTATGTGATATAAATAAGTGGAGGACAATATTAGCCCCCTATTTGGTAGGAAATTACAGTCTAGATTTTAATTTAGGTTAAAATCAATATTTAATTTTAACCACATATTATATGACAGTCATAACTTTTTAACCACACATTTCATTAAATTTTATCAAAATTTAATAAAAATCAAATTTTTATCTCCATCGAATAAGGGCTTAGTATTGTACAGAGAGTCCTAAAATATGAAACTATTAAGGGAAGTGGTATGTGTACACAACGGTGTATACAAAGTATTACACCCCTCACATGGAAGATGGCCCACATACAGCAAAATATTCGTGGGCTCCCTTCATATGAGGAGGGTGTAATCTATTGCGTAATCCATGAGGTGTATATATAGGATAATCCAACTATTAATTAGGTCAATATACTAGTTGGTCAATAGTTTGTACATAATCCTAAAATTTCCTATTTTCGGATTCATAATACCTTGACCCAGTCAAGTTTTCTATTTTAGGATTCTGTACAAACAACTCATAGGCCCTGACAATACTAATAGACAAATTGAGTAGTAGTTATACGAAATGTGTGATTATTAAACTTCTATATAAAGCTCTAATTATAATGAAAAGCAAATATTGAGTGTGGAAAATTTAGGAAAAGAGTGTTGTTGCTCCTGTTTAGTTCAACTCAAGCAATGAATTAAAATTTAAATCAAATTTAATAATTAATTATTATCACATATTTTATGAGATTGACAACTTTTTAACTATACATTTCATCGATCTTTACAAAAAAGTACTAAAAATTCGATTTTTATCTCAATAAAACGTAACACCTCTGTAATAATTTGAAGTTGGTGGGTGGTCACATCATATGAGAGTGACACTCCACTTATTCTTCACAAGAATACAAGGTTATCTTCTCATTTTGTCTCTCACTAGTCTAGTAGTGACTACCACACACTGCAAAAAGTTAAAATTACAGAGCAGAGAGAGAGAGAGATGGAAGGGGAAAGCAAAGGAACAGTGTGTGTAACAGGTGGAACAGGATTTGTGGCTTCATGGCTCATTAAGAGGCTTCTTCAACAGGGTTATTCTGTCAATACCACTGTCAGGTCCAGTCCTCAAGGTTAGTATCAACATAGTCTAGTTTGTCTATAATATCTGAATTATACAAACTAATTCTTCACAGAAAAATTCCAGAAGACCCACACGGAGGTGGGTGGGATAGATATTTTTTGCAATTTTTTACCCCTAATGGGGTGCCCCATGTAAGTGTTCGATAGGGGTTATGTGAATCCCCACCTGTACGTATAGTATGGCTCATAATATCTGGATCATGTTATATATGTATAGAGGTTGACACAATCGTCTACGCAAGATTGACTCTTAAATCTCATAGAGTTTGATATTAAAAGATCATCTGCTTAAGAGGTGTGGCTCTAATTTTTTCTGGTTGATAGTGACGAATAGGATATGAGATCATCCATTTCTTTGAGAAAATAAATTAAAGGCTAAAAACCAAATATTTATTTGTAGTTTCAAAAGCCCAACAATTAGTTTTCTTATACTCGACATATCCAATCCAACTTCAAAATGGCGTTAAATGCTGATTTTATGAGAAAGTGATACTTCAATTGGATTTGAAAATTTCAAACAAAATCAAAGTAACGAATAGTGTTCCAGCAAATTTGGTGTAAAGCTGTTAAGTTGGTGTAATATATCCAATTATAATTATTTTTAATTTTGTCTTTCATTTTACACTAAAATAAAAATAAATATTTCTAAACTATTAGATTTTTCAGGAAAATAAAACATTGACCAAAAAGATTATAGATATTTTGAGATCCTTGGCCTTGAAATAAATTAGCTGTTGAGATTCTAAAAATAAAGAAAGAAACTGAATATTTTTTTTGTTGTGACATTTACTGTAATGTGTTGGGCTATTTTAATAAAATGAGTTGGAGATGGTCTTAGAGATTAATCAGTAGTCGACTCCTCAGGTGTCGGGTTGGGGGAAATTTCTGAGTTTTCAATATCGTCTAGTTTTGTTCAATACTGTAAGTTTTCTATTTGATTGTAAAACAAGATGAGCTAAACAAATCTGTTGATGCTGATATATGTATCTAAGCATCACATACTAAAAATTGTAGCATTTTACTGCAGACAGCAAGGAAAAAACTAGTTACCTCACAAGCCTTCCCGGTGCATCTGAAAGGCTACGAATTTTCCAAGCAGATCTCGACAAACCAGGCAGTTTCGACTCAGCAATTAAAGGTTGCATTGGTGTATTTCATGTTGCTCACCCCATCGATCTCACTGAAAAAGAAACTGCAGAAATGAAGATCAATAAATCCATTAGTGGCACTTTAGGCATTCTGCAGGCATGCCTCGACTCTAAGACCGTGAAACGAGTTGTTTACACGTCAAGTGCAGCCACGGTTGTGGATCACAACAAGGACTTAGATGTGGTGGACGAGAACTTGTGGACTGATGTAGATTATGTGAGACGGTCCATTGATAATAATTTTGCAGTTTCTTACATCACTGCTAAGACGTTAACAGAAAGGGCAGCTCTAGAATTCGCAGAAAAGCATTCGTTGGATCTTGTCACTGTAATTCCCACTTGGATACACGGCCCTTTCATATGTTCTCGTTTGCCTGGCTCAGTGAGCTCGTCGCTGGCTATGATCATCGGTATGTTTATAGACCTGCTTTTAATTACCTCGTCTAAAATTTTGAATTGCTAGCGAGGGGATACACTTATTTAAATTGTCTCCATGAATGGCGTAGTTAGACTTGAGCTTGCTAGCTACTTGCCTACTCGAGAGAGAGAGAGGTAAGTTTTGTCTATTTCAATCACACAAATCAGGTTTCTTTTTTATTGAGATGGAGTTTTCTTCACCTGAAATAAAAATAGTTACATTTTCATGTTACACGCGTGTTGATTCTTCGACTCACATGACAATGTTTCTTTTCTCTATATACTAAAAACATGGCGGTCCAAATCTCGCCTAGCTAGACTGCTATTACAAAAATTAGTTTCATGCTTGAGCAATCTTCTATATTTCGTTAAATCTCTTTTACTCTGTGCAGGTAACCAGAATGTGTTGAAGTATACCGAAATTATCTCTTTTGTGCATACAGATGATGTGGCCAATGCACACATCTTTCTTTTCGAGTGTCCTAATGCCAAAGGGAGGTACATTTGCTCTGCCGTGGAGATTACAGTAGACAATTTAGCTAAATTTCTTTCCACGAGGTACCCGGAATTTCAAATACGAAATGAAGAGTGAGTTTTAACACCTATCCTGGCTCTCTACTTATTCATGTGAGAAGAGTTGAGATATCTCGTCTAAAATCTCAAATTTTAATTTATATTTTAGGTTCATCTTTTTTTATTAGAAGCCTCATGCATGCACAATTTTCCTGTTTTGACGCCGCACTTGAATTCATGACTTTTACCTGCTGTAGAAAACATATTTATTTAGTTATTTAAATTTTGTCAACAATAAGAAAAGCACGAATTAAAGCCATCACTATATTTTCTTGCAGGGATTTAATAGAGAGAGGACGTAAATTATCTGGCATGTCATCAAAGAAACTCTTGGATACTGGTTTCAGGTACAAATATGGCCTTGAAGAAATGTTTGATGAAGCAATTCAATGTTGCAGAGAGAAGGGATTTCTCTAATTATAATTTATATTTGTATATGAAGTCCTATCTTTTTCCCACTTTTCGTGTCTTTTGCAGCACTCTACTTCTCTTCTTGTCCATAAACTTTCAGGATGCTATTTTGTTGTATGCCAACAATGTTTGCTAGCTTCAATGATGTGAAAAACTAGGGTTTTTCAATCTCCATCATTTCGCTGTATAATTCACTTGATCTTAAAAAAGTGGCAATGAAAGTCCACTTTAAGCGTCCCTAGAAACACATTGCATGTGTTCAAAATTCACTACCAATCATGAGATGTAAACTGGTGTTGCTAGGATCCGTTTGAGTCTCATTGTTTGTGGAAAATAGCCATTTTTTTTGTCTCCCCTTTTAAAGAGTTCTTGGGGGAAAATGATTTTTGTTGAAAATCTTCGAGAATGTCGTGCGGTAATTTACAAAAATAAATAGCAAATAAATATTCGGGCAGAATTTCGACTTACAAAAATTAGCGCAATAAACTAGAATGAATAATGGTCGAGGCAAGAGTTCGACTCTTTCTCCTTAAGACGAAAATGCCCCACACTGGTGTTGATAGTCTTCTGGCACTCGTCTCTCAAGATACAACGACCTCGATTTGTAATAGTAGCACTCCAAATTACAAGACCCGACGAACCTATTATATTTGATCTCTCGAGATCGGAGGACTAAAATGCACGAAAATAATGTTTGAGACTGAAATGCAAATATATAGAAACCGGCAGGACAGAAAGACAATATCGCAGGAGAAGGGAAGTAGAATAAATTTTCTAAAGTGAATAAAAACATGGGATCTGTGGTCTATTTATAGAAGTTGAAAGATTGTGCCCCAAAAAACAAGACAACCGAAATGTTGTGTCTTAGAACATACATAACCCATTTGGACAGACAGTTAAAATTGTCACCAACCGCCAATTTCTAAAAGAATCCACGTGTCTCGCACAGAAAATTCGGGGAAGAAAAAATAAATAATATAATAAAATATATTATTTAATTAATAAAATAATATAATTTAAAATATTATTTTACCAAAAATATATATACCAACTGGGTCAAGCCCAAGCCCACGACCCTGGCCCGTGCCGACCGATCAGGCAGCGGCAATAGCGCGCGAGTGTGGGCTTTAGCTGAATCTACTAGCATGTAGGTCATTTCCCCTCTAAAGACTAGTGATACCTCTTGGGGCCCAAATTCAAGTCCTTAACTTGAGTTATATAAAGTTGTTTCTATTCTTCTAGTTTTCTTATGTGGAATTGCCACTTTCCAATTTCCCACCAATTTTTTATTTTCAATTTATTTGAACTTCAAGTGATCATTTTTTGACTTTAATTTCTCATTCACCTTTAATTAGTTTTTAGAAATAAATACATATATTAATTCTACTCATGGAGTAGAATGCACTTGGCCAAATAAATTATTTATCAAATTAACAGGACCCACATAAATAATTGGTCAAACCAACTAATCATTCCAATTTTCCAACAATCCCCCACATAAATGAAAATTAATGTAATAAATAATGCAAACCCTAACGAGAGATTGGGCGAAAAGTTATTGCATCTGGATGGGTACCTAATGGGTTTGAACCTTCCATAGTAGTATACTATCGGATTTATTTGGCTAATCAGTGAACGTGATGTCATGAACTGTCAACTGTTATTGTAAACCAAAACAATAGCATCAACACAATAACCTTCATAATATTTTCGAATTCTCACTGTCATGTTCATTTTGGCCCTAAACAACTCTTGGATTTCATAAGTGCTTTAAAGAATTCAAACCCTTGAAACATTCTCATGTAAGGCTGTAAGCAAAAATGGTAAAATCGAAAAATCGAAAAATCGAACCGAAATCGCATTTTAGAAACTGTCGATTTGGTGCCATGTGGACCCGATCAATGAAATGATTTTGAACCAAACCAAATCGGTCAAAATGATTTGGTTTAGGTTTGAAAATTTTAATTACGGTTTAAAACAAAACTAGACTGGAAAATATATATATATATATATATATATATAAATGGAGTTTTTTGAAAATTCATCCAAATATGTAAAATTCAATAGTTTGTCATTTGTGGGTATTTTGTCAATTTCTAATTTTCTAATACATATATATTATTATTACCTAATAATCATAATTTATATCTAATAATCTCAAAATTAATATAATCTATCAAAAGATCTTTTCCTCTTTAGAATTCAGATGAACTCCAACCGACACAGTCGTGAGCCACCGCCACCATACACACTTCTTCTTCAGATTTTTTTACGCCACTTCAAAGTTGAATTGTAGTCCATTACACCAAATCGGAGAGAAAGAGATCATATACCTTTGATGATAATATTTGCTACGAATAAAGTTTTAAATCAATAATTTTTTTGAGCAAACTGAGGTAAGAATTTGAAATGAAATGCGTTTCGTAACAACATACAAACGTAAGCTTGTGTATTTGTTATGTTAAGATATTATAAATAACTGATTTATTATTGTGGTTGGTTATTCCCTTTGTCTATTCAGTAACTTTTTTTCAGATATGACGATCACGAAATCTTGTTAGATATCATTATATTTTTTGGGCCTTATATCTCGTTTAATAAACTTGTATTGTAACGCTATCATAACGTCATTAGCCTAAAAAAGGTGAACAAAAATGAAAAAAGCTATGTTTTAGTTTATTGTAATTTCACTTTGATTTAGTAGATATTTAAGTTTATAGTAGATATATTAACCCCTGTTCGAGCCATATTTTTCGTGTTATCATAATGAGAAAATTGATCGTTGGAAATGAGGCTGGGTCCCACGCAAGAAACAACAGGTCAACAATTGCGGTTGGACTTGTGGGATAATAATCCAAATTTTTATTTTTTTGTCCCAAAATTTGATTCAAACAAGGGCTTAGATTGTTTTAAATTTATTGTCAGTAAAATATAAATATATATTGAATTCAATGAATTAATATCATAAAAGTAGACAGACAAAAAAATATGGCGAAACTGACGATTTAAAATCAGACCAAACCGTTAGGTTTTGGTTTGAGTTTTTTTCAAACCGTTCAAAATGGTTTGGTTTAGGTTTGAGTTTTTCTCAAACCGGTTTAAACGGTTTTGTTTGAAAATTTGTCAAAAATCAGTCAAACCGGACCGCTTACATCCCTAATCTTATGGAAGCGACTGCATTTCACATTTATATAGGTGATTTCCTATTAAGAGTACCTACCATACTCCACTTGGATAGTTCAAGATATAGGAATCATTAAAAGCATATCTTAACCTAAAACTTTCTGTAGATAGCACTTCTCTTATCATAGGAATGGGTAGGAGTAAACTTCGAAGTGCTTTTTGAATCTTCATAACTTAGTTGTCCCACCAAGATCTTGGGATCTCCAGTCAGCAATGCTGAGTTATCATTACAAAGATCCTTACTTAGTAGGCTTTAAGCTCATTCCCCTTGATAGACAGCACATTTAATCTCTTGGTAAACCTTTTGTCAGCGGATCCGCGAGATTTTCTCTAGATTTTATATAATCTATGGAAATGACACCATTCAAGATCAATTGCTTAATTTTATTATGTCTTCGACGGATATGTCGAGACTTACCATTATACATACTACTTTGTACTCTATCGATAGCCAACTGACTAACACAATGTATACTATCTGCAAGCATAGGTTTAGGCCAACATGAAATATCCTCTAAAAAATTATGAAGCCATTCCGCTTCTTCTTCAACTTTATCTAAAGCTATGAACTCTTATTCCATCGTCGATCGAGTTATACACGTTTGTTTAGATGATTTCGAAGATAGGGTCGCACCACTGATGATAAAGATATAACCACTAGTGGATTTTGAGTCTTTTGTATTTAATATACAGTTAACACCCTTCTAATACAGTTGGATATCTTGTATAATGTAATCCAACATTTGAGGTGTATCGTAGATATCTAAGAACCCTCGTCAATGCCTTCCAATGGACATTATTTAGATTACTCGTAAATCTTCTAAGCTTGTTCACTGTATATGCTATATCCGGACCAGTGCATTAGACTACCTATTATTTGAGAGTACTCCAACTGAGATATAGGCTCACCATTATGTTTGGCCAAATGTAGACTTAAGTTTGCTGGAATTTTAACTGGACTTTTATCATATACATGAAATTTCTTAAGCACAGTCTCAATTTAATAAGATTGAGATAGAACAAGTCCCTCAAATATCTTAAAGATTTTAATTCCTAATATTACATCTATAATACTCATATCTTTCATGTCAAAATATTTTGTCAACATTTTCTTGGTAGTTATTATGATATCATGATTACTACTCATTATTAGCATGTCATCAATATAGAGACATACAATTACATATGCACTAGGTGTGGTTTTAATATAAACACATTTATCACATTCGTTAATTTTAAAGCCATTTGACAATACAGTTTTGTCAAATTTTTCATGCCACTGTTTTGGTGCTTGCTTTAATCCATATAGTGATTTAACGAGTCTGCACACATTTTTCTCCTGCCCAGGAGCAGTGAACCCCTCAAATTGTTCCATGTAAATTTCTTCATCTAACTCTCCATTTAAGAAGGTTATTTTAACGTTCATCTGATGGATCTCTATATTAGGCAATGCTGCAATTGTAATTAATACTTTAATAAACATTATTCTTGTTAACGGAGAGTGTGTGTTGAAAAAATCAAGACCTTCCTTTTGTTTGAACCCTTTAGCTACCAATCTGGCTTTATATTTATCAATTAATCCATCAGTCTTTAATTTTCTCTTGAAAATCCATTTACAACCCAACGGTTTGTTACCTGGTGGGAGATCTATCAGCTCCCATGTATGATTCTGCATAATAGAATCAATTTCACTATTTATAGCCTCTTTCCAGAATGGAGCTTCTAGACTTGACATAGCTTCATTGAATGTCCTAGGTTCATTTTCTAACAAATAAGTTAGAAAATTTGGACCAAAAGATGTAACTGTTTTTGACCTTTTATTACGTCTTAGTTTTTCATCACTTTGATGATTACCTATTGTAGTATCATAAGTTCATTTTTATGAATTAATCTCTTTCCTATCCTTACAAGGAAAAATGTCCTAAAAAAATACACAATTTCTTGCTTCAATAATAGTATTTTCATGTATGTCTGGAATGTCGGACTTATGTACGAGGAACCGATATACACTACTATTATTGGCATATCCAATGAATACACAATCAATTGTTTTTTGCCCTATTTTAACTTGTTTAGGTTTTGGTACTTCTACCTTAACTAAACACCTCCACACTTTCAAATATTTGTACGAAAGTTTATGACATTTCCATAACTCATAAGGAGTTTCGTTCTTACCTTTATGTGGTAATTTATTTAAAATGTGCTTTGCTGAGAGAATTGCTTTCCCCCACAAGTTTTGAGGTAAACCATAACTGATTAACATAGCGTTCATCATCTCTTTAAGAGTACGATTTTTGCGTTCAGCAATACCATTTGACTGAGATAAATACGGTGCTGTAGTTTGATGAATAATCATAGAAATTGAACAAAATTCTTCAAACGGTGCCTCATATTCTCCACCTCTGTCACTACGAATAACTTTTATTCGTTTGTTAAGTTGATTTTTAATCTCATTCGTGTACTGATTAAATGCTTATAAGGCCTCATCTTTGCTTCTTAGCAAATATACATAACAGTACCTAGTGCAGTCATCTATAAAAGTAATAAAATACTTTTTTCCTCCTCTAGTTTGTATGAACTTTAAGTTACATATATCACCGTGAATGAGTTCTAGAGGATTTGAGTTCCTTTCCACTGAATGAAACAGTGTTTTAGCTAATTTAGCCTCTACACATGTTTCACATCAATGATAATGATGAAATGAAATTGAAGGCAATAGATTTAAACTTACTAATTTACGTAGAGTTTTCATATTAACACGTCCTACTCTATCATGCCATAAGTTAGAGGACTCAATCAAGTAAGCAAAAGATTTATTTTTATTAATATCAAAATCACGAAGTACAGGCATTACATTTATTTTGAATAGCCCATTGGCTAAGTACCCCTTGCCCACAAACATGCCACTTTTTGGTAAGTATAAACTTATTAGACTTAAATACTAGCCTAAACCCATTTCTACTTAACAAAGCTCTGGATACCAAGTTTTTGCGAATATCAGGAACATGCAACATATCGACGAGAGTTACTTCTTTTCCTGATGTCGTCTTCAGCAATACTTTACGTAGACCAACAATTTTGGATGTTGTCGAGTTTTCCATAAATAATTGTCATCCATTGATAGGAGTGTAAGATGAAAACATCTCTTTATCAGCACAAACATGTCGAGTAGTGCCTATGTCTGCGAACCATTCTCTTCGATTGTCCACCATATTTGCTTCAAATACAACAGGTGAGAGCATTAGTTCAAACACACCGTAAGACAATTTGTCTTCCTCGGTCAAGTGTACTTGGTCCTTTTTGTTTTGCTTTTTCTGTCGGCAATATATATCATGCAAGATGACAGCAACAGTAGTTGTGGAATTGTGAAATATAATGTGTTCACGATATTTTTTCTTTATTTAACTTAATCATTTAAAGTATTTTCAGATTCATGTCGCTGCTACTGTTACTTATGGACTAAGTTGATGGCGGGAAAAAAGGGTGAAGTGGGTGAGGACAATTTTATCCTTGTTTATGGAAAAAAAAAGGTATTTTTGTATTTAATTAACGGAAAAACTGACGGAATATGGACGGAAGGACGTCCAGCGCAAAGAAAGGTTGAAAATGAGGGCAAAAATGCCAAAAAATGAAAGGTATGGACGTTTTCCACAATAGACTTGAAAGGTAGGGACGTTTTGTGCCAATTACCCTTTAATTAACGGAAAAACTAACGGAATATGGACGGAAGGACGTCCAGCGCAAAGAAAGGTTGAAATGAGGGCAAAAATGCCAAAATATGAAAGGTAGGGACGTTTTCCACAATAGACTTGAAAGGTAAGAACGTTTTGTGCCAATTACCCAAAATTAAATAAATCAAACACATTTAACCGACATTTTCATGCAAATAAGTTCTACGCAATTGAATTACCAAGAATTTATTTTTTTTCATACAAATTTCATGCTTGCAATTAAAAACACATTTAATTTTAACGTTTGATTTTTTTAAAATAAAGAGCATCTCACTTTTAATCTTGAATAATTCTAAAGATAATTATATTTTTGAAAAATATTATAAGTCATTTTATAATTTTCAATTTAATTCAATTTTTAATTTTATTCACACATTCACACGTACTACTAACTTGGAAAAGAAATTGTAATATGAAAGAAATGATTAGTGGACAATGTTATATTTTTGAAAAATATTATAAGTCATTTTATAATTTTCAATTTAATTCAATTTTTAATTTTATTCACACATTCACACGTACTACTAACTTGGAAAAGAAATTGTAATATGAAAGAAATGATTAGTGGACAATGTTAGTATTGTTAGGGATTGCAAGCTATTTTTGTATAATCCTGAAATATGAAACTATCAATTAGGTCAACACATTAGTTTGCCATTAGTCTTTACAAAATCCTAAAATATGAAATTATTAATTAGGTTAATGCATTAGTTGGTAATTACATTATGCGTTAACCTAATCTATAGTCTCCTCTTTTAGAATTCCATACAAATAGCTCGCTGGCCTTGACAATACTAATAGGCAATTAAGTAATAGTTTTGGCCCGCCCCCCGGGGCATAGTCTAGTGGTGTAAAAGACAGGAGTGAGGTTATCTCACGCCTTCCTGGCAGCCGCAGTGTGGGGGTTCGATTCCTGAAACATGGAATTGGACTCCTTGTAAGCGCAGTGTACATGCAACTCTTGTTCCCTGATCTGTTGGGGCACATCCCGCGATTTACCTCCCTCACAAAATTCTAAGGGCGGGACGGTGGGGACCCTCAAGGTTGGGATTCAACCTCTTTTTAATTAATAGTTTTGGCCCTCGTGGGTCATTCGAATTGCATGGTTATCGAATTTGAAAGCGAGATTATTCTAATTTTAATATAAATTTATAAAAAAAGGGGTGTTGTCTCAATTTGATTCAAGTTCAACGCAAAAGGTAGATGAAAATTTAAATCAAAATTAATAATTAATTATAATCACATATTTAATTAGACAAAATTTTTCAATCCTTTATTCTATTTTAATTGAAATTAATTAAAAAATGATTTTTATTTAAAGCTTTGTAATCATTTAAATTTTGGTGGGTGCTCACATTTCACGAGTGCGAGGTTCCATCTACTCTTGACAAGAGTTCAAGGTCCTGGATACATTTTTTCTATTGATGACTCCCACACATAGACGGCAAAAAGTTCAAATTATGCACCATTCACACTTGCAACATAACAAATGAAGGCTGTGCTATATATATATTTGGGCGTTGACATGCTCGATTACACACCTCATACTGCAGGGGAGCCGCACATATTTTTTGATTTGGTGCTAGCCTCCCTTCTTGTAAGGGACATGTAATCGGGCATGTCATATCCATCTATATTGAATTGTCGATACAGAAATGATAAAACCCAATTTGGTTGAATCAAATACGGGTTTTCAATAAGAAATCAAAGAAGGGAAAATACTTATTTTTTTTTTTTTTTGAGATAGTAATCAATATTAGGATTTGGCTCAGGATTGCCCATTTTTATTAATTACGGGGTTTTTCTGAATTTGAAAGTAACCACTTAGTAGGTTTTCATACCGAGGCTCAATCCAATTAAGTCCGTAGTGTCTACCAATTTCACCATATCCCCCTTCCCTTTGTTTTGAGATTAGGATTTTATTGTCATGTCATTCCTCGTGGCTTCATAGCTCATCAAGATCTTCTTCAATTAATTATAACTATATATTTGTTGGAATATAAAACTTTTGAATTACACATTTTATCGATTTTTTTCAATACCTATTAAAGATTTAATTTTTATCGAAACCAAATGCAACACCTTTGTAATAATTTGTACAATCATATTTGGTGTACAACAAGTTTTACATTTTGACATGTGATAATGCACCATTGGACAGTTTAAAAAAAAATTCTCACCGAGTCACTTGTTGACAAAACAATGATGTACAAAAAGAGCAATGCTACTCTTATAGAACCAGGGTGCTGCCAGACAACACATATACGTGGAGCCCGCACATTTTTTTTTTTTTTTAATATAGGTGGAACCCTTGCACAATGAGGGTCCTGTAAGTGATATGTGACAAAAGTCCTGTACATTGGGTATTGCACGTACAAAATGTGTATAGAGGGCGTTATCCTAATTTGAAGTTGGTGAATGGTCACATCATGTGTGGGGGAGATTCCACCTACTCTTGAAAAGAGTGCAAGGCTTTCTGTTCATTTTGTTCCTTTTACACCACACATACACTGCAAAAAGTTCATATCATAGCGCAGGGAACGCTCTACTCACACTAGCAAAATAACAAATAGAGAGAGAGAGAGAGAGATGGAAGGGGAAGGCAAAGGAACAGTATGTGTAACAGGTGGAACAGGATTTGTGGGTTCATGGCTCGTCAAGAGCCTTCTTCAACATGGTTATTCTGTCAATACCACTATCAGGTCAAATCCTCAGGGTTAGTATCAACAGTCTAGATTCTCTCTAATATTTTAATTCCAGGATTAAGCTCTAGTTTTGGTTTAATTACTAAGTTGTTAAGTCTTGTAGAATTAAGAGTTGTGGCTCGAGTCCCAAATCATCGTTTCCATATTTAAGCGGCCGCGTGGGAAATTTTTTTTTTTCCCAAGTTTCCAATATAGTCTAATGTTGTGTATCGGGCACCTATAACATTATAAGTACCTTATCAAGTATCGGCTATTTTAGCAACCATTAGCAGGGGTGGATATAAGCACGGGCTCGACCATGCTATAGCCCATGTCTGCCCTGAAAATGTCTACTTTTTTTGTTTAAAAGATAAATCTATGTATATTTGTATTGTAGTCTGTGTCCAAACTCAATGCTGGATCCACTACTGATCCATTAGCAACAAAATTATATTTAGTAAAATACGTTTCAAACATGATACGTCGCTAGACTAGTTAGCGTTGCTATTTGTGAACAGTGGGATCAAAAAATATTGATCAAGCTTTCTTAGGATTGTAGAAGAAAGACGAACTTACAAATCTTCTGCAAGTAGTTATACATTTCTATGCACCAAATACAAAAAATTGTACCCTTTTATTGCACTGCCTGCAGATAGCAAGAAAAACACAAGCTTCCTCACAAGCCTTCCCGGTGCATCAGAAAGGCTGCGAATTTTCCAAGCAAATCTCGACAAACCAGATAGTTTCAACCCAGCAATTAAAGGTTGCATTGGTGTATTTCATGTTGCTCACCCCATCGATCTCACTGACAAAGAAACTGCAGAAATGAAGATCAACAAATCCATCAGTGGCACTTTAGGCATTCTGCAGGCATGCCTGGACTCTAAGACAGTGAAACGAGTTGTTTACACTTCAAGTGCAGCCACGATTATGGGTCACAACAATGATATAGATGTAGTGGACGAGAACTCGTGGACTGATGTCGATTATTTGAGACAGTTCATTAGTCGTTTTGGAGTTTCTTACTCCATTGCCAAGACATTGACAGAAAGGGCAGCTCTAGAATTCGCAGAAAAGCATTCGTTGGATCTTGTCACTGTAATTCCCACTTGGATACACGGCCCTTTCGTATGTTCCCGTTTGCCTGGCTCAGTGAGTTCGTCACTATCTATGATCATTGGTATGTTTCACATGTTTTAAACTATCTCGTTTAAAAACTTAAACTGTGCTAGTGAGGGTATTGTATTTATTTCTTTAATTATTTCCATAAGCTGGTGTAGTTAGACTTGATCCTACTAGTTATTTTTAGCATTATACTCGAAAATATCATTACTGTTACTCTAACAAGCACGAAATATATGCTTGCATATTCGTGGAAGTTAGATATGTAATTATTGGAATAATATCGTACTCTCAGTCTCTCGTATTTTCATGTTACACGCATGTTGATTCTTCGACTTACACATGATAATTTTTCGTTTCTCCGTACACTAATAAATCAAAACATTCCAAGTCTCGTCTCGACTTCTATTCGAATGTTCAATTTCATTCTCAAGCAATCTCCTATAACTCGTTTAATTTGTGCAGAAAACAATGATGAGATGAAGTATACTGAAACTACAGCTTTTGTGCATACAGACGATGTGGCCAATGCGCACATCTTCCTTTTCGAGTATCCTAATGCCAAAGGGAGGTACATTTGCTCTGCAGTTGAGATTACAGTAGACAAGTTAGCCGAATTTCTTTCCGCGAGATACCCGGAATTTCAAATACGAAACGAAGAGTGAGTCGTAACACCTTTAACCATGACTCTCTACTTATCTTCATGTAAGAAGTGTTGAAATATTTAGTTAAAATCTTAAATTTTTACAGACGAGGCGAAGTTAATCATCTAGATATAAGACATGTTTATTTATTTATTTAAATTTTGTCTTAAAAAAAAATCGCAAATTAAAGCAATCACTATATTTTCTTGCAGGGGTTTAATAGAGAGAGGATATAAATTCACCAGCCTTTCATCAAAGAAACTCTTGGATACTGGTTTCAGATACAAATATGGCCTTGAGGAAATGTTTGATGAAGCAATTCAATGCTGCAGAGAGAAGGGAATTCTCTAATAATATTTCCAATGAACCGAATGAAGTCCTTTGTTTTCTCTTGCATGTATTTTGAAGCAATCTACTTCTCTTCTTCTGGTCCATGAAGAATTTCAGGATGTTAATTTTGGACGCCAATAATATTTTCTAGCTTCAATGATGTGAGAAATTTATCGAGTTATCGAACCATGGTGTAAAACTAGCTTGACACCCTTTGAGGTGTGAAAATCAAGGTCAATGATTTGAACAATTGTTGTTAAAATCAATTGTAAAATTGGGTGTCAAGTCAAAGAGTGTAGAAAAAGTTGTCAACTATGATGTAAGTATAGCGAAATTGGGTTGGAATATGTCTTTTTTCTTGAATGCATACCCATTACAAGTAGTACTCCAGTTACTTTTAAAACATTTTATTATGACTTGGACATGATATTTTCTTCGAGCTCGAGTGGTAACAATTCAATCGATTACATGATCATGTTTTGTGATTGTCAATAGGTCACTAGCTTGAACCGAGTTAAGCCCTTAGCCTTTGTCCGGGTTCAATTTTCTAAAATTCATTTTTCTTCAATCTCATTTTTAACCACAATTTTATGGGGTTCACGATTTTATATTTTATTAATTTTTATCAAAATTTACTAAAAAATTGATTTTTAGCCGAACTTGTTATACAATTTATAATGTTCAACTTTTTAACAGTTTTGATGACTTGTATAATTATAACAAAAGATTGACGATGAACTTTCTTCTTTTTAAATGTAGGGTATCATTTTTTTTTACTCATGCAATAGATGGAGGACAAGAACTGCAATTAGTAAAAAAAGTATACTAAAAATTGACGCCAAATTAAATTATTTTTAAAATTGAATATACAGAAATACGTACCAAAATCCCCAAATAAAATCAAAAGAAGAAATCAACTCCCGCTTCAAATCATTAGAATTTCTCAGTCCCGCTAGGGTTTACGCATAGAGGTAGCCGAAAAAGACAGAATCATTTATACATATAAAGAGCAACCGGCAATCAAAATCTTTCCGACTTCAAGAAATGGCTTTCTGGGGTCAGTTCTCTCACCTATCCCACGGTTAATACGCATGTCAATACTTAGTTTCAACTTCTAAATTGTATGATTTTGGATTTTTAATCATATTTTTTGTTATCGATTGATCGAAGGAGGTTTTCTTGGCTACGTTTGTGTTTCTTTTTTTGATTCCGTAATGATTTTTATTTATTTTTTTGGTTACATGTCAGGAACGGAAGTAAAACCTGGGAAGCCGGTGACTCATTCTTCTGGAACTGCTGGAGGAAGGCTCCGGATTTCTCAGGTAAATGGGAGAATAGAAGTCCTTTTCAGTTTTGAACTCTAACTTAACTTCGTTACTGAATAGGGCATATTTATCGTTTATCATTCTTTATGTATTGTTCTACGTATATGGTTAAATTTTTGTTGTAGATGATATATTTCACGTTTAATTGGAAGAATTTTCTGTAATTAAAAGTTGAAGGTATGAATAAAGATGATAATGCCTATATGCTATGCTGTTACTTGAAATTTGAATTTATTAATTGCTAGATTTTGGCTTAATTTGTTTTTAATTTGGGGTTCATTTTTAGTTAAATTTTGAATTAAGGTTGTGATGTTGTATATCGATTGACTGTTTAGGCAACATTGGGAATTGGTGACGCCACAAAAACAAGTTTAGTTCAATGTAATGTGGGCAATAAGAGTCCAGTTTTGCTCTGCGCATTACTGCCCAATAAAACGGAGTCATGCCATTTGGATTTGGAATTCGAGGAGGCTGTTGATGTTGTTTTTTCTGTGATTGGTCCGCGAAGTGTTTACCTAACTGGTTATTATGTCAATCACAGTCGGCATTTCAATCCACACAGTGATTCGTATCCTTTTTTCTGTCTAAATCTCTTCGTGTTCAATGTAGTATTCATTTTGTTTAGGTTTAATGTTCTGTCATTCAGTATTTCAGGGATGTGAATTATTGCATACCTCCCGACATCTCATATATGCCCCGCTAAGGCCAAACAAAAATGTTCAATATTTTTATCTTAATTGCATTGGCTAATTTAGAATTAAAAATCCTCATTCATTGTCTTTAACATGATTTTTAGTCCATAGATTTTCAGCTTTCCTTTATTGACACAATAGAGAATCCTTTGGGGTGGACATTGAGCATACTGGGACTGAGGGATCCAATCACTGCAGTGATGATGATAAATACGAGGATAGTTTCATTGACGATGGTGAATTACGAGATTTATCTCCCTCTCACATTTCAGATAGCGATGGTATCTTTCACATATTATAAACTTTTTCTTTATGCTCTTCTATATAACTTTGCACTCCTCAATAGATGCCTATGGTGTATACTTTAAATGCTATGATTTCAGGCCAAGATATTTGAGGTCATTGCATGTCAGGGCACTGTTCATAAATTTATTGAGGCACAATTTGACACTATATTAATCCATTTCATATTTATTGTTATCATCCGCAATAATCATATAAATGTATTCTGAGGATTCAGTTTCTGTTTGGAACTTGTGTTTTGATTCAAGAAATCAAGGAGACAATGCTGGAACATGGAAAGCCCAAGGGTAATGAAAGAAGTTTTAAACGACATAAGAAGAAATATCAAGTTATTGAGTCAGACGATGATGCTAATCCACATGAAAGTGAAGATGAAGATAGCTACCTTTTATCTGTATTTAGAAATAGAAGAGCTGCACAGACGACTAAATCAGAAGCTGGAGAGAAGACTGGTAAGGGAACAGTTGAAACCAGTGATAAATTGGAGGATGGTGGCACTTCTGGCAGTGTATCAAAGGGAAAGCCTGATGATCTAGATGTAGTTGGTGAACCAGAAAGGTAACGGTGCATGTGATCATAGCCAATGCCTGCTTTTCTACACAATCATAACCTTTTCAATTATTTTCCTGTTTTAAACATGATTTTTATTTCTATTTCATCTACAGCCAACTTCCTCTATACGACCATACTTGTAAATATGTGCATCGTTTTTGGGAGCAAACTTATCTACTTGCTGTCTTTAAGAACTTAATACAAAGAAGTTGAATATTTTTCTTTTGCAATTTTTCAAACACATTTTCTCAAATATAACCATAAAGATGATCTTTGTTGCATATTTTCAGAGAGGCAAAGCTACCTCATAACACAGTGCTTCCTTCCAATGGCCAGGATCCCATTATGGATAATGGGAAAGATCAGATTCAATCTCTTGCCCTGTAAGTCTCGTCTATTGATGAACTCTTTTATATTGTGCATTTTGTTACTTTTTTTTTTAATATCAATCTACCCTGCCATTTGTTTACTTGTTGCCTTAATTTGTCCTGAGATCAGTGTAAAGCCAAAAAGGAAAAGGAGAGAGCGATTTAAGGAGGAGGAGACACTTGCAGTCGAAAATGGCAACTGTAATGGTGTCCTTGGAGAGAATAAAGATGGTGTCCTTGGAGAGAATAAAGAGCAGGAGGCTGTTGTAAAGTCTGATAAGATGGACCCTGATCTTCATCTGAGAAATAAAACTTACCAGGGCCCATCTAATGCGTAAGAAACCTTATTGTTTGTTCTGTTCACGCTATCAATGCATGCACGCGTTTTTCACTCATATGTTGCATAGGTGCACAAATATCTATTCTTTATATTGGCAATTCTTATTGTTGACCTCAATAGTGTTCTTACTGTATTAATTCAAGCAGGGTAGTTGATGGTGATTGTTCAGTGCCTCCTGCTGAAATGAGCTCAGAAAATTGTCGGAAGTCAAAGAAGCAAAGGAAGGAAATTGGGTTGGAAGGGTCAAAAGTTGAAGGCAATGGTGCAAGTTATGACAATAATTCTAATGGTGTTGAATTCAAGCTAGATATTGCAAAAACTGTTGGCATGTCTAAGGATTTGCAAGCAACAAATGGAAAAAATAAGGAACCTACTGTTTATAAGTAAATATCTCAGCTTTTTCTAGCTTCAAGTTCTTGCATTTTACTTTGATATTATCAAAAGTGTTTCATGGCACCCATTCCCAGTTGCTCTATATTCTTTACTTTCAAATTTCTTTCTTTTTATTTACGTGTCTGATGTCTCTGAGAGTGTGCTGGGGTGAAGGCAATCCTGCAGCTTCTGCCTGGAACATTTATTTCTTTAAAGTAAAAAAACTTGAAATAACCTTAAAGTTGCAACGAGCTAATTTAAGAGCATGTTTGGCTTAGTGTAACAGTGAAAAAAAATAAGCCCATAATAGCTGGCTTCTACAAATAAACACAAAGCCAACCATAATCCAACTCGTTCTGAAATGCTATAAGCAACTAACTTTTATGAATTGTTCTCCATTTTTGCCTGCATCATGAGGTTCCCCTATCCCCCATCCCTTCTCCCAACGGCAAATGAATGACCTGTTTAGGATTTTGCCCTTACGGTTTCTGGATTTTACATTACCATTATTTTAAAGCCTGATTTTCAATGTGCAGAGATATCGGCATAAACTCTCACTTAGTAGGAAGTCAATCTGAGAAGAAACTTGAAGGGAAGCAGAAGAAGAAAAACAAAAACAAAAACAAAAGCCCGAGGGATGGTGACTCAAACATTGGCACGCTTGAGATAAATGCAAATGAGGAGAATACATTCATGAAACGAGAGGATTGGAGTGCAAATGTTGAATCATCTCAGCAGAGGACTTTATCTAGTGGATTGAAAATTGAAGAGGTGGCAAAGGGAGAACCAGGTGGAAAAATAGCTGCTCCTGGGAAAAAGGTATGTGTAAACCAACTCAAAGATTATCATCTTTGAACTGTTATTGGTTTATGTATGCATCAAGTTTGAATCTGATATATTGATGAACAAGTTACTGATTATCATTGGCTAAGTAAACCTCTCTTCAGGTTACAGTTTATTATAATGCTATGTTAAAGGATAGTGGGCACATTTTTGACTCAAATTTTGGCAAAACTCCGTATAAATTTCGACTAGGTACTTTATCTCTGGCTCTGTAAACCCCTCCCCCCCCAACCAAAATATGTGTGTGTGTGTGTGTGTGTAAAATAAAATAGAAAACACTTGCTGGTTAAAATTTATGATCCTCGGNTTTTTTTTTTTCCTAATCTTCTAATTCTAAACTGAAGTATCTCAAGATCTTACTTATGTCACTAGTTTAATGGTTTTAGACTTAAGCTTAAAATGTCAACTTATGAAAAATAACTCAAGTTTTAAACTTACTTTTTGTGCCCCTGTTTGAGCAACTTATTTTCTACCAAACATACTCTCAATAAGAGTTTTGCATGTTTTCCCTGCTTTTTAACCACAACACATTCTGGGGGAAAAAAATCACTTTTTACAAAATTTATTCTCAAAAAATGGGGTTCATATGGGGGTTCAATGATCAAAATTGAAAATAAGCAAGTTACTTAATTTTGACAGGAATATGGAAGATATAATTACAAAACAATAAACTTTTTCCACTTAAAAAGTAACAAAAAGTTAAAACTATCTGAACGTATTTGGAAATCTTAATTCATTGATTACACATTTACGATCTACTTTTTTCGCTCAGAAGTAACAAAAAGTTAAACTATCTTAACATGTTCGGAAATCTTAATTCATTAATTGCACATTATTTGTTTATTTTTATATTTATCTGTTTACTTATTATTATAATTTTTTTTTTTATTTCTTTTTTGGTGGTACAGGTATGGGAATGCAGCATTTGGGGAGAATATTCCACCTAACTCATGGCTAGTATATGAAGTTGAATTGGTTGCTGTTCGTAGATAACCTGGCTTGTTTATATCTACCTTTGAAGGTTCCCTGTGTTCGAATTTTTGCCTGGATGTCCCGAAAGAAACGAGGATCAAGAGAAACTGGTATTTTTGCTTTGTTTGTTTTACCAGGGAAGTGTTTTCTTACTTGAGTAGGCAGAGAGCTCTTCTAAAGAAGGGATAATTTTTGTTTGTCAACATACACTGGGGAACTTCTTGTAAGCATCCTAGTGTCGTCTCACCTTAAAAGTTCAACACTGCACCCATGCTTTGTTGATGGGACAATTTTGCAATGTGGTTATAAACCCTTGTGAGGATTTTGCATAATTTCAGTAGTGGGGACAATATAATCCTTACCTAAGGGCCCAATTCATTTGAGACCCTGCGATCCGCATACGCCTCGAAAATACTATGAGGTGCTCGGAAATTAATTTGGATTTCGATGAACCAATCCAACTGGTAGGGTTTTAGATTTCTATGAAGGAAAAGGAAACCTTGTTACAGCATTACCTCCATTATACCCTTCTTCTAGCTTTGTTCTTGTGCGTGTGGGTTGACGTGGGGTGGTGCCGGCTTTCGTAACTATGTTCTCGTGGGTTTTTACACGAGTTATT
>NC_036239.1:15394853-15396354 GCF_002742605.1 Olea europaea var. sylvestris
GCGTACTGACCAGATATCTGCGGGCGTGGTGTCCTAAGAACTCCATAATTACCTCCTTGACCAGGTCGAAACCCTATTACATTTATATCCATCTGCATATCCCCTCGCACTGATATAAGAGGCTCTGGTAATTTATTCCATTTGTCATCACCTCCCATGACATTTCCATGACGGTCTAATCTAGATCCCCCAATTGACCTGTCAGTATTTCGTCCAGGACTAGGGTATGAGTCACGTAAAACACAGACACCGGAAACCAACAACGCATCATCTATGTCAGAGGTGACTTCAAGACCATCAGGAAGATCGGTGCATTGTGCTGCAAACTTGAGGAGGAAATCACGGGAATATTTTTTAGTCAATCCATTGGCATCTGCACCATTAATCTCATTTTCATAATTTGGAGTTTCCAACTTCGGAGAGGAGATGTCTACAACATCTTCCCAATCATCTGGCTCCACTTTACTCTGGGAAGGTTTCACATTATTCTGGGCCACATAGGTAGATGTCTGCTCTGTGCTCTTGCATGCAGTGTTTTCTGTGCTTTCTGCAGAGGTTACATTTGCTTTCTTTTCCTCAGGACCCTTGTATGCCATATAAAGATCAGAACTTGTACCGGCAGCTTCAGCTTTTCGATAGAAATCCTTTTTTTTCTTTTTCACTCCGGTCACACTTTTTGCCACAGGCTCTGACAAGGCTTTCTCCTGAAAACCTGATGGTGAAGGAAGCAAGCCGCTACTATTATTCTCAGTATCTTCATTTTCAAGTTTTATAACAGCTGTAGTAGGAGATGGAATTGAAATGGGGGACTTTTGGCATGATGTAGCAGAGTTTGTAACGGTGGTTTCTTTAGGATCTATGACATTCGGCACACTAAAAGAAGTGTCTAAAATACAGGTTCTATCATACTGAGCAGATACACCAATCACTGAAATGGAACATTCGGCATTTGCACCGTCCGGTACCAAAGTAGGTGTAACTAAATCATCTTCCACTCTAGCATCATCAAAGCAACAACCTGAAGATTCTTCCAGCTTTTTCTCTGCAGTTTCCACTGAACAACCTCCGCAACTGGTGGAAGTTATCTCCTGAGAAGAGCTCTCTTTGCTTATGGTAGGTTTTAAGGAAAGAGAAATTAAAGATGTATCGAGACTACGCTTATCAGGATTAGAATTAGAACTCTCAGAAATTTTTACTTCCCCTTGTTCCTTTATCCCTACTTTTTCAGGCCTTGATTGCCTGGTCTTTGTAGATTCTATGCCCAATACTTCAGATGAATCACTTGTATTCCCTTCTACATACTCCGAGGCAGCTGCAGTAGTTATCGACGTTGACTCTTTTGCAGCTTGCAATGGCAAACTAGCTCCCAATGAAGTGATTTTAGCTTCCATAGGTTCAGATTTTTGCAATTGAGAAGGCAAACTTGAAACAGAGGAAGACTGCTTTCCAACCTGCAAATAATAATGCAAAACTAAGCTTATAAATCATGTTAAACTTCCTG
>NC_036239.1:15396454-15418968 GCF_002742605.1 Olea europaea var. sylvestris
AAATGTAAAGAGAGAAAGACCCCAAAATTACCATCCAATCATTTAAGGTGGAGGATTCACTTCTATATGTTGGAGGACGTAATCGATACCAAAGAAAAGGTTAATGTGATGTGGCATAAATAGGAATGTCAATTCGACTACTTGAATTGAGTAGTATGAGCCGGCTCAACTCATGGCTTGTTAGAATCGAACCAAGACTCAAGGCCAAGTCTCATTATTGAATATTGTCCCGAGCTGATTCGTGTGGCTCGTTGGCCAGTTGTAGTCACGCGAACATGGGCCAAAATGGCCCGCGGCTTGAAAATAAAATAAAGGCGGCCATAGCTGCCTTTGAAATTGTCTATAAGAGATTTTGAAATTTTCCACACGCACTAAAAATGTTCTCTGTTTTGGAAGTTCATTTAGTATTTCGACTGTAAAAGGAAATATTAAAGTATCATTTGTTGGCCAATTACCTTTTGAAGTATGATTTGGCATCTCAAAGAGGAGATACGAATTAATATGGGGCTAATATAATTATATATTATTCAAATGCCATTTTTCTTTTTTCCCTATGGGGCTTACTTCTTTACCAAATGAGGTGAGGGTTACCAACCTGGAGAGTTGAGAGCAGCTATGATTGCCTTAAAAAAAAGTTATAATTTCAGAAAAAACGAGTCAGCTTGGACAGGTTTGAGCCGAACCCCATTTTTTGTCGAGCCTCGACTTGAACCAAAAGAAGCTTGATCCGCAAATTTTGACTTGCAAATCGACTCGGCTCGACTCAACTCGTTTACATCCCTAGGAATAAGCCTATGGTATTCGTAAATTAAGGATTTGTTCTTAGATGAAGATGAAGTTGAGTTGCCTATGGAGGATTGTTTTCTGCTGCTGATGTTGGTGGTGAGTGGGGAAGATGGGTGGATGGTAGAGAAAATGATTTTTTTTAAAAATTTTAATTATTTATTTGGACTCGTTTGTACTTTTTCGAAAATTTTTCGAACTATAGATGAAATTAATTTTTTTTAAAATTTTTGCTTTATTTAAATAAGAGGATATATTCGTCATTTCATAAGATTTTATTAAGAAAATAGAAGAAAGTGGAGTCTTTAGCATCTCAAAGGTCATATAAGAGATTTTTTCTTGCCCCCCGAGGCACAGCTCAACTGGTGGATCAATCAACATTTGTCTTGCTTCCAGCGGTAGAGTGGAAGTTCCAATCTTAGTGGGAACCTGGGGCCAGATTTATTTGGTATGGAACAATTACTTTGGAGATGGATCTCTTGTGCGCAGAAGTTTACAGGCGGTGGGGGGGATCTCTAGTTGAGGCATAACCCGTGATCTAGTTGAAGCATAACCCGTGATTTACCCCCTCCAAGGTTCTAGGGGCAAGGGTCTTGGGGGTCCAGGATTTAATCTAGTGTAAGTTGAGATACCTGGATATTAAAAAAAAAAAAAGATTTTTTCTCAATCTGAAAGGATAGGGGGTATTCCGTAATATATCAAAAAACCATTTTTAGAGCATGTTTGAGCCCCATTTCTTGTCAAAAATGTATTTTGGAATAACATTTTGATGGAGAATGTGTGATTAAAAAATAAGAAATTTTTTTGATTTGTGTATAATATTATTTTATTAAAAATATATTATTGAAAATAAGAGAGAAAAATCTATTTAGAAAATAATAGAAACCAAACAAGGGCTCATCGTGCATTTGTCGCTCACGGGCTAGCAAATGTGTCCAGGACAATTGGTCTCATTTTGATGGCCCATTGGACTCCATTTTGTAAAGTAACAGATGATGCTCCATCAAAAACTTTTCAATAAGTAGCGGCCCAGCGCTAACATATACCAAGCCACTGTGATACGACGTCGTTGGCTCACTATAAACCTCTTTCCTTCAAACCCTCACAAAATACGCACGTTGAGGCTTCTCCATCCTTCAAGCGCGGAACTTTCTGGAGATACCTATTTGTCTCTCATTTTCTGAATCTCACCCTCAATCTCTTGTAGATTCTGTATTTGTACTTCCAATTTCCTGAATTTACTTCTAATTTCAGTAGAAAATGGCATTTACATCACGGACTCCTGATATTTCTGGCGAACGACAATCTGGCCAGGACGTTCGCACTCAAAATGGTACTTCATCATTCTTGATATGTATTTATGCCTGTCATTTAGTTTTTTTTTGTTAATATATTTATTTTTGCTTTTGGAAATGTGCAGTCATGGCTTGCCAAGCAGTTGCAAACATTGTGAAATCTTCGCTTGGGCCTGTTGGCCTTGACAAGGTATATAAAACGCACGAATATATAGATTTAGATTTATATTTACGTGAAGTTGATTATTATTATTATTATTATTATTATTTTTTCTTTTTATATATATATATATATATATATATATATATAAGACTGTCGTGAAATGAAGATGACGGAAGTTTTGATCCATAGTGTTTAAGAGGGATATGTTGTTTACAGTTGCCTTTGTTTTTATGCTACTGATCTTAGACTATACTAGGAGAAAAAGACACTCAGCCAATTCATTTGGGTTATATGCAATTCCTCTAAATTTTTGCCTTCATATTTTTCTGAAGTTGTTGGGTTGTGAGTTGAAGTAAGTCAGTAATTAACCAAGTGGTTGACTGATTGTAATATTAACTAAAACCCTTCTAGTACTAGGAAATGCTTTTTATCAACTTGTGCTTTAGAAGCTTGTAGTGTGTTCATTTTAAAATCCTGGCTGTTGAACACTGTGCTATTCTGGGTTCAGAAAGATGTTGATGGAAAATGTTGTAGAGTTCATAGAACAATGGTTACAAATATCCATTAGCCTTTACGTAGCCTATGTATTGAGCTACAACTTCTGAGTTTATGGTTTTGTCCGCCATAGTCACCTGTCCCTCTGATTTGGATCTCTAGTAGTATAGCAGGAAATGGCACAATCATGAGTTGGAGTTTTATTAGTCTCCTTGGTAACATAGTATAGGTAGATTCGAAGGATAGAGAAATAAGTCCACACCCTTCATCCCCACCATCTCTCTTTTAGTGCTTGTTTGGTACAGATTTTAAGCCAATTAAAATCAATTTTTTGACCGTTATTTCATTATTCCAGTCGTCATTTTTGAATTCTTATTCCAGTCGTCATTTTTTGAATTCTTCTATGACAGGAAGAACCCACTTTATCTCTAACGGTCAAAAAATCAATTATTAAAATCCCTACCAAACAAACACTTAGTTTAGAGATTCCAAGTTCTGTCCTCTCTATGGTCTTCTTAAGGGGACTAAATAAAATTATAAAAGGATAAAAGTAAAATAACTGTAAGTTCACATATGGAGTAAACTATAATTAGCTCTAGAGGTAAGTATATGAATTACTATCGTATACATGCTTTTTGAATTGGATGCTAATCCACAATATATGGGTCTTAGTCATACATGTGGATTTCTTGTGCCCCTGTGACTGCAATCTCTCTCATTTTCATGACCTGAACCTGTGATTTCTTGTACTAAGCCAATCTAGGACTAAACTTATTTCAAAAACCTTCAGTTTTTTAGAATGGTGCATTGTTATGACTTCCTGAACATTACCATAAACTCATTATGTTTAACCAAATATACTTTTTCAGAATATACAACCGGAGCAAAATACTGTATCTTTACTTTATTTACTATTATAATGATATTCTGAAAAGTACCATCCATGGTGGAAAGATTCAAAATATGGCTACCACATTTCATTAATTACTAGCTCTCCTTAGGTTGGTGAAATGCTTTACTTGATTATACTTGGACGAGATTAGCATCATGAAAAGTGACACCGTACAATCCTAGTTTCGCATCCAGTGTGCAGTAACGACAAATTCGATGGTCCTGATGTCCTGGGAATGGTAATTGGAGAATACAAACTTAATAGTTGAAATTGAGAACTGGGGACTGAGGAAGCCGAGATTGTTTGAAATTTTTCTTTTTGGATTTTATTTATTTTTGCCTGTCTCCTAAATAAAATCTTTCTGGTGTTCTCTTTAAGTGGCCACTCTGTAATGCACGGTGCAAAGCACATTGGTCATGGAACTAATGGAGCGTCCTAGTAAAAGAAATTATCATTCATGATTCTTATTTACTATGATATTTGGAATAAATAACTCTACATTAAAATAAGATTCCAAATCTCCAACAATTTAAGATTTCATGTTATCCCTCGACTTCCAGTTTCTGTGAACCTGCATTAATACCCATTTTGTATTTTATATTTGCTTGTCCTAAAAATGAGAAGAAACTCTGCAGGAAAATTATTAAGGGATATATCTTACCTTTGTGAACCATCTTTTGCATTACATAAAATCCGAAAGTTGAACTTTGTGCGATGTAAAATTTTTAATCTGCCCCTCATCTATAAGGCCTAGGGGTAATTGCTGCAGGTTAGGCGTCGTGCTCTGATTTATGTAACAAGATGATTCCTTCTGCACCAATTTTCTTTATATTTTTTGTTCTATTATATGACCGTCTTTCTATGTGCTGTAAACCTGTAACATAAAGGTTTATTATTGTATAGTTAGCTCTTTAACCCTATTTTTCTACTTTTCTGGTTTCCTATACTGCTCAGATGATGTTTGTTGATGATAACTTTTGATTTTAATATCTTCTCTGCATAGGAAATGCAGATTTTCTCCTTGTAGTAAGGGCTATTTTTGTTTCATTTTTTGCATATTTTAATGCATGATTGCTAGCAAGCAATTGTTTTATAGGTCAACTTGTTAGACGAAGATTTTGGGTCCAATGGTGTGTTCACTTTTATATATTTAACCTTTTTACTTTGAACTTTGAACTTAATTGACATGGAATTATATTTGTTGATTATCTGGTCTTGGTACTTCCCAGATGCTTGTTGATGATATTGGTGATGTGACAATAACTAATGATGGTGCTACGATACTGAAGATGCTGGAAGTTGAACATCCAGCTGCCAAGGTCTATGGATGCAACATTTCTTGCTCATTTGTCAATATTAAACATTTGAAACATATGAGAATTAACTTCTTCTGATGTAACAGGTTCTTGTTGAGCTGGCAGAACTTCAAGACCGGGAAGTTGGAGATGGGACAACATCTGTGGTGATCATAGCTGCAGAATTGCTTAAGGTAATATTTTATTTCCTGTTTGCTTTACGTATAAAACATTTATTTTCTCATTTCATGTGCTTGGTGTTCAATCTTCACCCAAATTATCCCTTGTTGCTAATTTGAAATTATTATGCAGAGAGCTAATGATTTGGTCAGAAATAAAATCCACCCAACATCAATAATCAGTGGATACAGAGTGCGTAAAGAACTCTAAGATACTTTTCTTCTTCTTCAATAGGATTTTATCTGTAGTAATTGAAATTTCATCTTTTACTTCGTTGTTCTGGTGCTCATCTATGCTATGGCTTTTTACTCATCAAAATTAATTTGGTGGCAGCTTGCCATGAGGGAAGCATGCAAATATGTTGATGAAAAATTGGCTGTGAAGGTAATAATCCCTAATCCCTCTGTGAATGGATTCCTTTGGAGTTGTTATCAGTTTTTATCTATTTTAAATAGTTATTATAGTTCTGTGAGAGTTTGAATCAACACAACGAAAACTACAGAGATCTTTGAAGTCTGCTACTATCTAATGTAATGCAAACGCAGTGTCATAACATAGATAGCTCACATAATTTACCGCTATCTTTCCCATTCTTTTAAGAAAAAATGTTCCAGAATGGTGGTTATTATAATTCAAGGATAATGTTTATGAATACTGATAAAGGATGCTGGGCTTCTGCTTTGCATGTGTTGATGTGATGAATCAAAATGGATTGATCTTAACAGTTTTTTCCTTCTCTTTTTAGGTTGAAAAACTTGGTAAAGATTCTCTTGTAAATAGTGCCAAGACCAGCATGTCCTCGAAGTTGATAGGTGGTGACAGCGACTTCTTTGCGAATCTGGTACTGCCCATTCTTTCTTGTTTTCTTTTGCAAGCAACAGATGAAGTTACAAGTTACTCTGTGGAGTTTGTGCTCCACTGAGTAGCAAACTGTTGGTGCAATGTTTCTGAAATTGCATTTATTAAACTTGTACTTTAACAACTGCGAGTTTTTCTCCTGTTTCCCAGTCATGTGCGATACATCTGTCAAGTTTTGTATTTTATCAACACCTCTTCAGCTGTTATCATGCTGTTTTGTTGGAACATAAAACTTTTAGATTGTCTGATTATATAGCTTTTATAGTCTCTGTCTGCAGCCAATAACCTGTTGAAGTAATGCCTGTTTCTATAAGGTCAATTTTTCAATCTGAAGATATATTTTTAATTTTGAATTTCACCCTAGATTTGCTGCTTTAAATTGTGTTGCTTGAGTAGACTTACAAGTATATGGTTCTCCATTTTCCTTCTACCTTATTGTACTTTGAATCTTCTGTCATGTGTGAGTTTCTCTATTCTGTTGCTTGATTTTGTGCAATAAGGACTGCCTTCTCTCCTAATGACTGTATCTTTCTCAAGGATCACCATGCAACCTGTTTTTGCTTTTAGGTTGTTGAAGCTGTACAAGCAGTGAAGATGACAAATGCGAGGGGAGAAGTTAAATATCCAATCAAGGTTGGTGGCTCATGGTTTAGTATTAAATTTGTTAGCTTGTTTTGTAGAGATGGTTTTTCTGTTATCATGTTACTAAATCCAGTGAGCTTTATGTTGGATTTTATTTGAATACTTCTATTCTATGGTGCCAATCAATGGGTAAGAGGACGTCACATGTTTTGTGGATTTAGAATTGATAATTTCCCCTGAAGAATAAATGAATTTTTTCTTGTCAAGATCCTCTTAACCTTTAATTTGCAATATCCGATTTGTAATAATTTCATCTCCTTTCAGGGAATTAATATTCTTAAAGCCCATGGAAAAAGTGCTAGAGATAGCTATCTGTTAAAAGGATATGCTCTCAACACTGGCCGTGCTGCCCAGGGAATGCCGATGAGAGTTGCCCCTGCAAGGATTGCTTGTCTTGACTTCAATCTTCAGAGGACTAAAATGCAGATGGGCGTCCAGGTTTTGGTCACTGATCCCAGGGAATTGGAAAAGATTCGTCAGAGGTGATTAATTTTATGATCCTTTGAATGGTTATTGTAGCATAAATTAAAGTACTTTTGACAATTTACGCGCTCTGTTAAACTTTTGTGCATAGGATTGTAGGTATTTCTGTATAGCGTTTTCTGTTTATCTACTAGGTCGGCATGCATAGATGGAGTAAAAGATGTAATTTTATGCCTCTGTATTATATCAAAACTAATAATTTCTTCATAGTACATGCTCTTGAAATGCTGTTGTGTCTTTTTCCCTCTGGCAGTGCTTATGCTTGCTAAGAGACAGCTTTGTAGGCAGCACTGCTGTTCCTCAATTTAAATCTTTATAATATAGTGCTCTTTGAACTTCTGCTACTTAGTAGGTTACTGGACTTAACAGGAGTGTTTTCTTGCAGAGAAGCTGATATGACAAAGGAGCGTATTGAGAAGCTTCTAAAGGCTGGAGCAAATGTTGTTTTAACCACTAAAGGAATCGATGACATGGCACTTAAGGCAAGTCTTTCCCTTGATTTGATTCCTTTTAATATTCTTTATATCATTTGATTGTTTGTGTCAAGTGATTATGGAAATATGTGTCTCATAAACATCTAAGCTCTATTTTTATTCGCTGAAGATTGGACATCCATTAATTTGTATTTGACCCGTCATATAGACCATGCGATTTAGAATACTTGTACCAGCAGATTAGCAGCATCTTTGGAAGCTATGCAGCTGTTAGGAATATCTTCTGTGTAGGAAAATCCTCTTGTTATCAGACTGTCTTTGAGACATCAACCTTGTTTTTTTACTCTTTAATTTGTCTTTACATTTTTCTCAGATTTTCTTGTATTATTTCTGTTGAAAATTTGCTAAATTCTGACTTCATGTTGTTCCAGTACTTTGTGGAAGCTGGTGCCATTGCTGTGAGACGTGTTCGCAAGGAGGACCTGCGCCATGTTGCCAAGGCTACTGGTGCAACTGCGGTATATTTCTTGACTTTTTATCAGATACCATATATATTCCTGTCTTCAATAGTTTTCCTTTCAATCTTTGTTTTTAATATTAAGAGAAAGATTCAGCTCTGACATGACTAGGATCAGTTATAGACTCAAAAGTCTTGTAAATTTGCTAGAGTTCAGAATGTCAGTAAAGGGGCCAAGAAGATAAAAAAGAAAAAACTGTCATAAACCAGCATGTAGGGAAATGGAAATCTGACGTTTTCTACTGTAGTGAGTGATGAGTTTTTGGTAGTTTTTGGGTGATTTTTCCTGTCTCAGCGGTTGTTTAAAAGTTCACTTGGATTTAAATCGCAAAAAATAGAAAGACTAATGCAGGAGCATATAATTTGTTAACAAACAAGAAAAGAAAGGGGTACAAAAAAGAGGAGAATTGAGGGCAATAGAAGATATCAATTTATTCATATAATCAAGGGTTGACTATTACACTAAACAAGCCCTCTATTTATAGAGTAAAGAAACTGAAAGAACATCAAACCAAACGAACTTCTACACAACTAAAACAATATTGAAATATCATAACTAATCTTATCTAAATTTGAACTAAACATTATTTTAGAATTCTCTTTAAACTCTATCTCCATCTCCATCAAAGATAATTCTTTTTATATTTATGATGTACATGTGATGAGGATGAATATGTCCTACGGTTGTACAAAGAGCCTTTATTTTTATTTGTGATTTGTAATTATTATTTATTAATGGGTGTTTTTTTTGCTATATTTTAGGAGTTTAAAGACTTGGATATAATATTTTAGTAAGTTGCAATCTGATTATGGCGATTATAAAATAGGAGCCTGCAATGCCATGGCAGTTGCTTTTGTTTTGATTAATAAAATAATGTAATTGTGAGTTATTTTTTTTTCCCAATTTTCTTCCAAATTGATATTCGTGCATGAATTAACGAATTACGATGGTGTGTTATTGTCTTGCTCGCTTCTATCTGCATTAGTTTCAGAGTCGTGTTGCGATTCTCATAGACACCGCTGAGGAGACGACCCTACACTCACAATCATACCATGAATGGAGTTTGGAGGGAGGATGCAAGTTCAACAAAATATCATTTCGTTTAACCACTGTATCGACATAGATTTGACCCAACACAATATGTTGGGGGTTAGGTAGTGGCATGAAAGGGTGACCGTGGAAGATGACACGATGCGATAGAAGGCGTAGCAACTAACCAGCATGCGAGAGGGGGTAATGGAGAACTACCTGTTTCAAAAAGGCAGCATGTTTAGTGTTGCTACAAGGGGAAATGATTGGGTGAATCATGACTAGTAGTGGAGCGGTAACGTTCATAACATGGAATAACGGCTAGGGATTTGACACGAGAAGCAGGGGGTCCAAAACAGTAACCAATCCTTTCGAATTTGGTATGCCCTATCAATGGCCTGGACACGCTCTGCAAGGTTTAAAGCGGTATATGGTCCATTTTGATTCTAACGAGAACAGAATCGAACTCAAAATTTTCGGGTATTTAGTAAGTGGAACCGTCTGATCCAAATTTAATTATGAAACTGTTCAGGTTCATATCCATTCAGTTTACCTCGGTTCGGTTCAGTTCCCAAGTTTTGTGTTATAATTAAATTTTTTAATATTTACAAAGTTATATTAATTCAACAAATGATATGCTCAATCTTAGCTTTTACAAAATAACGTAATCCAATCTTATGTGTTTTTTGCGTCTTTCTTTAATGAGTTTTTCATAGATTTGATTGTTAAAATCACAGGAAGAGAAAGATAGTAAGCTCAAAATAATTAAGAGAGGCATTGTCAAACTTCAATTCGATTTCTCTAGAATGGTAGAAATGACATTACGGTAGAGTAATAGATTTGTATAAAAATTAGGTTAATTTGATTAAGTTAGCTTTGAACTGAAAATTAGAAATAGGAAAATCATATTTTTGGGTTTGAACTAAATTAACTAGTTAGCAAATTTATTTAAAAAATAAAATAATTTGACTTATTTAAAATAAATTAATTAAAAAAACTAGGGAGATTTGGTTCTTATTCGGTTCTTGACCTAAAACAAAATCCGTCGGCTCTCAATTCAGATATCCGTTTGGGTATTTAATTTAAGAAGAACCGCTCGGTTCGGGTCGGGAGATTTGTCCAGACCTAGCGGTGGGGAGGTGGTTTTGAAGTTGAAATATAGGAGTCCGACGGCATGTTGAGAGGAATTTTTTAATTAGGTCTACGCAGGAGAGAGTGATGAGGGTGAATATGTGCTACAGTTGAACGAAGAGGCATTATTTCTAGTAATTTAATTATATGTCCTTATTTGTTAATTTTAATTTAGGGACTTGGGTATGATATTATAATAATGATTATAATAGAGGAGCTGGCAGTGTCATGGAGGTGGCTTTTGTTTTAATTAATAAAATCTTATTATTATGAGATTGTCTCCAATTTCTCAATTCAAATCAGTATTCTTGTGCGAATCAACGAATTGTGATCGTGTTATTGCCTTGCTCGCTTCTGTCTGCATCACGTCTTGTTCTGTTCATATTATACTAATAAATAAGAATATCAATTTTTAGGTTGACCAGCTACCGCTGCCTCTGGTTATCTTGAAGTTTTTATGTGCTAGAAAGTCTTTTAAGGATTTTTATGTTGGCCTTTTGGTAAATTGATAGACAATTATATTACTTGTTTGTGCTTACAATTGATGTTCACTTAATGTTGTATTAATGAACGTTGTTGTAAATATGGATACAGACGAGAAAAATTTGAGCCAATGGAACTTCCAAACTCTGTTTTTGTTTTAATTGTATCCTAGTTAAGTCAAGAGTTGAAAGACTTGGAAAATAAGAAAACTGCAATTCATTCATAAATAGATTTTATTGGTATTTGATGGGCAACCATTTTATTCTTTTCCAATGCTGCAGGTTTCGACATTTGCAGATATGGAAGGAGAAGAAACATTTGATTCGTCTCTTCTTGGTTATGCTGATGAAGTAGTGGAAGAACGTATTGCCGATGATGATGTGATTATGATAAAAGGGACCAAAACTAGCAGTGCGGTATGGATTATATTTTCTGAAACCTTATTGTTTAGTTTTTAGTTCTAGAGTTTGCCACCCCTTGAACGGGTGCCATTGTGGGTCTATTCATATGTGTTTCAACTCGACCACGTTTCTTTTTATTCAAAGCATTGACAAATGGTCAAGATCAAGATTTATGATCCATTTTGACTTGGACATTTTTAGAGGATTATTTGATATGCCTGAATCATATGTTTTCTTCAGGCCTCATTGATACTCAGGGGTGCCAATGATTTCATGCTCGACGAGATGGACAGGGCTTTGCACGATGCTATATCCATTGTCAAAAGAACTCTGGAATCTAATACGGTAAACCCTGATGGTTGCTGTATTCTATTCTGAAGATTAACCTTGTTTTTGTTGCTCTCAGTTGTCAATTGTCACCATTCATTCCTTCTGTTTATCAAATCTTCTACACCCAGCAGTTCTTTTTTTGTTTTTTTAATCTTACTATGGGCTTGTACCTGTTTTTACATCATTTAAGGTAAATCAATATCTTCATAAATGAAAACCACACGAGTTTTCTTTGGAATTGGGAAAAACTAGTATAATTAAGCAATTACGTATAAATGCAGTCATGGATAAAAATGTTGCCATTGTTTTAAGTGATTCTTATATAGATAAGTACCTCCTGGTAGGTATAATCGACCTGCATGGGCTTCACGTATTTGGCTGGTTGATTTTTTCATCAAATGGGAAAGCTAATGTTTTATAGCCTGAATAGAAAAACAAAAAAGGTTCAGGACAACGTTTCACTTGATTTTTTGCAATATAATCGAAACATAGGTAGTTGCTGGTGGAGGAGCTGCTGAAGCTGCCTTATCTGTCTATCTGGAAAACCTAGCCACTACTCTTGGATCTAGGGAACAGCTGGCTATTGCAGAGTTTGCGGAATCTTTACTAATTATACCGAAGGTCATCCATGAAGCAAAAATATTTAACTCTCAGATCAATCTCTTATTCTCATAGCTCGTCTTTGGATTTCTTAACAAACTTTGGAATATTTCTCTGCAGGTTCTTGCTGTGAATGCTGCTAAAGATGCAACTGAGTTGGTTGCTAAGCTACGTGCTTACCACCACACTGCACAAACCAAAGCAGATAAGAAGCATTTATCAAGGTACTTGATCGATTTTTGTTTTTAAAGAATGTAAGGTTTGGCTCCAGCATATTGTAGTTTGATTCTGAAATTACCAAGTATTACATTTCTTCTAGCCTTTTCTACCCAGTATTGGTCCAATGGATTGCTAATATTCTTTAGCAGTGATTCAAATTCAGTTTCAATTTTGTTTCTTTGTGAATATATATTAACCATTCGTGAGGATATACCTGGTGATGAGTAGAATATTGGATGACGAAAAAGAAGTATATGTACTTAGTATCCCTGTTTAGAGCTTGATGATCGAGTTGTCTAGATCTTCTAGCAGACGCAACTGTCTATGGTAAATAGGAAAGAATGTCTAGACATACGATCTGCATTGGTCATAACATCGGATCCTTCAGTTCTTGGAACCTCCCCCTTCCTGTTAACGCTATTCTTTATTTCATTTGATGGGAAACTTTAATGAGGAACCTACATTATTGTCATAAATTAAGATTTTTTGTTCTTATACGGTTTTTCTTTCTTTATTTTTTTGTCAAACTGGTTTAACGTTTTTCAAGATGTTCTCTGACCATTCCTTCCCCTTACGGTTGCAGCATGGGTCTTGACCTGGTGAAGGGTACTGTACGAAACAATTTAGAAGCAGGAGTGATTGAGCCTGCAATGAGCAAAGTGAAGATAATACAGGTGCGTGTCTGTAATATGAAATTTGAGCTTTTTAGCACATTATAAACGTCTGATTAAATGTTTCATGTTTTTTTTTTTTTCATTGGTCAGTTTGCAACTGAAGCAGCAATAACTATTCTTCGTATCGATGACATGATCAAGCTTGTTAAAGATGAAAGTCAGAACGAAGAGTAATTTTTCACACACAAGAAATGAACGATGAGCGTTGAAAAGGTACACTGGATGCTTCGGGGAGGGATTGGCTGCCTTTTTAAAGTAGTTTTGAATTCATTTTATATGCTTTGAAGTGTCCGTCGAGGATGGATGATAATATTTATTGCCTTCATATTACGTATCTCAGCTGGTTTAATGAATTTAATTCCCTGGTATGTGAAATTGTCATTATCGATTTTGTGATCTGAATTAAATTGTTTAGTTCCCAAAAACATGAAAGTCATTTTCAAATCATCATTGTAGTTTCATTTTTGTTTCAACGGTTTTTGATTTGTCAAGTGAATGAAATGATTTCGGTTCAGTTTTTTGTCGAAATTCTTTAGTTATAAAAAAAGGGCCCTTATCTAGCATGTAATCGTACCCAGCAGTAAAATTTCATCTTTAAGGCTCCATCTATTCAATGAAAATATACTTGTTTTTCCTTTTTATTTATCCCAAGTTATAGGTCTTTTTTTGAGTGTAGTGAGTTTTTAAGTTTTCTAATATGTTCATATTTAATATGCCTTGTTATCAATAAATCTGAATTATTTTGAGGGTATATTAGAAAAATGTAGGAAAATTATATTTTTTGACTATATTAATTATATTTTTAATCTGTGTGAAAATAAAAATAAATTTATCTTTGTGAAGATGTATATATTTAGCCAATACTAATAGTCAATTAAAATTTCAAGTGAAAGTTAACAGTTAATTTAATTAAGCATTTTGTTTAACTTTTCAATTATATATTTCATAATGTCTTTTTTTTTAATCAAAATTCACGAAAATTTTAATTTAATTTTTTACCAAACATGGGCTTAATGAGATAAGATAGTAATAAACAAGAGAGGAAAAATAAGAAACTTGATAAAGAGGAAAATATTAAATTGTGGTGTCTCGTTTGTCTCTTAAAGAGTTAGCTCTATATAATTCTAGACATGTATTTTAGAATTTATAGAGGTATATATATTTTTTAATTTGTTTGATAATCTTTTTAATAATTCATATTGATATTGAAGATGCTCTTAGACCATGTCTAGGAGGCATTTTTTCAAGCTATCAAGTCATTTTATGACCGTTGGCAACTCAGGAGTGGGTCCAATGTAGCTATTGCTTCTGATTGCATTTTGAATAAATTATCATCAATTTCAAATATGCCCTTTAAAATAGTCAAATATGATGATTGGACGAAATACATATAGTCAAATATGATGATCGGAAGAAATATGTATAAGTAATTCAAATTAATAAAAAGGGTAACATAGACTTTTATCATTTTAGTTGATAATTTCAAAATGATAGAAGTAAATACCTGATAGCAATAGGGTCCATTTTTGAGTTGTCAATGGTCATAAAATGACTTCAAATCTTGGTAAATCCCTCCAAGCAGGCGCTTAGATTTGACAATAATAATTAAAAATCACAAAGTTAAAATCGTGTGATTAGTCTTCTTTAGATTTTTCATTCCATTTTGGTTCTCTCTTGACAACTGGGTTAATAGAGACTATTTTTGTTTAAAAGTTCTGCTATAACGTGATATATCATCATGTGGCTTTGGTGGATAAGTGAGTAAAACCACAATGTAAATAGGAAAAAAAATAAAAAAAAATAATAATAATAATAATAATAATAAGAAAAAATGAAATTTAAAAATCTTGTTGGCCTTCACCATGTTCGTCCCAGTAGGCTAAGAATCGTCGTTTTTTGGAATTGAGTTTAAACGTTCAGGGGTTCATATCTTCCTTTGTCTTCCCTTTCATTCTCTTTTGATGTAGGACGAAAATGTGAATCATAATGAAAATGCCTTGTTCGTAACACACGAATGAATGTTTACTCTAATTTCACTCGAAAGGGTGTGATAACTATATGGAATCCACCAAATAAATATTGGAATCAACTAATTAACGGGAAAACATCTTATCAATCAAGAGAATAATGTCTAGTTGGAAAACATCTTATCTATCAAGAGAATAATGTCTAGTTTACAAACTCCTAAACAGATATTTAAGGACTCAAAACAAATCCTAATACTAATGAGATTTTAATTCTATAAATAAATTCAACTAAAAAAAAAATCCAATTAAAATAAAAAATCGTAAATGACAAAAATATCCTTAAACCATCTAAAGACATAAAAATGTTAAAACGGCCACCCAAAAGTTATGTATGTTTTCGTAGATCCTCCTGATCTTTTCTTTTTTTCAATTATTTATGATTTTTTGTTTCCCTTTTACTTCAAAACAAACTCGAGCTTCAGTTGTTATCTAGATACAAAAGCTTATCAGAGGAAAACTCACTGTTTGAATTTATAATTGTCATAAAATGTTTCCTTTCCACTATAGAAGTTTCATGTGCTTTCTATTTTGGCGCAACCGTAATATTTTTATCCTTCCACTTAAACTTTTAGGCATTTTCTCTACTCTTATGTATGGCATCCACATCAATTTGACACAATCAATCTAATAGAATATGACACCTATCCAACTGGACAAGATCACAAATAACCTTTGATTGTGACAAGTCCCAAATGACAAAGGTATCTTACAAATTTGAGTCAGCCAACTTAATCCATCCAATTCAATAAAGATCTGGACTTGGTTCGTTTGGCAGCTTCAGATGATGCATCAACTTCTTCGTGATCAGATTCTCACAACTACAATTGTTTATGATCAGACTGCCAACAGCACCATTGGAGTGAAAGATGATTTCAAGCTAAGTTAAATCCTCCTACTCAGGTGAGTATAAGATTTCTCGGCAATACATACAAAATCTCCTCGTTCTTCTCTACAAACTTTATCAACATATTCTTCCTCTTCCTCTTCCTTATCTTTGACATTTGGCTCACTTTTTTCTACTGCAAGTCTCCTGTTATTTCTCTATGAACTACAGGCTTCGGGATTCGTTCATGGTTGATTTCCTTATTGCCAAGTCGATGATTTGCCCATTCTTTCCAACAACGTGTAACAAGAATTGATGAATCTCTTTGATCTGATTAGTAAGATCGTCAAGCCATTGATTTTGAGCGCTCAAGAATACCGTAGTAATTGGTATGCCAACTATGGATATAGATCAAAGATATAGAGACGAGGAAAATCTACTCTAATACCACCTGATGCAGGACAAAAATGTGAATAATAATTAAATTGTTTTGTTCGTGACATATGAATGGGAGTTTGCTTGAATTTCGTTCGAATGGACATGATAACTATATGGAATCCACCAAATAAATATAGGAATCAACCAATTAATGGGAAAACTAAAATATGTTATTAATTAAGAAAAAAATATCTAATTTACAAACTCCTAAACATGTATTTAAGAACTCAAAAAAATATAATCCAAACGAGATTCTAATTCTATAGATATATTCAACTAAATTAAGAAACTGAAAAAACAAATAAAATGAAAACTAAAAAATTGCAAAAGACAAAAATATCCTTAAACTATCTAAAAACATAAAAATGTCAAAATCGGCCCCTAAACAATGAAATTTAACCATGAAAGTTTGACTACATAATCCGAAAAAATTACGCAGATCCGAAAAATGTTTCTAGATTGTACTCATGGACGAAAATTCAACATTCGAGCTGAAAAGTTATACATGTTTCCATAGATCCTCCTGATTTTCTATCTTTTCCAATTATTTATTATTTTCTCTTCTATGTGTCCCGCATTACCTACACTCAGTCACTCACTCCTTAAAAAGAAAATAATAACCCTAAAAATTCACTCAGTTAAAAGCATATAACATTTCCATGATAAGCATTAAAACCTGAATCGCGAACAATGTTTCATTCTTCCTGACAAAAGCAGTATCAATAACTTTGTTACAAAACCAAACAGAGTTAATTTTGAGCTGGTGTAATATGCACATCCAATGAAGCACCATGACAACACCACCATGATATTTTATTTCCATTTGATTTTTAGATAAATATGCTGAAATTAATGAAATTCAGAAATAACTGCACAATACGGAAGATGAAAAATATTTTTGTATAAGAAAAAAGCATCAGCTTAAGATCACGTTCGTCTAAGCAATTTTTTGTTATTTTATTTTATTTTTATAAGAAGGAAAAAAGTTAGCGTGGGAGTACAGGTGCAGTAATCTACCTTAACAAGATTAAGAGCAAGGACTGAAGAGAATTAAGAATATTGAAAAGACAAGTAACAAAAAATTTTACTTTATTGTTTTCAAATATGTTTGCATGGATTACTTCGAACTTATCTGATAAGTTGAAAAAAAAGAGAGAGAGAGAGAGAGAGAGAGAGAGAGAAAAAACCTGTTTTGACAGCTTATTTTGCTTCTGTCCAACTTTGATCATGTAAATTTATTTATTTTTTATCCTTTTTTTTTATCACACGTAGGAGTAAGTTATTTAAGCTTAGCCAAACATCCATATAATCTAAGCACAAGAATGGAATTTTGTTATACAGAAACTATGAAAAGATTTCAGTACATAGCCATTCCTTACGGATGAAATTGTGGTGTTTCATTTTTAAGACGAAATATGGATTTTCCCTCTTTACTATATTATTCTTTCTCAAAAGCAGTACTATTAGATTTCTACGAAAAGCTTTAGGCAGGTCCTGCTTATAGATCAGAAGGAAAAGGGTAAGATAGTTATAAATTTCACAATGGCAAAGGAGATCATGTAGATTGAGAAGTGGAAATGATTATTCTCTGCAAAAATTACCCAGAAGTATTTCGTAAAACCATATACGACCTTTTTTCGGTAAGAGTTATTCTTGGGTGACAACCCTTGGACTTCTAGGGATTGTCACAGTGGCTTTTGCCTTTTGGAAATATTCTAAAGAAAGCAAATCAAAGGTACCATTCGTTTTGTTTATACGAACAAGTAACAACTTGACCAATTTACTCGAACGCCAATGTAATTCATTGAAATAAGTTAACAATTTCAAATTTTTTTTTTTTAATAAAATCATAATGTCCAAACAAATAAAATAGGTAGACATGATCTCCTTTATGTTTGAGTTTGAGGAAGAAAAGTTGAAGGTAAAATGTAATATCTAAAAGTAAAATCTCTCTCAATGTGAAATGTTTAGACTTTGCGATATAATATCTAAGTAGATGAATCTTTTAACATCAGATTTTATCGACATCTATTTATGAAATTAGTGCACATTTGAGACTTTTGATGAAAAATTAAACCTTACATAGTACACAACATGATAAAAGATTTTCGACACTGAAATTAACATCAAATGCTCCCAAAAAAAAAAAAAAAAAAAATAGAAAAAAAAAAGCCAATAATGTCCAAATCTTCCTTACCAAAGGATTACAAAACGTGACAGAATTTGGCATTCAATTTGAAGCTGGGAAAATATGCACATTCATTGAAGCAACAGTGGACCCTTCTGGGTTGTGATTGAGTTCAAAAGTGCAAACATCTCCAATTCTGAGCTTGTTGGATTCATAAAACTGTCTCCAGCCACGAGACATCATAGCACGATTATTACCAGCACTTTCGTAAAATTTTAGTTCCACTAACCATTTCTTGCCAGAAGGATCACTTAGATTTACGCTACTCTTCTTATTCAGGCAGTTTGATCTCCAAAATTCTGCTGGGATATGCTGAAATTCATGAATTTAAGGAATAATTGCACAATTCGGAATATCAACATGCTCGTACGTAAAGAAATAAAAAATAAAAATGAAGCACCGCGTTACAAGCATGTTCGACTAATTTTTTTGTTACTTTAGTAAACTTGGTATTGCCAACAAGTGCACTAATCTATATAAACTAGAGTAAGAGCAAGAATTGAAAGGAAAAGAATATTGCGAACCTACATTTCAGCCCCATTTTTTCAAAATTTTATTTTCAATCACGTTCTTTCACCAAAATAGGGCTCAAATATGTTGAAGAAAATGTAGGGAAATCTGAATACTTAATTAATTTCAAGGCACGAAAAAACGTTATCTTTTAAGAGATGTTTCTCCTCTATCCAACAAAGTCACAATTGGGGTATGATAGAAAATCTCTCTCAGAATACAATGGAGACGTTTGATTCAAATTGTGACTATTTGATCAAATCAAGAAGATATTCAAAAATAACTGATTGATGCCAATAGAAAGAAAGAAGAATAAGTTTTTTAATGTGTTTTGCAAACGAGAATTCGCCCAGAATTTATAAAAATTGAGGCAACCGTTTGAATAGGTATCCCTTGAAATCTTTGCATACATCTACTGGAGATGACTGTTAAAAAACAAACAAATGCACCTATTCAAAAACTTCTGAAAATAAAATTCTCTTTCGGGGGCGTTGCCCCCGAGCCCCATGGGGGGTGCTGCCCCCTCGACCTGATCGGGCAGGTCGATCTCCGTTACGCAGCGACAAACACTAGTCAGGCGCGGCAAATCATTTGCAAAACAAAAATAAATACATGCAAAATGATGAAAAATATGTAACAAAATATGAGCTTAAAGAAAATTATACAATATCCAAAATCGAGTATACAAAGATTTGTACGTAAATTTTCTTTGTAAACATATCTGTATAAGCTACTCTATCCTTATGAATTAGTGAATTACCGAGTAAAATAAAAAGAGCAAACTATTTTGACATAAATGTAAACATTAATTTCAAAGTAAGTTATTTTACTTATTTCCAACTTTGATGAAGCAAAAATTGTTTATTTTTTATAACTTATTTGTTCACTTAACCAAACATCCATATAATGTAAGCACAAGCAAAAAAAAAAAAATTGTTATATATGAACTATGGAAGAAGATGAAGATATATATGTATATAGTGGGCATAACTCACCACCCAGTTGCTTTTGGATGTAGGTGAATTGTGGCGTTGTATTGTTATGGTAAAATATGGATTATCGCTGTCATGGCATGAACCACCTGCATTTGCTGCAATTTTTCGCACAAAATAAGGAATTAGCGATGTTAGTGAATCGAGTAAATTTAATCATTCCTCGTTGGACTTTAATATTGTTACTATTTACTCACAAATCGTTCCATATAATTACCCATTCACCACTCATCTAACTATAATCTCTCCAAATAATGAAAAATTAAACATTTATAACAGAAATCAAACACGACAAACTTTTTAGTTAAGGGTTTGTTTGGTACTGATTATAAGAATTGATTTTTTGACCATTAAAGAGAAAAGTGAGTCTCACTTGTGATGAAGAAGTAAAAAATGACGATTGAAATAATAAAATAACGGTCAAAAATTTGATTTTTTTGGGTGAAAAATTGCTACCAAACCTGAGCTAAATCTTGACAACTTGGAATTAAGGATTAAACCCATGGCATTTCTTCTCTAGAAGAGAATATTAAGAAAAATTCCTATTAATTTCTTCAAAATTCCTTGTTCCATTGCTCAATTTTAGCTCGCCTCTCTTCACTACCTTCCCAAAAAGGATTGTGATCCCTCCTTCCACCTGGGCTCCTGCTTCAGCCTCTTACGACTATAAATTGTACTTTTGCGCGTCATGCTTATATCTCCTACTATGACTGTGATGGCCATGAGAGCTCTCTTCATAGTTATGGTGCCCGTAAGGGCTTCTGCTTATGCTAGCCTTTTCTTGCCAGTACTTCTATTGATTTTGAATTGGGTTTTGAACCCATATCTTCCTAATTGGAGGTTTGGAATTAAAGGATTTGAATTGGGGTTCTGATATTTCCAAACTCAAGACTTCGAAAAAAAAAAAGAGAAAAAAAAAAAAATCCGATACCCAAAACGGAAGACAAAACTTACTCTTGATGGCTTCCAAATTATTAGATCCTTCATTTGTTTTGGCTAAACTCTCGTCGAATTCTTTCTCACAGGCAGTAAAATCAAAAACAAAAGCGTTGAAATACATTTCTCCAATGTGTTTAAACACGACAACATCTCCAACAGAGAGCTCATGTTGACGAACAAAGTCACCCCATCCCTTTTCGAAACACGCCATACTGTTACCATCTTTGCTGACCTTGACCTTCCAGCTTCCCTTGCCACTCCTTATAATTGCTGATTTCTTTACATTTACTAGACCTTCACAAAAAGATTTTGGTAGGGCCTGCCCATAGATCAAAATTATCAAATGGAAAAAGATGGTAAAATGTTATATCAATGGCAAAGGAGAATCAGCATCCACATAAACCCAAAAGATTATTTTCTTAGAATTATTCTACAGAATATCTATTCTTTTCATCAGTTAGATTGAAAAGAAGCACAGAAGAAATTGACGTTAAAGAATGCAAATCCAAGAAGAAAAACATACCAATTTAGTGTGAAAATCACGTGTCATAACTTTGAAAAAACGTTTTGCTGCTTGAAGGTTTTCTTCCATTTGTTAGAACCCTAATATTCAGACTTTTTTCACCATTAATCTTGAATGAAAAAAAATTCATTTTTGCTTACTCGTGGCAGAGAATCAAAGATTGATAAGTAAGGTAAAGGCACTAGGTAATGAAGTTGTGAATTGACAATTGAATGATATGTGATCGAGGAAATTTGTATCAGTAGGAAATTAAAATAGTAATTTGACGTCATTTTAATTATATATTTTTTAATAAAATAATATTATATGAAAATTTTAAAAATTTTATTACTTTTTAATCACACATTTTCTATCAATATACTATTTAAAAATACATTTTTATAAAAATAATATAATTCAAATAATGGGTTATTTTATAGTTTCTTGTAGGATTGTTTTTTCACTTATTTATGTAATAAAATATCTTACATGTCACTATTAAAATAACAGAGCCAGTTTTTGTGCCTATTGTTTCTATGGACTTGTGCCCTGCTACTGTGTCTCACTACCAAAATGAGGGAAAAGCTATTTGCACATGTTCAATTGCACAGTAGACCCTACATGTGATTCCATATATAAGGTCCATCTCCATGTGCATGTACCTGTACATATTTGTGCAAAGTAACGTGCAGGTAGCACAATCCCTAAAATAAAAGAGGCTGTTTTTCTGGCCACTGTTTTTATGGACTCGTACCATGCTACCGTGTCCCTGAAATTTTTTTATTGTGAAAAACATTTGTGGACAGTATTTTGTAATAAATAATTGTGCACTGTAATGGTTTCATTGAATGTTTGCGTGTGAATTGGAGAAAAAAACTGTTGTGACAGTAAGCATTTTTACTTCTTCACGCCTTTCTTTCTTTTTCCTCATTCTGACAATCTCTTTTGTGACAGCATTTTTACTTCTTCACGCTATTTCTTTCTTTCCTTTTCATCTTAATACGTCTTCATTTTCCCACACAATGATCCATGTGTCTCTAACTTTCTCTTCATGAAACTTTACTATTTTTGTGAAATGTATAGTTCTTAAAATTTTGGGAATTTTTGTGTCTTCTGTTTTGTTTGAGTTTTGAATGATTTTGAGGTTCGGGTTGTTGGTTGGACTTAGGCGGCATAGGCATCTTCTTCAT
>NC_036239.1:15424216-15442535 GCF_002742605.1 Olea europaea var. sylvestris
TTCTCATCACAGTTTTTATTTAAATACAAAGCTGAATCCTGAATGGGAATTGAAATCTGTTAAATTCCGCTGTGCATGTTTAAATCAATTCCCAACAAAAGAGGCTGTTTTTCTGGCCACTGTTTTTATGGACTCGTACCATGCTACCGTGTCCCTGAAATTTTTTTATTGTGAAAAACATTTGTGGACAGTATTTTGTAATAAATTATTGTGCACTGTAATGGTTTCATTGAATGTTTGCGTGTGAATTGGAGAAAAAAACTGTTGTGACAGTAAGCATTTTTACTTCTTCACGCCTTTCTTTCTTTTTCCTCATTCTGACAATCTCTTTTGTGACAGCATTTTTACTTCTTCACGCTATTTCTTTCTTTCCTTTTCATCTTAATACGTCTTCATTTTCCCACACAATGATCCATGTGTCTCTAACTTTCTCTTCATGAAACTTTACTATTTTTGTGAAATGTATGGTTCTTAAAATTTTGGGAATTTTTGTCTTCTGTTTTGTTTGAGTTTTGAATGATTTTGAGGTTCGGGTTGTTGGTTGGACTTAGGCGGCATAGGCATCTTCTTCATCAACTAATGATTCACCGGAGGTGAAGGACGTGGTAAGTGATGCTGTGGCGAAGAAATGTTTGAGGGATGAAGTTCGATGTGTTGATTTGGCCAATAGTGATAGTACGAAGCAGTCGGAAGTGATCATATCGTTGGAGGCGGTGATGGAAGGTGGGCCTCGATTTCTCCGATAACTATAGGTATGATTTTTTCATCTGCACGTGCTTTGTAATGGGTGTTTTTTTCAATATTCTTTAGTGATTTGCTTCTGGAAATACGGTTGTGTTAGTATATTCAGTTCCGGGTTTTTATTAAATTTTCTGGAAATACGGTTGTGATTATCACTCTTAGTTTTTGTGTTTGAGATGAAACAAACAGGGATGAGCATTTGCCGATAGTCGTAAAGATTTATTTGTAGAGATGAAAGCTGTAGACCTCTTGCTTAACTTTTGCTGTAATGACTGTATTTGGTATGAACTTCCCCAAGGTATGAAGACCCGTAAGCGAACACTTCAAATATCTAATATTGTTGTTACAGTGTCAAAAAGAATTTGAAAGTAGTTTTTCATTTTTTTGCAGCGTACTTGTCGTTCTTTGCACATGAACTCCTTTCTGATAAGAGCCGAGAAGATATTCCTCCGATAAGTGACTATTACCTTGTTTTAAGGGTGTGAAGCTATGATTAAATCTGTTTGGTCCATCATTTGTAACGACTTTGCTATTTCAACTAAGAGATGAAGAGGAAGCACCTTTACTAAGATTTTTTTACTTTTCTACGTTATATCTTTAACGTGTATAAAAAAAAGGCACATAAAATTAATCTGCACTTTAAAAATTCAAGACAGAACTCACATTATACGTGTGAAATAATTTATTTATTTTTTCATTTGATTTAACACATCCAAATATACGCAATGATGGATACCATATACACATAGGATAATCAAAATTCCCAGTCAAAGATATGCTTTTGTCTTTCATTAGTGTGGTGTGGAACACTGCCCAATTAAGAGAATAGTACAAAAGCTGAATCATTTATTTAAGAAATTCAACACTTTACACCACAAGGCTACAGGACATAATTTATTTGGATATGACCACCAGTCCATAAATTGACAGTGAAGAAAATTCTTGACCAGTGAGATTGGCAGAAAAAGTAATATTTAATTCGAATTTCATTTAAAGTGAAATGATCCTTACTCTTAAATCAGACACGAAAATAATGAATAAAATATTTTAAAGAAGTCGAGATTCCTAATTTTTTGTTCATGCAAGCACGGAGATCAAAGCAAAATAACACGCTAAGGAAATCCAACAATTTTAATTCAGACTTTAAATAGAAACATAATTTAAAAATATTCATGTAACAAATAATCACAAACGATAAATCAGTTTTTAAAAATAAATGACTATGACAAGAAATAAAATTACTCGTTGAAATCAAGATTTTCATCAGCAAAAGTAGGCACAACCACACCATCGAACCATCACGCTCCGACACGACCCGATCTAACCTGTAAGGTGTAGGAAAAGGGTGAGTACATGGGAATACTCAGTAGGATATCATATTTCAATGGTGCAATCCCGAATAATAATTTTAAGACATGTGTCAGAATATCATACCGTCGCATAACTTTAAAATCCGGTAAGAGCTCACATCATAACATTTCATTTCATTTCATTTCATTGTACCGGAATGGCCATATCATTCAATCATACATTGATACCATAACTTTACTTTCATAAGTATAAAATTCGTCAACATGTAAAAAAAATAATAATTAAACGGGACATTAAAAAAAATACTGCACCTCATATCCTACCTTATTAAACTACTTTAATTTTGGAAGTTAAAACAAAATCACGTTCCCTTCTTTTCTTTTCTTTTTCTGCCTCTTCTAACTGTAAGCAATGCACTTATATTTTTGTGTGCCTATTTCGTGTGGTGCATTCCATATACATATGCAGTAACTTCTATGGGATAACGTGTGAGAGATATAGGGAGATAGTGGATGATTGGATAAAGTGGAGAGAACTGTATTTGAAACAAAATGGGAGACTAAGTCTTATCAATAACCAACCACTCAGGGGCAACTTCCACACGTGGCGTCTTCTCAAACGAATTGAAAAGGGAAATATTAATAAAGCTGCTTCTCTCTCTCACGTGGTTGCCATATCTTTTTATATCTCTCTCTTCAATATTTTTTTTTTAATTATTAGTTAACCAATTAAATCCTACCAAATTCTTCCACGTGAATCTTCCAACACAATGCATACTCAAATAAAATAATAATAAAAATAATCATAACAATATTTTAAGGCTAAATCTTTCGATCTCAATAATTTAAGTTCCATAAATCCAAATCCACTTTTTCTCGAGCCTAACATGCATGATTAAATACGAGCTTTCCAACGAGACCAATTTTCATATACTTATTGTCGCTCCGTCAACATCTACATTTTAACCCGAATAAAATTTAATTTTTACTTTGTATATATTTTAGTCCCTAAAATATTAAAATTTAGCATACATAAAACAAATTTTATTCTATGAAATTTTGGGTTACTACAATCTTCCCTCCTTAAAATATTTTCGTCCTCGAAAATTTACCTTGGTTACTCAAAGAGCTCTGGATACTTGGCTTTAAGCTCCTCTTCTTTCTCCCAAATTGACTCATCAAGTCCATGATTTCGCCACTGGATCTTGACTAAGGAAACCTCTTTGTTTCTGAGTTGATGTAGCTTTCTCTCCAAAATCATCATCGGGGTTTCTTCATATGATAAGTCCTTTTGTACATCCAATGTCTGATAACTTATTACATGATTGGGGTCATGAATATATTTTCTGAGCATCGATATATGAAACACATTATGCACTGTTGCAAGTTCAGGGGGAAGGCAAGTCGATAAGCCATAACGCCAATCCTTTCAAGGATTTCGAAAGGTCCAATAAATCGCGGTCTCAACTTTCCCTTCTTGCCAAATCTCAATACGCCCTTCATGGGTGCTACTTTAAGGAAAATTTTGTCGCCCACACTAAATTCCAAATCTTTTCTCCTACGATCTGCATAACTCTTCTGTCGGTCCTGTGCGGTCTTTATTCTGGCTCTAATCTTCTCAACTGCCCCAACTGTTCGTTCAATAATTTCAGGACCTAAAATTCTGTTCTTTCCAACCTCATCCCAATGGATAGGGGATCTGCACTTCCTACCATAAAGAGCTTCGTATGGGGCCATACCTATAGTGGCTTGGAAGCTATTATTGTAAGCAAACTCCACTAAAGGCAGGTGTGTCTCCCAACTACCTCCAAGATCCAAAACACATGCCCGCAACATATCCTCAAGGGTCTGAATGGTTCTTTCTGATTGTCCATCTGTCTGTGGATGATAAGCAGTACTAAACTTCAGTTTCTTCCCCATGGCTGTCTGCAAACTTTTCCAAAATTTAGACGTGAACCTCGGATCTCTATCTGAAACAATAGTAACTGGAACTCCATGCAATCTGACTATCTCTTTGATGTATAGCTGTGCAAACTGTTCCATGTTGAAGTTCACCTTGATTGGTAGAAAATGGGCTGACTTCGTCAAACAATCAACCACTACCCAGATAGCATTGTGACCTTTTGCAGTCTTTGGGAGGCCTACCACAAAGTCCATCGTTATGTGTTCCCACTTCCATTCTGGAATATCCAACAGTTTCAGTAGTCCTGATGGTCTTTGGTGTTCTGCCTTAACCTGCTGACAGATAAAACATTTTTCAATGAATTGACCAATTCCTCTCTTCATATTTCTCCACCAAAATGTATCTCGGAGATCTCGATACATTTTCGTACCACCTGGATGTGCTGAATACGGGGCAGAGTGAGCCTCTTCCAGTATCTCATTTCTTATACTTTCATCTTTAGGTACACATAATCTTCCTTTGAAAGTCAGGGCGTTATCTGCAGACATTTCAAATCCCATACGCCTGTTTGTGCCAACCTCAGCCTTTATCTTCTATAGGAATGGATCCTTATTCTGTGCCTCCTTGATTCGATCACGAAGAATAGGCTGAATCATAAACGCTCTTACTCTTGCTGTAGTCTGAGTCGGTGGCGTGATAACTTCTAATCTCAATTTCTCAAAGTCTCTTATCATGTGTTTCTGCACTGTGGGTAGAACTGTCAACTGTGATCCTGTCTTTCTGCTTAGGGCATCTGCAACTACGTTAGCCTTACCTGGATGGTAATGAATCGTGCAGTCGTAATCTTTTACTAGTTCCAACCATCTCCTTTGTCTCATATTCAGTTCCTTCTGTGTGAAGAAGTATTTAAGACTCTTGTGGTCTGTATAAGTTTCACACTTCCCACCATAGAGATAATGACGCCATATCTTTAAGGCGTGAACTACCGCTGCAAGCTCCAAGTCGTGTGTTGGATAGTTTTGTTCATACTGCTTCAACTGTCTCGAGGCATAAGCAACCACTTTTCCATGCTGCATAAGTACACAACCCAAACCATGCTTTGAGGCATCGCTATAGATCACAAATCCCTCTGAACCTTCAGGTATCGTTAATACAGGAGCTGAGACTAGCCTCTGCTCGAGTTCTTGAAAACATTTTTCACATTTTTCCGTCCACTGAAATTTCACGCCCTTTCTTGTTAACTGAGTCATCAGCCCTGCTATTTTTGAGAAACCTTCAATGAATCTTCTGTAATAGCCAGCCAATCCCAAGAAACTGCGGACTTCACCCACACTAGTCGAACTTGGCCAATTTGTTACTGCTTCTACTTTAGCAGGATCTACTTCGATTCCTTGGGCGGTAACCACATGACCAAGGAAACCTACACGATCAAGCCAAAATTCACACTTCTTGAATTTAGCATATAATTTCTCCTTTCTCAAAGTCTCAAGTACTATTCGAGTTGTTCCTCATGCTGCTTCTTATCTTTGGAGTACACGAGTATGTCGTCAATAAATACTATGACAAACTGATCTAAGTACTGATGGAACACTCAGTTCATGAGATCCATAAATATAGCTGGAGCATTGGTCAAACCAAAAGGCATCACAGTGAATTCATAATGCCCATACCGAGTCCTGAAAGCAGTTTTCGGTATATCGCTTGCCCTGATTTTCAGTTGATGATACCCTGACCTCAAGTCGATCTTTGAAAACACCGAAGCACCCCTTAACTGGTCAAACAAATCTTCTATTCTTGGCAACGGATACTTATTTTTGATGGTCAGATGGTTTAATTCTCGATAGTCAATGCACAACCTCATACTCCCATCCTTCTTCTTGACAAAAAGTACAGGAGCTCCCCAAGGAGATACACTCGGTCGAACGAAACCTTTCTCCAGCAATTCCTCCAATTGCAACTTCAATTCTTGAAGTTCTTTTGGTGCCATTCTGTACGGGGCCTTAGATACTAGCGCTGCTCCAGGAATTAAATCAATTGTAAATTCCACTTGCCTACCTGGTGGAATGCCTGGCAAATCTTCTGGGAACACATCTACAAAGTCTCACACAATATTAATATCATTAATAGTTGTTTCTGTATGTTGAGAACTGATAATGTTAACCAAGAATCCCTGGCATGACTCCTTTCTTAACATCTTCTCCGCTTGCATAGCTGATATAAGACGAGGTAGGGACTTAAACTTTGCTCCAAAGAAACGAAACTCTTCCTCTCCTGGTCTATGAAATAGCACTTCTTTTTGGTGACATCGAATGGTAGCATGATTAAGTCCTAACCAATCCATGCCTAAGATAACATCGAAGTCTTTCATTTCCAAGAGGTATAAGTCTGCCTCCAATATTTTCCCATCAATCTCTAACTTCATAGACTTAGTCATCTGGTTTGTGCAAAGAGTTTTTCCTAACGGAATGCTAACCTCTAATTCATTATTTGTTCTCACAGATGCAAAGTTGGACCTAGTGACGAAGGATGCAGATATAAAAGAATTGGCTGCCCCCAGAATCAAAAAGTACGTAAGCTGGCACATTGGATAATAACAGAATACCTGTTTTTTTTTTGTAATTATAATATTAGACTAGCAACCAAAGGACAGAAATGAAACGATATTTAGTCCTAGTTAAAAGAACATAGGTAGGTATGTAAACAAAATATTAATAAATACCTGCTATCACATTCGGATCCCGCTCTGCCTCATGCTGATTCAGTGCGAAAACTCGGGCCTTTCCTTTCTTGTTTTGGTCTTGATCATCATCCTTCTTCTTTGGAGGCTCTGGACAGTTAAGAACGATGTGTCCGGGCTTACCACACCTAAAGCACACATTCTTCCCGAACCAGCATTCACCCATGTGGAGTTTATTACACTTAGGACATGGAGTAATACTTCCACTCGTCCCACCAATGCGAATTCCTGTGTTTGGCCTTTTATTCTGCCAATTGCGTCTGTTCTTGTTTTGATCACTCCACTTCCTTTTCCCCAACGACTCCTTACTCTGCTGGGCATACTGTTCAAATGAGGTCCTCTGATATGAAATAGCATGAGCCCTCTCCAACATTTCACGATATGAGGTGAAACGATGGGACATAATGATCATGCCGATCTCAGGGCGCAGTCCATTCTCGAACCTCCTAATCTTCTTAACTTCTGTATCCACCAAGTGCGGGGCATACCTCGAGAGCTGCTCAAACTATCTTTCATAATCAGTAAGTGACATGTTTCCCCGTCTCAGCTGCAGAAATTCTGATTCCTTGAAGTCCCTCAAAGCTTGTGGAAAATATTTTGCCAGCACTTTGTCTTTAAACTGCTCCCAAGTCAGATTACGTTGCTGCTCTTCCGTCCTTGTACGTGAAACAGATTCCCACCAGTGACCAGCTGCTCCAATTAACATAAATTCTGCGCATAATACTTTCTGTGCATCCGTACAAGCAATGTGTCGAAATATGCGCTCCATGCCTCTTATCCACTCTTCGACAACCAGTGGTTCAGAATTACCGTCGAAAGTGGAAGGCTTGTACCTGCGAAACTGCTCAACCACTGAGACACCTCCAGGGGTAAAATGCGGTGCATTTTGTTGTGGCGGTGCATTTTGTGGTGGAGGTGCTTGATTTTGCCTGCTCAACTCTTGTACCGCTCTTAGTAAATCGCGCATCAAATTCGTATGAGTAGGTGGTGCCATTTCCTAAAATTTAATATGAAGTTACAATCACATTTCAGCACTAAGTCTATCACGTTATACTTAATTTTATCGTAATACATGTCATCAATTTAGTGGAAAAATAAAGTGCATGTCTTAAAGATTTAGAAGTAGGCAATCTAAAATATTGAAATTATTGAAAACATCTAAGTGCATTCATTTTCTTACCCTTCTACATACCTTAGAGTCGTCGGAGGGTGGTCGATTGTGGTTGTTGAGTGCTAAAAATCGCTAGCATAATTAATAACTTTAATTTAACATTATCGTTAAATTCATAGGTTTTTCAGAAAATAAAATTTTTTTTTTTAAACAACGTCACGCAAGGAAAAACAGCTAGTAAAAAAATATATATATATTTTATTACACGTAACATTTAAAACACGGAAGTACAATATTTATATAACATCATCGAAATAATAATAATAATTATTATTATTACTATTAATTACATATATATATATATTTTTTTAATTGTTTACGTCACATGAACAACACTACTACCCGTGAATAGTGATGTCACTGTTCACGTCTCCAAATTTTTTTATTTTTTTTATTTTTTGGGAATTCAATATCTAACTCTACAAGAAAGATAGTCTTAAACTTCAAAATAAGTTCCTAAGATATATATACATAGTCAAGCCCCAAATAAGTCAAAGTACACTATTCCATTTTACCACTAGTTTAGAGATATGGATATTACGGATATATATATTTGGCAAAAGACAAAAAGCATTATTTCTCATGAAAGAAAGAGCCGTCCACGTGAAAGAATGTTCACGTCTCTGCACAACGCATTTTATTTATTTATTGTTTTTTCTTTCTTTTTTTTTTCAGCATCTGGATAGATAATAATGGATTTCATTTGAAGAGTAAAAGGTATATTTTATGGCTAAAATTTAGGACCAACTTATTATTTATTAAAGTCAATATAGTAATGGAATTGGTACTCCCAATGCCATCACTAGTACAAATAAATAAATAAATAAATAATGTAATATTTAAGAGTGTCAGGCATTACTATTCATTTATATTTATAAACAATAAACAGCTATTGTACACGTAAAATCTCACTTTTGTTGTCACTGTTCGTGATGAACAGTGACCCATCTCACTGTTCACGTGAATAGTAAGTTAATATTGACAATTTTTTTTTATATCACATAAAATCAAAAATGGGTCTACAGGAAAATAAACCTACGCTCTGATACCGAACTGTAACGACCCAATCTTTTTTAAAGGGTTGAATCGCTACTAAAATTTTTCATTCGAATTTGGGCAACTTGGAATGCCATAATACATATATAATTATGAAGATGTAATTTACTCAATTTAAAAAAATAATAATAATAAAATATATTAATTTATATATATATATATATATATATATATTTTTTTTTTTTTTTACTTTTCTACATTATATCTTTAACGTGTATAAAAAAAAGGCACATAAAATTAATCTGCACTTTAAAAATTCAAGACAGGACTCACATTATACGTGTGAAATAATTTATTTATTTTTCATTTGACTTAACACATCCAAATATACGCAATGATGGATCCCATATACACATAGGATAATCAAAATTCCCAGTCAAAGATATGCTTTTGTCTTTCATTAGTGTGGTGTGGGACACTGCCCAATTAAGAGAATAGTACAAAAGCTGAATCATTTATTTAAGAAATTCAACACTTTACACCACAAGGCTACAGGACATAATTTATTTGGATATGACCACCAGTCCATAAATTGACAGTGAAGAAAATTCTTGAACAGTGAGATTGGCAGAAAAGTAATATTTAATTCGAGTTTCATTTAAAGTGAAATGACCCTTACTCTTAAATCAGGCACGAAAATAATGAATAAAATATTTTAAAGAAGTCGAGATTCCTAATTTTTTCTTCATGCAAGCACGGAGATCAAAGCAAAATAACACGTTAAGGAAATCCAACAATTTTAATTCAAGCTTTAAATAGAAGCATAATTTAAAAATATTCATGTAACAAATAATCACAAACGATAAATCAGTTTTTAAAAATAAATGACTATGACAAGAAATAAAATTACTCGTTGAAATCAAGATTTTCATCAGCAAAAGCAGGCACAACCACACCATCGAACCATCACGCTCCGACACGACCCGATCTAACCTGTAAGGTGTAGGAAAAGGGTGAGTACATGGGAATACTCAGTAGGATATCATATTTCAATGGTGCAATCCCGAATAATAATTTTAAGACATGTGTCAGAATATCATACCGTCGCATAACTTTAAAATCCGGTAAGAGCTCACATCATAACATTTCATTTCATTTCATTGTACCGGAATGACCATATCATTCAATCATACATTGATACCATAACTTTACTTTCATAAGTATAAAATTCGTCAACATGTAAAAATAATAATAATTAAACGGGACATTAAAAAAAATACTGCACCTCATATCCTACCTTATTAAACCGCTTTAATTTTGGAAGTTAAAACAAAATCACGTTCCCTTCTTTTCTTTTCTTTTTCTGCCTCTTCTAACTGTAAGCAATGCACTTATATTTTTGTGTGTCTATTTTGTGTGGTGCATTCCATATACATATGCAGTAACTTCTATAGGATAACGTGTGAGAGATATAGGGTGATAGTGGATGATTGGATAAAGTGGAGAGAACTGTATTTGAAACAAAATGGGAGACTAAGTCTTATCAATAACCAACCACTCAGGGGCAACTTCCACACGTGGCGTCTTCTCAAACGAATTGAAAAGGGAAATATTAATAAAGCTGCTTCTCTCTCTCACGTGGTTGCCATATCTTTTTATATCTCTCTCTTCAATATTTTTTTTTTTAATTATTAGTTAACCAATTAAATCCTACCAAATTCTTCCACGTGAATCTTCCAACACAATGCATACTCAAATAAAATAATAATAAAAATAATCATAACAATATTTTAAGGCTAAATCTTTCGATCTCAATAATTTAAGCTCCATTAATCCAAATCCACTTTTTCTCGAGCCTAACATGCATGATTAAATACGAGCTTTCCAACGAGACCAATTTTCATATACTTATTGTCGCTCCGTCAACATCTACATTTTAACCCGAATAAAATTTAATTTTTACTTTGTATATATTTTAGTCCCTAAAATATTAAAATTTAGCATACATAAAACAAATTTTATTCTATGAAATTTTGGGTTACTACATCATTAGTTCCTTAACTCACATGCTGCCACTTTCTGAATTATTAGTTTATGTTGAACTAATAATATATGATGTAGTATTATGATGTATAGCTCCTTTTCTTTTTGGCCAAAAAGGCTTTTAAATGATCCGAGTAATAATTATTGTGCAAGGCTACGTAGTACGGACACTCTAACTAGAATAGCGTATCCGGTCAGACACGTGTCGATATCGACACTCTTCGAACACTCTATAATAATAATTTTCCTTTTTTATTATGACTATTATATATTTTTAACTCAAAGTTATTAGTAAATAATAAATAAGTACTCATATTTAAAAGATTTCAACAAAAAAATCAATAATAAGTATAAAACTAAATTTAAACTATATAAATGAATTTTTTTTAATAATTTAATGAACATGTCGATGACGTATCGTGTCGATACTTTTTTGAAAAATCACAATTCGACATATTCGACATGTATCTGTGTTGGTGCATCATAGGTGCGAGTAGACAAATAAGATGCCCGTTAGAGTGCAATATATAAGTTGGTGCCGAAGTTACTTCATTTCCACTTGCACACCATAACATCTGCAAGCACCTTATTTTGACTATATTATTCAGTAAACTAAACTCTTTTTTATTTTTATTTTTATTTTTTTTATGTTCTATCAGGTACTTCTCAAAGAGGCAAAAGTTAGATGTGAAAAAACTAAGTGATCGATATATTAAATTTTTATGATCATTTTCCATTTCAAAGTGATCAATATAGAAAATATGCTGTGGTAGAAAGAGAAAAATAAATAGTTAGAGCAAAAATAAAATTACATGGTATATTACATGAGAGTTGAATCTTCAACATGTCAATTGCATAACTTCAATTCTCTCTCTCTTGCAAAAATAGGTTTGTGTAATGGGCGATCAGAAGGGTACATATGGTGAGAGCAGTGAGCTACATAAATTTGAAAGTTGTTTGTTAAGTGTATTAGGTTAACATATATTGACAGACTTCATTATTTGGATGATTCAATCTTGATTTGGATTTTCAAAGGATGTGTTTCTGAGCTTTAAAATTGATAAATTCCTCACTCCATATCTCTTTCTGATTTACTCCTGCTTGTATCAATTGTACCTTGCCATATATTGGCAACAATGCTGTAAATAATATTCCAACAAGACTACAATTTTTTCCATGTTTGTTAACATGGTTTGCTTCTTTCCCGTTCTTTGTGAATCACTTGTACACGAAAAATATTAACTGAAATACTGCTATTATGTGAAAATTCTTTTTTTACTGTACTGCTTCTAGCTTCGGGAGGTTATTTGGGTGCGTTATCATCTTTATCGTAGAGGCTCTCTACTTTTGGTGGGTTACATACTTGCATGTTATTCTCTTAGAAAATTGTTGTGGGATTTCATTGGTTGATGCTTTTGACCATTATCTTATCCTTACTAAAATAAAAGAGGCACTTCTTGTGGCACTGATTTTATGGAGTCGTGCCAAGTTATTGTTTGCCAACAAATTTTTTTCTTTTTTTTTTTTTTTTTAAACGTTACACTTCAATTTCACACGCAACCATCAATTTCATTTCTCTTTCTTCTCTTTATTGACTTTCACATGTAATCATCATTTTCATTTTTTCTTTATTTTGTTTGTCTGTCTTTTCTAATTTTTCACACAACGATCAACGCTCTTTAATCCAATATTTTTTCTTTTTTCTTCTCAGTTTTAAGGATTTTCTAATAATTTTTTTTTGTGTTTTTTTCATTGAATTTACAATACAAAATAATATCGTTTCCATACGTTAAATTGTGAAACAACGTCGTTTTATTCCATTAATATGATAGAAGGAATGAATATATTATGTATATATAATTATATAATAATTATAGAAATATGTTAATAATTTAATTAATAATAATTGAATCTTGATCAATGTATGTTATATTCATTTATTATTTTAATATTTGAGATGGAATTTTTTTTCGAAAAATAGAAAAATCTAAGATAGTCACTAAAATCAAGAGTCGTAATTTTAAAGATTATCTTTAATAATTTCTCAATTTAGATGTTATCCGATCTTGGAAAAATTCGAATGTTATCCTTCACAACTCCGCAATCTATATGGTGTTTCATTTTACAAAAATTCAAATATTAGAACATTGAACGAAAGATAATGAAATAAAATATAGCCTCAAAAAATTAACTGATCGGAATTGTAACTATATTCGAATGTTATCCTTCACAACTCCGCAATCTATATGGTGTTTCATTTTACAAAAATTCAAATATTAGAACATTGAACGAAAGATAATGAAATAAAATATAGCCTCAAAAAATTAACTGATCGGAATTGTAACTATCATTTTACGTTAATACTAATAAAAAATTTAAATGATTTGAAAAATTAAAGAGCAAAAAATAGAAGTTGCGGGCCAAAAAAAAAATTATTATGAAGTTTTTTTATTTAAGTTGAAATAATTAAAATTAAAAATAAATATTATTTAATTGAAATTGTAAAAATTACATTTTATTATAAAACAAAAAAATTAAAAAGAATTTTAAAACAAACAAAAAATTATTTATAATATGAAGAAAAATAAATTTTAAAATGATTTTTAAAAAAATATAATAAAAACAAAACAAATTAAACAAAAGAAAGTTAAGAAAATTAAATAAAGAATATATAAATATTATTTAATTAAAATTTAAAAAATTAAGGTTTATCATAAAGATAAAAGATTTAAAAAATTTTAAATCGAAAAAAAATATTCATATGATGAACAAAATAAATTAAAAAAAAAAAACAAAACAAATACGGAAAAAAATGGCTCTATCAAATTCTCTGCATATTGAGAGTTTTCTCCATAACATGGAGAGAATCTCTCCGTAAAATTATAATTAATTTTTTTAATTCTTTTCTCATTATGATAATAATTAATTTTAATTAAATATTATTTATATATTCTTTATTTAATTTTTGTGACTTTATTTTGTTTAATTAATTAATTAATTTTTTTTTGAAAATTGAACAAGAGATGATAGAATAAATCATAATCTCAAAAAATTAAGCAAATCGAATTATAACTATCATTTTACACCAATATGCTAATAAAAAAACTAAATGATTTAACAAATCAAAGAACAAAAAAAAAAATTGAATTGCTGGCAAAAATTAAAAAAAAAGTTATTATAATTTTTTTAATTAAATTGAAATAATTAAAATTAAAAATAAATATTATTTAATTAAAATTGAAAAAATTACGTTCCATCATAAATTAAAAAGAATTTTAAATCGATCAAACAATTATTTATAATATGAAGAAAAAGAAATTTTAAAACAATTTAAAAATAATAATAAAAACAAAACAAATTAAGCAACAAAAAGTTACAAAAATTAAATAAAGAATATATAAATATTATTAATTAAAATTGAAAAAATTAAGTACTATCATAAAGAAAAAAGAATTAAAAAAATGTTAAATCGAAAAAAAAATTATAATATAAACAGAACAATTTAAAAAAAAAAAAAAGAGTTTCTTCCATAACACGGAGAGAATCTCTCCATAACATAGAAAGAGAGAGTCTTCATGTTGTGGAGAAAAATCTCTCTCCCTCTCTGTGTTATAAAGTGTTTCTCTCCATCATTCTGCTCCTTATTTATTTATTTATTTTGTTCATAATATAAATAATTTTTTAAAATTCTTTTCTTTTTATGATAAAACTTGATTTTTTCAATTTTAATTAAATATTATTTATATATTATTTATTTAATTTTCATAACTTTCTTTTGTTTAATTTATTATTTTTTTTAAAAAAAATTTGTTTTAAAATTTCTTTTTCCTTCATATTGTAAATAATTTTTTGTTCAATTTAAAATCTTTTTTATTCTTTTCGTTTTATGATATAAATAATTTTTTTTTTAGTTCAAGTTTTATCAATATCTATATGACCTCTATTTACCTTATCCAGTGTACTTCTACAGAAGTTTTTATCAATAAAATTTTATATTTACCAATAAAAAAAGTATTGATATCCTCAACTCTAAAACTTATCAAATAACAACAAAAACAAAACTCGATTAATTATCATTACATCTTTTCTACGCTATTATATACTAAATTACACCATTTTACGTGCATTGTATGTGCATCTTACTAGTATATCAAAAAATCTACCTTTTAACCACATTCTTTTAAAGATCATTATCCAAAATTATTCTTTCTACAATAATCATTGTCAAATAGTCTCTAAAGGCTTTTCTGAGTCATTGTCTTGAAAAATAAATTTTGTAAAATTGATTTTTTTTTAAAAATTATAGTAAAAATAGTTTTTTTTTTTTTTTTAAGTTTACATAAAATTATTACAAATTGAAAAGAAAATAATTTTTCAAAAAAAAAAATGCGGTTCACACATAGTGAATTGAAGACCAAAACAATCTGCTGTTTGACAATAGGAAAATGCCTCATTAATAGAAGAATTTGGCTAGATTGTTTGTCTAGAGATAGCGTGCCATTTTGTGATTGGATAAGAAATGTGATTATGTTTTAGACAATTCAATAATAGGACGTTTACGTGATATTATGCCAATCATTGTGTCAACTATTATGTCAATAAAGCATGATCAATAAATTAAAGGGTATAGGGTTCCATTCAAAACTAAAATGTGTAAATTTGTGTTCAACATTTTAATAAGGGTAGCCTTTATTTGACAATATTTTTTATACTCATTTTCAATAACATATTTTTACAATAAAATATTCTTCACGTAACACAAAATTCTTTTCTTTCTTATTCTTCCAAAATTAACCATTCAAAAATTCATTCTTGCCAAAAAAAAAAAAAAAAAAGGGAAAAAAGGAGATTTTATAAAAAAAATTTATTTTTTAAATTTATTATTATTATTTTTTTATTTTTATTTTTATTTTTATTTTTTTATCACCAAACCACTAATAATTAGCACATATTCTTCCTGCAATGGTCAAAATTTTGCCATGCCCTTGCTTTATAACCTAGGATTAATTGGGTGGCATGACGAAAGTGTTTCGACAACGACCCTTCGATGCTAAAGTCATAATCAGTTTTTAATTGCAAAGCAAAGATATATTGCATATCTTTGTGTGTTTGCCTGATTACCCTTATCTGACTTCAACTCTTCCTTATGTAGGCAGTTTTTCTATAAATTAATCACGCTGGTAGTCGAGGCGAATTGAGGACTTAAGCTGAACTAAAATGTAAAACATTTATCTTTTACTTATCAAAAAAATAATATAGCAAAATATTAATGGACCAGGGAATCACTAGGCTAAAGAATAAGACAGCTTCCCTCTAAATCCACAACCCTACTGTATAGAACCCTTCTAGAATACACACAGCAGGTTGAAGGGTATTTTTATTTTTATTTATTTTATTTTTTTGCACTATTTTATTCACATGGGATCCACCCCATGTGAGTTTTCTGTATTGTCTCTGTGAAACCATTTTTGTACAAATGGAAAAACTGCTAAATCCGCCACGGTTAATAGTTACTTTGGAAAAATAACGAAAACAAAAATTTTCTTGAAACAATAGGAATTGAATTTATCCAAACAAAATCAGCAGAATACCTTATTGAGTTGGAGGATACCAGATTAAATAGGGGATCTAAAATCTCTTTATCTTCTCAACTTATCTTCTAATGCCTTCACAGAAACCATCTCAGCATCAATTAGGAAATTGACACAAATGTGATCATTAGATCTGTCGATGAATAACTGGGAAGATCCCAGAGGAGCTATCTCACATTCCTTTTATTTCTGGACCTATCTTTTAATGACCTGATCCTTTGAGGCCCTCAGTTTAATACATTTTTAGAAGCTTCCTATATAGGAAATGCAAGGATATGTGGATTTCCACTTAGCATAAGTTGCAATTCGAATAAGGAAGATGGTGTCCCACACCCAAAATTTGAAAGAGTCCTGCTAAATATACAATTATTGAATCTGAAAATGAGCATTTTGGTGTAGGGCCTAAGATTGATTGGGATTACATATTTGGTGCACTAAGATTTGTTCGGGGTTAGGGCATCTCCAATAGATGCACCAAATCACCAAAATACATCAAATTTTGGCACAAAACCTCTCCAGCGTGACACCAAATTTTGGTCAAATTCACCTTTTTTTCTATTTGTCAAAATAATTGATTGAGGGTATTTGTGTCATTTAGTTATATATTTTTAATAAAATAAATTTTTATTATTATAATTCTTATTATGATTATTATTATTAATAATAATAAAATAAATTTTAATAATGAAAAAAATAAATTTTTATATGTATTAATGAATTTAATACTTTTGTTAGTTTAAGGTAATTATTTGTTTAGTAATTTATATATTTGTAAAATAAATAAAGATTTTTTTTTTCAAATAAATAAATTATTAAGAAGAAAATAATTAAACATTGTTCATTTGGTGTAAGTTTTGAGGTAATGGTTGAATATGGTTTTTAGTTTGGTATTTGTCTTACCACTTTGTTTTGCCAAAAATGGAGAGACAATTATGGTAGCTGACTCCATCGACCTGGGGGATGACGTTGAGGTTGAGGAGATGGTGGTAGCTGGGAAGAAGATTGGTCTCCTGAACGACATTGGATGAGGCAACCCTACGAAACGCCCGAGTGAGAAGAAACATATCGCAAATCTTCGGCGGCGTCAGGTATAGAAACACACACGCCATGCAGCTCTCAGGTATGTTCCCCAGACCTGGACCTCCGTTGCATGACCGATTCTCCATTAAAACCGATAATGATGCCCCCATATCAAATGCAAAACTGATATATATGGCTGTTATTAAACAATGATTGGTTTTATAACTGACGGCGATGGCGACTGTGGTGGCGGTGGTGGTGAGATAGGAAGAGGAAGAGGAAGAGGAAGAGGAAGAGGAAGAGGAAATGATTTTCTTTTTCTAGTTTTGATTTTTTAAATTATTTATTTGGGATTAATTTGTAATTTTTTGAAAATTTTGGGACCATGTTGTAATTAGATTTTCATTTTTGATTTTTATTTTTTGCTTTTCTTTTTTGTTTTATTCAAATTGGAATGGAGGGTATATTCATCATGTTATGGTTTTTTATTAAAAAAAATTGATAGAATGGTGTATTTCGTACTAAAGGTTTCAAGTAGCAACGTTTTTGTGCTATTTCCAGAAGATAGGCTTTGACTTGGTTTGGGTTGGATTGGTTTTGAATCCAACTTGAAACCAAAACCGACTTAATCGGCTTGGGTTTTTTCCAACTCAAATCAATGCAATCTAGTCGTTGAAACCAAACCAAATTTGTATGGGTCTGTTTGGTTTAGTTAATGAGTTTGGGCATCTATGCAAATTAAAAATAAATAAATAATTGCCTACCTATTTTGGATTAAAAATTAGTTTTCTTATATATATATATATA
>NC_036239.1:15442549-15466330 GCF_002742605.1 Olea europaea var. sylvestris
TATATATATATATATATATATATATATATATATTGTAGGAAATATTATAGATGGTAAACAAATTATTAGAAAAAATTTATTTGGGTTTTTATTATTTTGGTTTTTAAGTTTAAAAAGATAAATTTTAAAATAAAATAAATATTAGCGGGTTGGGTCAATTAATTGATGGGTTGGCTGCTTAAATCGAAACCAATTGAACCAGACTTTTTAATGATTAAAATTAATTGAACCAAACCAAATTTTTTGTTCAAACCAACCTACACCGACTTGACTCGATTTGGTTTGATCAGTTTGATCGATTTTTCTGTTTTTTGCCCATCCTACCAAAATGTGGGAGAAATTTTTTGCAGTATGTCCAATAGGTAGGGAGTTTTGTGCTAATTAGTCCTTTTTATCCTTCAAGCTTTATGGAATTTGTTAATTTAGCCTTTGTTCTCCATTTTTGGGGAAGAATGAATATTTGAATAGTGTATTGATGGGAAATATGTGGTTAAAAATTAAGAAAATTTTTTAGATTTGCGTGTAATATTATTTTATTGAAGAATGTGTGGTTGAAATAATGTCAAAATACTGTTGAAAATGTATTTTTCCAAAAGAATAAGGCTCAAACAAGGGCTTAATCTTCAGTTCTACGAACCCTATAATCCTTTTTGGTGCTCCGAAGATTAGATTGCACCGATATATGACCATCAATAACTAAATTCACCGACCAAAAATTGAAAACATAGATATAGAGATTCACAAGAAAACATTCTAATTTTTCCTCTCCATTATCTTCACGTGCCGGACTATCACACTCCCTGTCCATGTATACTTGTAAGTACAGTTGAGATTAAAATCTACGAAAAATCTGACTTTAATCCTCATCGAACAAAGACTAATTTTATAACATTTTATTTAATAAATTACATATTTCATTATACTACTACGTATATTATTCAAATCATATTTGAATTAATTGACCAAGAGATAAAAAAAAAATGTTATTGAATAAAAAATGAGAAGAAATCAATAAATATTTCTTAAAAATACAAAGTGAAAGGCCAAAATCGAGAGCGCACTGTCTAAAAAAAAAAATTATTCTTTAAATTTAAAGATGCAATCTATTATATATAATATCATTTTATAAATAAAGAGTATCTAGAAAATATTCTAAATCCATGTCCTAATAGGTGAAAATCTTTTCACTTTAGACTCATTCCGATTGTGCAACCCCTTGATTTTGATTAAAGGCTTGTATTGTGCAGGCTAATTATTAATCTCGTTAAATAAAATCATTTATGCTTACTTTTTCTCTTCAATTACATCCTTAATTTAAATGGGCGGAAAAGTGTGTTTCATTTTAAAACTGTCCACTCATGTTACGACATATGACATAATGTCAAAAATGATGTCAAACAAAATGTACATGTAACATGATTGTTTATGTCTTGCCCCCATTGAGCACTTGATATTAGACTTGGACTAAAATAACCATTTTCCCTTCTAATTATTTTATTTCTTAAGTCACATTTTCTTCTAATCTTGACCATTATTTAGCTATTGTTAATCACTTAAATTGTTCAATAGAAAATATTTAAGTAAACTCTTGTAATCGATCAAAAAGGGCGAGAATTTCCTAACATAATTATACTTTCACTACTTTGCTTACTCGAAGCTCTCAATGCGGTGATTTTTTTATCACTTTAATTGATGTTACTCGTTAGCATATCAAATATCCTCAAGCTCACAAATAATGCCCATTATTGTGTCGAGATAAAGGTAATTCATAATGTATTCAAATAGAGTTATAATCCTTTGTACGATCAAACTATAAAATTGAACTTTATATAATGGCTCAATTCATACACAAAGTGTAGTAAGATCACTACTCTAGATATCCACTTAGACAGTTCGCCCTAATTGGTGTAATAGTTGACCTACAACCTTATTAGAACAAAATTTCAATGTATGTTCTCCAATTTACGACTAATTAATTTCAATTTTAATATAAGAATTTTATGTCCATGTTTTCTACATTTGCATTCAACTCATATTGTCACCAAAGCGATTGAAGATACTTCATCGTATGTTCAAGTAATTAACATAGTGTTACGTTAATTTAATAAAAAAATAACCAATGTAGTATTTATAAAAACAATCAAACCGTCTAGCCATTATAAAAGCCTATATTCCAAAAAAAAAAAAAAAAAAAAGTAACTACTTTAATTTGAATTATACATTTTGTGGGGGCCCACGACTCTTACTCATTCATCCTTCACTCAGTTTTATCGCGTTATAGTTTTAGCAACTTATAATTTAATCCAAACACTAATATTGATAAAATTATTTACAAGAAAGCTAACTCTTTCCCAGCTTCAGCATTTACCCTCCCGCACATGCTCGAGACTGACACTTCGCCATACATATGTAATAATATGTGCCGATGCTATTTCCCTTCATATCTATTCTTTATTTTATCCCTACTTATATAGAAGCCTGCTTGATGTATAGTACACCATTACAGCCCCCTCTCATTTGAGCGGACACAAATTTTTAATTTCGATGGGTCTCAAAAAATGTGAAGGGACTGTATACAATGGTATACAAATGATTTAACCTAAAAACTAATACCTCGAGGTGATGACTAAAATCTTGATCTTGCCATCTGTAGGCATGGTGGGTTGGTGAACATTGTCCATCGCCTGCGTCCTACTCTCATCTCTTACTTTCTTAGATTTAAACAAGTTCAATCTCTTTTTTCCTTGAGAGTTGACCTAAGTTTTTCCGACTTAACAAGGTGATGCCACGTGCCCCACAAATGAGACAAATTTTCCATTGTCATGGTTTAGATAAAAGTACTTATGTTTGATTGGAAAAATATCATCTACTCATCTTTTGTGAAAAATAAAAATCACCTCTACCCAAAGAAAATATTTTCCTTAAAAACAAGAAAAATTATGCATATTTTCAAAAGTTGAAAAATATTTTCCATGGAAAAAAATAGCAATCAAACACTTCAAGTAGGAATTTGGGTAAAGACTGATATTTTTTATGAAAAACAAATATAATCAAACACACCCTTAGATTTTTGGTAGGTTTTGTTGTTTGTACGTCCAAGATTGACACATAGCAAAACTCTTGTCAGTGTATATTGATAAAAGTTAATGAAATGAGTGGTTGAAAAGTTGTAGACCCCATAAAATATGCGGTTAAAATTAATTGTGGATTTTGACATATACTTTAATTTTCTTTTTTAGCTGAGGAAAAAATGGGCAAAATGTGTACCAAGCCGTTTATAGAAGTTCATGTCGTAACATAACTTTAAATGCTCCATCAAGAAAAAAGCCTACAATGTTCAATTTTTCCTAACCAAAGGGAGATGTATGGATTCCAAAACCTCACAGAATTTTGGCATTCAATTTGGAGCTGGGAATATGTGCACATCCATTGAAGCAACAGTAGAGCCTTTGGGATTGTGATTGAGTTCAAAAGTGCAAACATCTCCTTTCTTGAGCTTATTGGATTCATAAAACTGCTTCCATCCCCTATCCATAACAACACGACCACTACTATAATATTTGAGTTGGACCGACCACTTCTTGCTTGAAGGATCTTTTAGATTTAGGCCCTTCTTCATTTTCAGGTCATTTGATTTCCAAAATTCTGCCGGGATTTGCTGAAATTCATGAAATTAAGAAATAACTGCACAATTCAGTAGATCAACATGTTTGTGTAAAAAAAGAAAAGATAAAAAGCATCATGTTACGAGCATGATTGGCAAAGCCCTTTTTTTTTCCTACACCTTTCTTGGGAGTACTTACTCCCATTCTAAGTGCATTTATCTATCTTAACATTAGAAAGAGCAAGAATTAAAGGGAAAAAAAATATGAAAGAAACAATAATTAAAGATGATTATAAAAAAATTTATAAGTAACTTTTGTTTCCAGAACATGTTTGCACAAGCTACTTCCTCTTCTTAACAAGTAAAAAAGGTAAACCATTTTGATACTATTGTAAGCCTTAATTTCAGAATCAGTTATTCTTACTTATTTCCAACTTTAATGAAGCAAAAATTATTTGTTTTAATCCTTGTTTATTCACTTAAGATTAAGTTTTTTAAGCTTAGCCAAACATCTACATAAATTGAAGCACAAGGAATCAAATTTGTAATAGAAAACAAAGAAAGACGAACAAGATTTCAATATATGCTGTCATGTAAGGCAAAACTCACCACAAATGGCCGGGACCTTTTGGAAGCAGGTGAATGGGAGTGTTTCATTGTTATGACAAAGTATGGATTATCCCTCTGCTGGCATGAACCACCTGTACATGAAGCAGTTTTTTCATACAAAATTGTCAACAAATCAGTGAATCAGCAGGAGATTTACTTGAAAATAAAACGATATTAAACCGTAACAAACCACAAGAAAAGTAGTTTTAAATTCCATGAATTACTGGTTTCTCAATTGATTGACAAGTGCTGGTGGAATTAGCAATGGTAACAAACTCCCTAAGGCCTCTGCTTAAGAAGCCAGTTTTTTCTGCAGACTTACATTGAAGCTGTGCATCTATTGGAAAAACAAAATAACAATGTAGTATCTTAAGCTCAAAACTTACCTCTGATGGCTTCCAAATTATTACAAACTCCAGAAGATCCTTCGTATTTTTCGGCTAAATCATCGTCGAATTCTTTTTCACAGGCAGTATAATCAAAAACGAAAGCATTGAAATCCATTCCCCCTACGTGCTCAAATACTACAATATCTCCAACAGTGAGCTCGTGTTGACGAACAAAATCTCCCCATCCCTCTTCGAAAAACATGGTATCTCTATTACTTTTACCAACACAGATCTTCCAGATTCCCTTACCACTCCTTATAGTGGCCAATTTTTTATCATCTAGATTTCTACAAAATGCCTTTGGCAGGGCCTGCCCATAGATATAAATTGGAAAAAAGGTAAATTAATTAGTTACACATAAACTCCATTAGCAAACATGTATAAATTGCTAATGCATCTGAATGGCGAAGCAGATTTTGTGAAATTTGTAAAGATTATAACCATAAAATACCTTTCTAATAAACTTATAATTAGCCCAAATATTTATTTTTATTTCGTAATATGGGTAAAGACCCAAATACCCAATACAGGCGTTCACATAAACCCTAAAATATATTTCATATTTAGTAATTATCGAATAATTTCTCCTCAAAATCATATGTTTCAGCGGGAAAAACACAGAAAATAATATGCGAAATAAAAGAGAAAAAAACATACCATTTTTGCATGAAAATCACGAGACATAACCTTGAAAAAGTGTTTTGTTACTTGAAGACTTTGTTCCATATAGAACAAGTTCAATCTTGAATCAATACAAGATTATTTTTTCCTAGAAGGTTAGAGAAGAATGTTAAAGCTGCTAAAAGAACCCTTGGGCTGAATAATTCACTGATTGTATGGACATCAAAGGGAATAATTACTCGACGTCAAATATACAGTCGCTGTTGTTCTTGGATTATGTAGCTTAGCGACAGGGTTTCGTAATAACTTGACTCCCAAGTCCCCTAGGTTCGGGATGGAGGCAAGGATGAGTTATTTCGGGAAAATTCTATTTGTACATAATTATTGTACATAACGGTGTCAGCAATCATCCGATTGTTGATGTGCAAGTATAATATTTGAATTAAAGGTTGGATCCAATGCCGCGTATAATTATGGACACCATTATATAAACAATTATATACATGTAACACATTCCGTTATTTTGTGATTAAAAAAAATTAAATTAAATTCATTTTCAATCACAAATAGCATATCATTCATAATCTTTATCAATTTTTTAATTATACGTCTCATTAAATTTTATCAATAAAATAAAATAAAATTGATTGTTACTCAGATAAAACATGGGCATGAATACAAATATTTCAAAATACACTTTCAAAAAATAAGAAATTTGTATAAATGTTTAAAAAATCAGGTGGACAACCTAATAAAATTTGTGTGACATTAATTAATTAAACATGTCAATGTCGCAATAATACACAATTTATGGCTACGATAATGTTCTATTCACAAAAACAAAAATAATGAATTACAACTACAAATTTAATAGTAAATCAAACGTTTTTATAGGTCACAATTTATTTATTGACCACAAATTATTAAATTAACTGTTCACAAACATCACATCAATCCCCACCACTCCATCACCTTAGGCACCGCCCAATCCTCGTCATCACCTCAAATCTAGGACATACCACTATCAAAACCACCAACACCACCTCTACAGCCATCGCACCACCACGACCACCACCACCACCACCACCTAGTCATCCTCAACCACCTCCAAAAGTTGTTGGACATACCAATCATCATCGACAAAACCATCTCTCCAACAACTATTCGAGTGTTTAATTAGACCACCTCAATGGCAACCACCAACACATTGGGCCCCTTCCAATTCAGCCCTACTCATATAAGCTTCTCTCCGTTGTCTTCTCCAGCAAGAACACTATTTTTCATGAATATACCTGATTTTTTAAATTTTTCGAACTCCATTGACCCAAAAACAAAGCAAATCGAAAAATTGGAAAAATAATATGATTACAGACCCGAATGCTACACAATTTTAGCCTCTACATAAACATTAAATAATTTTTCATGTATTATTCTTCAGTTAGTTAGAATCTACTAATATGAAAAACACAAAGAAAATACAAAAAAAATCTGAAATCAAATAAGAAACTCATACCAATTCGGTATGAAAATCGCATGACATGACTTTGAAAAATTATTTTGCTACTTGACGATATATATCTCTTTTTTTTTCTTTTTTTTTTTTCTCTCTCTTTTTTTCTCTCTCTTTTTTTTTTTTTTGTGGCAAACAAATCCACACATCCTTAGTGTATTTTTAGGCTTCCTTGAGAAAGGTCAACGAGAGTTAGGATTTTTCAACCATATATATATCATCAAAAAAGAGAACACAGTGAAGAAGGGGGACATAAACTTGATCTCCTAAAATGCAACAAATGTAGTAAAAATTGTAAAAAAGTAGTAAGCAAGGAGTAGTACTCCCAATACAATGAAAGTAAATGAGTTAGCCTCTAAAGTTAGGTAATTTATATCAATAAATCTGCACAAGTGTCCCAAGATGGAGTGAACAGCCAAATCAAGTTAGGTTAAACCCAAATATCTGAAATCCCAAATCGTCAAGCAAGAAAAATCTGCCTGCAGAATAAGGGAAGCACTATAGGATGGGGATGTCAATTCAAACTGTCAAAATCGAAAATCATGATTAACCGAACTGAATGGAGCGAAAAAATCGAACCGATGACATAATGGGGGAATATAGTATTTGATTTTAATGCCCGGTTCTGGACAGAGTGGGTATGGTATATACGCTGTCACTCCCACCCGAACCGATTACCCATGAAAAAAATTAATTGGGCACTTAGGCTTTCCATTATTCTTTCTATAATTCTATCCAATCCAAAATTCTGGCTCATTACTGACCCGTTAAGTCCAACTAACTTAACCTAATAACGCTACACCCTACTACACAAATATTAAATATATATGAAAATTGTTTGTTAAATTCGGATTCTGTATTTGGAAATTTGGATACTGTTTACATTTTCATTTGGGATATTGTTTGCTAAACTGGCTTAATATTATGTTTTTGCTTTCATTGACATTTTTCATCATTTACTTATTTTTTTTCAATTTGACAGTTGGACCTATAAAAAATAATTTATTTTCATTGATATTAACCGAGCTAAACCGAGATACGAACGGAGCCGAACAGAACCAAACCAACTTACGTAGTTATGGTGCAATTATGATATAGCCAAAAAAATTGGTGGTTCGGTGATGGTTTTGGTTGATCTGTCATCGAACCAAATCATTGTCAACCCTACTATAGGAAGAAGAGAATGCCCTGATACATTGCCCAGCTTGGTCTCGTATAACACATCCTGCACTAGCAAATCCATCATTAACGTATCCATCAGTGTGTTGAACTTGTAAAATCTCATCAACGGAGTGCACCAAGAACCAATGTATGGAAGATAGAAGAGGTAGGGGCATAGAGATATCGAAAAGAGCAAGAGCTAAATCCCACTGACAATGTATAGGTTGATAAGTGTAGTGTCTACACTTATTTGGGATCTTGTATGATGATATTTTGTTATTGTTTAAACGGATTAGTACCTAATTTGTTATTTATTGCTTTTATTAAGAAAAGTTCATGTTTCAAAGAAGAATTGAAAGAAAGAACGAAAATGGCTAAAATGAAGCAAATTCAAAGTATGGGGACCAAAGTGTAAATATCCAATGGTTGATTTGGATCACAAAAGATAGTTTGAAGATTGATAGGAGTCAATTGAGTGCAAATTGGAGTCAAAAAGGAAAGGGATATGATCGAAATATTACCATAAATCGACTTTCAATCACATAAGATATCTTCCAGATTTTTTTTATCAATTTGAGACCCATTTTTCGGATAGAAAACTTTCGAATTGGAAAAATTGTATCTCTGCAAGAATTTTAGCTCTTTAAATTAGCTTTTCAACGGACTTTGAATCATCTCAATTGGACATCAGAAGAAAAGGTTAAGATCAAAATACTGAAAACTGTGCAGAGACAAAATCATACGTGAGCGTAGGTAACTTTCCTCATTTGATTAAAACTCTTTTGGAAGGCAATTTGGACATGAATTATAACCTATTTCATCGTATAAATACAAGAGATGGGCAACAATGAAAGGGTCTCTCTCTTTCCTCTTTACACAATAATTTCATAAAAGTCATCAAGAATAATGGGTCAATTACTATATTTTGAGAGAGGGGATCAAGCTATAGCAAGGAATTAAAGTTCAATTACATCAAGATTTTAAAAAATTCAACTTTAGACTTAAAGATTCATGATCCGGATGATATTTTTTTATTATTCTTCTTGTAATTTTTATATTAATATGTTAAGCTAGTTTTTTATTGCATTGGATGAATGATGGAAAACTTCATATTTTTTCTTGATTGGTTTTGCATTCACATTGAACTATTTAATTGCTTGATCGCCAATTAGATAGTAAGTTGCTTATTGTAGTATAGGAATACTCACAATAACTCTAGAACGCGATAAAATTAACACATAGACAATAGGTATTAGGAATAATATCTATGACATGTACAATCATGTGTGATAAATTCAGTAAATCAATGCATGTTTTTCATATGAATTCGGATTAGGAATAGGATCGGGTCTTGTTAAATATAGGTTTATATATCTTGAGAAAGAATATTGAATAAAAGTGGATTATCGATTTTCTTGATTACATGACTTTACTAAATTATGAATTAAGGGTTCAATTAAATGACAATAGGGGAATTCACAATTCCAATACAAACATTCGCATATTAAATAAATAGTTTATTTGCTTTGTTAGTTTAGGATTAGTATAAAAAACGTACAAAATAACTCTTTCGATTTTATATTCATTCGAATTTAATAAAAGTTATTGAACTAGATATTAGACCTTATTTCTCGTGGGAACGATACTCTTAATTCACTTTATTATTACTTGTACAATGATCTCGTACGCTTGCGAATTTTCTACAAACAAGTTTTTGGCGTCGTTGTCGAAGAATAACAAATTTAATTTTAGTTTAGTAATTTATATTATATTCGATTTTTTTACTTTATTTTTTTGTTGACTTTGGCTACCCACCATGATCTCTCTTATTTAGTATTCTTTCCAAGTGCTATTCAAGTGGTATGTAAGATTCTAACGCTGGCATAATAGAATTATTTTTGTAATAATTAATTTCGACATGGACGATGAGGAAGAAGATATATATTGTGAGTTCTGCTATAGGGTGAATTATACTGGCTAATGTTTCTATACATGCATTAACCCGAGAAGGTTCAAGCTCCTGCTATTTCAACAATATTTGCGATGTTGAAGATTAACATTTGACAATGCTAATGAAGACTACATGCCTATGGCGAGTGTATCTCCTCAGACACGCTTGTAGGAGTTGGTCCTTCCATGTTGAACGAGGAGGTACTTTCAAAATACTATACTGATCTTTCTAAGTTAGTTGAAAGCAAAATGTGCATGGGAGATGGCATATTCTGGATCAAATTAAAAAGGTGGGGTATAATCCACTCGAGAAGTTTGAGCAAAAAGAGTTTCCATTGCCCATGAATTTAAATTGTGAATCGACCATTCAACTTGAGGAGATATTAATTATGGAACACGAGCACAAAGACAATGAAAGATCAGTTACAACGAAACATAGCGAAGAAGATACAATTAATGAAGAAGAAATTAACATACATTCTTTCGACTTCATTGATTGTCCAACCATTGATTTTGTAATCAAGCTCGTAGATGAGAAAGAAGTATACCTAGTTGATTTCGAATCGGATAAAATAAGCAAGTCAGATCATTTTGGAGAGGGCAATGTAGAAATTTATAGAATCAATGAAGAGTGGAGCAAAGTCGAAAGAAGCAAAATGAGCAAGGCATCAAAAGCACTGTTTAGAATTCAATTATACTAATTGTCAAAATCAAGCTAAAGATTATAAATAAGCATTTATTGAAAGACAACCCAATCTTTCTATCCCTTTTATTTATTTTGCTTTCTAGTTATAGGATAATTTAGTTTTTTTTTTTATAGTTTTAATTAGGGAATTATCAACTATATCCCATTTTTCCTTAGGTTATTTGTTGGTTTATTGATGTTTGAGTCAAGTAACACTTGTTCCAGATCATTTGTGCCTTAATGCTTTATTTATCTGAATTGTGTAGGATCATAACGTCGTGAAACACTTGAGTCAACCATTGCCAAGGAAACAACGAGAGATACTGAAAAGCCATTGAATTTTACGCCTTATCAGGGGAGTCTACCCTCCTTTACTTTCACATCCTTTATATGCGGACATATGATTTAAGATATTGAGGACCATGTCTAATTTAAGTTTGGAGGTGAAAAATATGAGTTTTTTCATTTGTTTTGTGTGTTTTATTGTTTTAAATATTAAAAAAAACAAAAAGATAAAAAAAATTGAAAATTTTCAAAAATATTTTCTTTTTGTGTACTTTTGTGAGTTAGTTAGCTTGACTGACAATAATGTATGTATTGAATTATGAATTAATCTATGAATAGTGAATAGATTGCATGCTTAAGTTAATTTTTACTTTTCCATATAAAGTTGATATATATTAAGCATATGAATTAATTTAAACATTGTGTAAGAATGAGTTGATTTCATAATTGCATAGATTGAATTAGTGGACCATAGATGCTAAACCCAAAAAGACTATATTTTACATCCTTAGACCAAATTTATAATAGTTTGGGGATTTCACTATCGTAGGAAAATTGTGAGAGTGTGAAACTAAGAAAAAAAATCTTGTATGAATTGTCTAAAGTCAATAGGATTGGGTGAAATATTTTATTTGAAAATTTCTCTTCTTAGCCTTTATGACTCTAGTTATTAAGCAGGTAAGTATATTAAAACATGTTGCCCTAAAGTCAACTGACTTAAGAGTCATCGGCCTAAAGCTCGCTTAAGGGGTTATTTAGAAAGCTTAAGAGAGAGAATGCTGCAAATAAAGGAAAAAAAATGTTGAAATGAAAAGTGAGAAAAAAATAGAAAAAGCAAGTGTATGAAACGAAAGATGCACTGAATGCCTTGACTAAGTCCCAAACACTTACTTAAGAAAATTGACTTTTGATAAGAGATTATTAGCTTAGTTGAGTTCTGGAGATTGAAGCAATCAAATTATGTAAAATCCTTGTTTATTGATATATTGTTTTGCAATTAGTGAGATTTACCTAAATTAGAGAAGTAAGGATAGTATTAAAATTCAACCTTATGTCACATACTTAGAAAGAGCGAAAAGAATAAGTTTATGGGTGCGTGAGTCTTACGAGTAATAAAAGGACATATTTGACCATTGACGATTAGGAATTGAAGCTACTTGTGAATTCATGATGATATGCTTAATTCTTCACACACACATCAATTTTACATTAGAAAAGTAGATTTTGATTTCTGTATTGTGATTTTTAAGCTGTGCATAGATTTGATTTTATGATTTCAATCCTGAGATAAAAAGCCAGGTTGGCTAGCTAAATGCTTTTGCATTATTTGATTGACTGGCCACCAATTAGGTAATTAGCATTGTGTGTCTGTGTGTTTGCTGGGTTTTAATTTTGTTTGAGGGCAAACAAAAATTCAAGTTTTGGGTTGTATAAAGAAATGAAATCATGCGGCAAACCCTTCAGATAATCCATCTTGGTACCATGTGATTATCCTTTTGTTTTAAGTCATTCCTCTCGATCTATAGAAACTAGAAAATCAATAGATGAATGACTCGATCTATAGAAACTAGAAAATTTATAGATGAATGACAGTAGGAATTTGACTATATCAAATGTGCTGACCATAATATCTCCATCTCTGGAATCGATGTCTGACTCCTTTACTTAATAGGTATCTAAAATATATTACCAAAGTGCTACCATACCTAATTAGCGACAGCACTTCCTATAAAGGGGTGTGTGTGTGTGTGATAGTCTTAATCTCTGAGCAACATTGGCATCGGGAAGCCACGTGGCTACCAATCCCTCACTTGGAAAACCACATAAATTAGAATCAAATCTTGCCACAATCTCCAACAAAAGAAGGATATGTTAGTAGATATAATAGTGCCCTACATTAGGCGATATGAGTCTTGAATCTATTTTCCCGATCGAACTAATTGTCAAGCAGATTTAGTAGCAAAATTAACATCAGGTGTCTCTCCAAACTATCTGATCTAGGGCATCAACACATAAAGGAACCCCAATTTGCTCCATCATACATGGTGGGAGAGCATGTAGTAGTTGTTCAATGTCCCATACAATTATAAAAGCCATGCTCTCTTGCATTAATGTGCTGTCTATGTAGGAATAAAAATGCTATAGTAGAACTCCCATCCAACAATCATGCCAAAAGAAATATCTAACCTTCTTGAAGATGCCACACAATGTGTCGTTCGGTCTGTGGCCCAACCATCTTCAACTTATTCCACACAGGAGGGATTGAACGGGGAATTGCTGCAAATGAAGGATACGTCCCCATGCAATATCTGCCTAGTAAAAATTGAGCCCAATACGATCTCTAAGAATATGAAATAACCATCAAAGTTTCATGGGAAATGTGTCAACCCCATCCTGTAGTCTCCTAAAACCTAATCCATCTTTATCAGTAGGAAGACGAATATCATTCCATCTCCTCTAGTGTAGATGTTGCTTCTGATCCTTTGAGTCCCAAAGGAATCATGCAAAAATGCTCTCCATTTTTTTAAGTACATTTCGTACCAGAGAAGCCTATGTATGAAAAAGGATTAATTTAACTTCCCCATATAGCTACTCTAGGTTGGGGGTATAGCCTTGAAAGGCTGGATAATTTGAAGAAGATACAAGGCACTCGAGGATCTTCTTCCATTTAAAACAAGTGCAATCATTTGTAACTCTTAATCTTGAATGAATACTATATTTTTTTCTCTATTTGTTTACGAGAGAATGTTAGGTATTGAAAGAATGCTTGGGCTTCCATACGAAGAATAATTTATTGCTTGACTAAAATCCTACTTGTCCTTTAGGGAAGGTCATGAGTCCTTTATAGAATATTGAAGGGTGTTGGGTCCTGTATTTATTGAAGTACGTTTAGGAAAGATCTATGCACTGTTTATATATATATATATATATATATATATATTAGCCCCTGTTTGGCCTTCATTCTCCAAAAAATGTATTTTTCTTTCTTATTTTCAATCATACATTCTTTAATAATTTAATATTACACACAACTTTTCTTTATGTTTTTAACCTCACATTTTTTAAAAAAAATTATTATTTCGAAAAAAAATGTCCCCTTAATAATTATTTAACATGATTTATACATAAGCTATGATGTATCATGTTGATTAAATTGGATTGTATTAAACGAATGTGTACTGCTACGATTTTTGTTTGAAGAATTAATGTAAATTGTCCCTAACTATGGGGTTGCTGGCAAAAGGTCCCTAACCTTCAACTGTTAGTGCAAATATCTCCAACGTTTTATTTAATGATCGAAATTGATCCTTTTGTAAGTTTTCATCCAAAAGGTCAAACTTCGTATAAAAGACCTTGAGCTAATAAAAGAGAAAATTACAGCAGCGGATCTGAATAAATTTTCGCAGACTTTATCTTAACCTTCATTTTGTACCAGCGGAGATCTCTAACCATCATATTTATACAATGGGTTTCATCTGGACGAAAATCATCCAAAACACCGTCAGTTGACATGGAAAGTTAAAAAATGAAGTATATCAACCATTTTACGGGGGTAATTTCACCCATACACTATTTTCCCTTTCTCACTGTTCAAATCACTGTACATTTGCCTTCATTTTGTTGGATATATATTCTCTTTCTTCCAGTAACCGTCGGAAGCTTTTTAGAAAGGAGAAAGAGATGAATGTTTGTAGATGTGGGTTCCCTATGTAGATGAAGAGTTCATTGACGAATTTAAACCTAAAAAGAAGGTTTCTTAGCTGCCAACAACGCCAGGATGCGGGTGGATATAATTTCTCTGACTAGTGTGACCCGCTAATGTGTGAGAGATAGGAGTTGAACCTTGGACTTCTTCGGATTAGAAGAGATACAGAAATCGAAATAACCACCCTCCGGAAGCCATAGTGCATGAAAAACTTGGCTCATTGGATTTGTATGTGAAGTTTTTAGGAAATTGGTCTGTACCTAGATTTGGGTTAGGTTTGAACTAAGATGTTGGGTTTTCGTGCTATGGTGGGGTTATTTGAGTTACAAATCATGTCGTCTTTGGTCTTCTAACTTATTTTTTAGTAATAAAACATATTATTCAGTGCTTCGAATTTTTCTTTCTCCTATTTTTGTCTTATTTGCTTAAAATGAAATATTCAAAAAATCTTGTTTGGAAAACATTTTGGATATGGTACAACGATGGTTCAAAAAAATTTCAAACTTCTTAGAGGCAATCCCAAGCGTTTTGCATTCGTCATAACGAAAGTCCCAAACATTTTAAACCACTTATAGTATAAGTCTCAAACCTTTTAAAGAATTTCATATCTAGTCCTTAACCTTATATGAAATTTTTAGACAAGGTTCGAACTAATTATGATTATTTTCACTCCTATTTCACTTCCAAATTATACAATACAAAATCGAAAGTATCACAGTGAATTAAAGGATTGTAATGCAGAACATTATTTTCTTTTTTTAATTGAAATATACATCATCAAAAGAGCATTTCAAGACCATATTAATCTAACATAGCAAAAGATCATCTTCTACACGAATTTTATTAATTTTCCCTTACAAAAGATCATAGACAGTGCAAAAGTAGTCTAACATTTCTTTCAACAAGTAATCAGTAAAAGCTGGGTTCTTTTTTCCTTGCCCTTCTTCTTTGCCTATACTTGAGCCTCATTGGGCGTAAATACTTCTCTTACCTTGTGATGTTGTTGGCCATGATTATTCTGCGTATCTGCTTGCGAACCTGGCTAGAAACTTGCATCTACAATCAAAGAAGTTATGCATGTTTTGTTGTTATGGTGTGTTTTTACATATTTTCTACAAATCATTTTCATACCCATTCTTGCAACTTTTGTACCTAGCTTAACTTAGGACTTTTTTCTCATCTTCTTTGGTCTACCTGCCTGCTTCTTTTTCATGGGTGGATCAAGAGGACGTCTACCAAATTCTGGCCATAACTCAGGACTTGACATTAGTTGGATGTCAGGTCTATAGGTCCCCAGATAAGCTCGTTGGTGCAGCATGCATCAACATACTCATATATGACAATGTTCCTAGAAAGCATACCAAAGATTGCATGAGCTCATGAACTACCTGTAAGTTGACATTTTCTTCATGCACATTCCCATCTTACCAAGTCGATCTCTATTGCTAACTTCAAACTTCTTACTACTAGCATAATTTGCTTTCAGGTATCTTGCATTCGTCTTTGCTTTCTTGATTATTTTATAATTCTAGGACCAAAAACATGATCTCATCTTTGTGTTGATTACCTATTGTATTCATCCTTGGTATTTATTGATGTCTAATCTTTTCCAACGGATGATAATTGACTTTTCACTTGCAACAAGAATGGAAGAGTTGAATGCCTCTTAAGTAGGATGTCACACCTACCATGCTCTTGAAAATGTGATCTAGTCTACCGTGAGGTTGGTTTCTCATTGAACCACTTGAAAGTTTCTTCATTTACTTGTTTTATTTCGTTCATTACAATCATCCACTATGACACAGTTGCTGCCCTAGTTGTATACCAGAACAGATTTTTTAGAATAAGGCCCTTATATACTAAGGTGAAGTTAATGTACAAGTGTCATGCACAACACCTATACTCAGCTCCTTCATAGAAGAGATTAATGGAGTCTACCAAACCCTTTTGCTTATTAGATATGAAAGTCCAAACCCTGCTGTTATACATCACAATGCCAACTATCAAAAGTTCTATGAACCATTCCCAATTTCTTTTTTTCTCAACATTCATTACAGCCCATGCAACAGGGAACATGTAATTATCTCCATCAATACCAACTGCATCCAACAATTGTCCATCTTGTTCATTTTTTAGAAAGTATCCATCCAATCAAATCACAAGCCTACACCCAGACCTAAAGCACTCTTTGCAAGCCCCTACGCACATGTAACATCTTTTGAATATAGGTCGTGAACCTTCAATTTGAACTGTGCTATCAGGATTTGTTCTTTTGAGCTCTTTACCACAGTCCCACGGTATCTTGTACTGCTCAGCTACAATACCATTGATAACTTCTAAATATTTTGCTCTTGTCCGATAAAATTGATGCTTTGATATCTCATAACTCCTCCTTCACTGTCTCAATAAAACTGCTCATGGACAAAGGTTACAAGAAGATCATGTGACAGGTTGTGTGTTTGTAGGAAGTTCCTTGGTTTCTTGGAAATCAAAAAAGCAAAGTCTGGTCTCTAGATCTTCCGTAGAGGTTGAATATATAGTCATGCTAATGTCTGTTGTGAGTTAAGTTGGCACAGGTATTTGTTTAAAAACTTACAACTATATTGTAAGAATCCGAAAAAAAAAATAAAAAAAAAATGAAATTAGGGTATTATATTGTGATGATCTAGCACCACGAGCCTATCTCATTCAAGAAACGAGTTGTGGAAGCTCAAACCATTTAAAATTTTGAAAGCTCAAGCCATAAATTAATTAAAAGCTCCACAATTTAAGAGATTAAGTTTAAGTAAATTTGATTACAAAAATTTAATGAATAACAGGGTTGCCCAATGATCATATACATGGTATTCCATATAGGCAACTCAGGTTCAAATCACCATGTAGATGTTTTTATGAAACTTTTTTATGAATTTTTTTTAAACTTAAAAACTCTTCAAATTTTTAGTTAAAAATCCAATTTAAGAAACTTTATTATAATACCCACATTTAGTTTTTTATTAAAAAGAAAGGTTACAAGAAGTGGAATGTCACTTTTTCACTATATCCTTCCTTAAATCCGAATTTCATCTTATTTTCTCTCAAAAAAATATATTTTATGTCAATTTAAGTTAAGAGAATAACAAAAGTAAGAAGAAGAAAGGCTTTTTACACATTTGTTCTTTGATATCTAAGAAAATTCAAGGTAGGTTGAGGTGCAAGTGTTATTTTGTTTTCAAATTTGATTTTTCATTAAAAGTTGAATGAAATGGTACCTCTGGATACAATGCTTCGGCACTACTATAATTTGAATGATCATTCTCCAGCTCTACGCGTTATGATAATGCTATAGATATCAGATTTTGCCGAAAATCCATCTACGTGCGATGGTATGAATCCATGGTTCGAATTTTCTAATTTAGTTAGGAAATGCACCGATAACATCTATTGAATTTCAAACTCTTGGGTTAAATCCCTTCTTAAAGGTTGATTTTGTTCTTTTGTTGGGGGCGCAAATGATGATGGTTGAAGATACAATTTGACATAAAAAAATCAGTGAATTAACAACTTTAAATTGATTATGAAATATTTGCGTTTCCTATTAATTACTTTTCTATGGATATCGTATATGAAACTATTTCTACGAACATTTTCTTATGAATAAGTTATGTTTAAAAATATATATATGTGATCTAAAATTTATTTACGAAACACCGTCTTCAAAAAAATAAAATGTCAACTAGTTAATGTTACTATTTTCTTAGAAATTTCAGGTCCACTCAAATTTTAAAAATTCATAACTAATTTGTTACTTCGAATTTTTGAACAAAGCTAATAGTGTTTGATAGCCTCAGAATTTAGCTATTGAATCAACTTAAAATCATGTCAATACGATGTCGGTAAAATTTTATATGTTACTTTAAGTAAACATAGTGTTGCTGTTTTCTGAAAATTCCAGTTTTTGCCATTGAACTTAAAAATTCGTAACTCAATCGTTACTTGGGATTTTTGGACAAAACTAGTGGGATTTAATAGTTTCATGGATTAGCTACTGAATAAACTCAAAATCATGTCAATCCAATATCTATGAAATTTTATAAGCCACCTTAAATATGCTGCGTTGGGTTACTTCCCAAATCGAGTCGCTGCGAGGTTTTGAAAAATATTTTAACATCTCATATGTCGCCGACGAAAGCTGAATTTTGGATATGTTATATTATGAGAAGTTCCCTACTTTCTTTTAAAGTTTCGTGAAATTTCAACCTAGATTACTATGTAAACGAGTTTACTTTAAAATTTACTGCGCAAAAATGGGAAGTCAAACAATAACTTTTATTTTTAAATTCTTGTCTAGAATTTCACGCAACAAAAATGTATTTATGCATGGATGTCACCTGAAGACATTAGGAATTAATTTCTTTTGTATTGAGTTATGTTGTCATGTATATATTCATAAATTAAATCTTTATAATTTTCTCTAAAAGTTTAGTTATTTTTTTAAGTTTACAGCTAAAAATACAATTAATCTAGCGACGTTCTGGTCCTTGCAGGTCAGGGCATTACAGCGTGGTATCAGAGCACGAGTTTAGTCGATTCTGTAGACTTAGCGTATTTTTTTAATAAAAAAATAAAAATTAAAATATGAGAAAGTGAAACATTTAAGGCATTCCATGTCATCTTGCATCCATCAATTGACCTCATCCGACGAATCCAAGGTATGGAATAAAATATTATGTTCCACTTTATTTTTCGAGCATGATTTGTAAATCATTTAAGCTTGAATCTATGAAATGCTTATGATATTTAGGATGAAATATGTTATGTAAGTTATATTTTGTTTATATATACATGAAGAAATGATGATTAACTATTTTATTAAAACCTCAAAAGCATAATATATAAGTTGATATCACCAACAGAGATAATACATAATTGGAAACTTATGTGACAGAAATGGTTAGAATTTATCAGACCGCTAGAAAGGCCACGGCTTTTAGAGCAGCGTTAAACCGTAGGTCTATCATTCAATCATATGAGAACTACGTGACTGACACATCTCGTCCGCTTTTTGAACACATATATGACATTTACGAGATATATGGCAGCGGTAGATGCAGGATTGGAGATCATGCATATCGAGGCTGTAAATAACCTCATACACTCACTTTCACCTCAATGGGGAAACATGAGTCATGGTTAGGGATGAAATACTAGAAGGTAATCCTCCAGAGCACCCAAATGCAATTGAATTCGATATATATTGTCAGATCCTTCTAGACAAGTGGAGTGAGAGCTTAGAACCTCAACTGGAGATAGTAACTGAGCCTGAGCCTGAGCCCGAGCTCAAGCCCGAGCCCAAACCAGAACTTCAGTTTGAATCGGACCCAGAGGAAGATCCCGAAGGGGAGCATGAGAATGACTTTGGGTTGGAATTAGAGAATGAGCATGAGCATGAGCATGAGCATGAGCCACATGTTGAGATAGACCTAGAGTTGGGGCCTGAGGCAGAAGACTCCTCCGAAGATGAAACTCCACCAAAGAAGATTCGTAAGATTTATAGAGATTAGAAATTAAATTCATTTTCCTTGTGTTATCTTTTCCTTAATGTTATGGAAGTAAACGTCGTCGAACTATTGTATATCTTGATTTCAAGGAGTACTTTTAATAATACAAAAAAAAAAAAATCAATTCTGGTTCGAGCTGAAAATATTTCCCTATTTTAATCCTAGTTTTGGAAAAAGAAGTTAATGTGAGATATTATATCTTATTTCTAGGGAAATGTCTTGTGCAAACCAGAAAAATTTGATAAGGGATCTCCTACAAGCGGTTCAAGATCTTAGCAGGCTGAATCAGAACCCAACTCCACCTACACTGCTAGCTCCTATTACTCTCCCGACTCATGCCTCGATGGTTGAGTTATTTCGAAGGCATAAGCCCCCTACCTTCGATGGAGCATCTAATCCACTAGTAGTTGAGGAATGGCTTCATAAGCTAGAACGAATTTTTCGACTCATAAACTGCACCGACGCCCAAAAGGTTCAATGTGCGAAGTTTATGTTTATTGGTGATACAAGTTACTGGTGGGATTCAATGTCTTGGACTAGAACCCCTAAGCAGCAATTGGCGTTAACATGGGAACAATTTAAAGAGGAAGTAATGGACAAGTAATTTCCTCAGTCTCTAAGAGATTTCAAGGAAAGCAAATTCCTTCAACTCAAACAGGGTAGTATGTCCCTGATTGATTACAAACGAAAGTTCGATCAACTCTCAAGATATGCTCCACACCTGGTTGACACGGAAATTAAGAAGACTAGAAGGTTCGAGCAAGGGTTAAACCCAGACCTAAGCATGATCCTTATGTCACATCGTCTCACATCATATCGTGAGATGGTGGAACGAGCTCACGCTATTTGGTATCAGAAGGCTAATGCAGAGCAACACCGTCAATTGTACAACCAGCAAGATAGAAGGCATATTGGAAAGAGGAAGTGGAATGGTCAAGACAAAGTAAAGGGCAAATGGCAAAATAAGAAGGTTAACATCGGATCTAGTGTCAGCAAAGCCATAGTAGCTACAGTTGAGCCTTGTCTGAAGTGTGGTAAGCCTCATCGTGATGAATGCTTATATGGGAAGATTGCCTGTTTTCGGTACGGTAAGCCAAGACATATTGCTAAGGATTGTTCTATGTTCACTCAAAAGAAGGATGATAACAGTGATCAGAACAAAAAGGGAAAAGCACGAGTCTTTACACTGACTCAGAAGGATGCAGAGGAAAACTCAAACGTAATAACAGGTATTTTACTGATATTCAATACACTTGCTTATGTACTGTTTGATTCGGGAGCTACTCACTCTTTTGTATCAACGTCTTTCATTACTAAATCTAGTATTACTTGTGAGAAGTCAGAAGGTACACTAGAAGTTAGCGTCCCCTCAGGTAGAACATTAAATACTGATCAGTTAGCTAGGTCGGTAAATCTTGAAATCGAAGGAAAAACATTAGAAGCTAATTTGTATCTGATAGAGATGAATGATTTCGATGTGATTTTGGGCATGGATTGGTTGGGATGTAATTATGCAACCATTCGTTGTAGAGAGGAAAGTGTCTTTTAAGAAACCAGGAGAAAAGCAATTCTCTTTTCTCGGAATAAAGACCAAACCCCATCTCCAACTAGTATCGGCTTTGCAAAGCTGAGAAAATTATGAGAAAAGAAACGTATCAAGGGTTTCTAGTTAACATCTCAAGAGAAAAACAGACGACAATAAAGATTGAGGACGTACCAGTGGTACGAGAGTTTAAAGAAGTGTTTCCAGAAGAACTACCTGGTACTCCACCAGAAAGACAGGTGGAGTTCACAATAGATCTGGTTCCCGGAGCGACACCAGTATCTGAAGCTCTATGCAGAATGGCTCCAAAGGAACTTCAGGAGTTAAAATTTCAATTACAAGAATTGTTGGATTGTGCCTCTATTCGACCAAGTGTGTCTCCTTGGGGCGCATCAGTATTATTCATAAAGAAGAAAGATAGAAGTATGAGGATGTGTATTAACTATCGGGAGTTGAACAGTTTGACCATCAAAAATAAATATCCTCTCCCAAGAATCGAGGATTTATTTGACCAATTGAAAGGGGCTAAGATATTTTCCAAGATCAACTTACAATCTGGATACCATCAGTTGTAGGTTAAGGCAAGTGGTATACCCAAGACAGTTTTTCAAACTCGTTATGGACATTACAAATTCACAGTTATGTCATTCGGGTTGACAAATGCTCTCGCAGTGTTCATGGATTTAATGAATCGTGTATTTCATCAGTATTTGGATCAATTTATCATAGTCTTCATTGATGACATCTTGATATATTCCAAGAGTAAAGATCAACATGAAGAGCATCTTATAATGACATTAGAAACACTGTATAAGGAAAGGTTATACTCCAAATTTAAAAAGTGTCAATTTTGGCTTGAACAAGTTGGATTTCTCGGTCACATAATTACTACCCAAGAAATTGAGGTGGATCCAGTAAAAGTGGAAGCAGTAACTAATTGGAATACACCAACTAACGTGGGTGAAGTTCGAAGTTTTCTGGGACTGGCTGGGTACTATCGGAGATTTATAGAAGGATTTTCCAAAATCGACAAGGAAATGAGTAAAGTTTCAATGGACAGATAAGTGTGCGCAGAGCTTTCAGGAGCTAAAACGACGGTTGATTTCAGCACCCGTGTTAGCTATACCCGAAGGTTCGGAAGGATTTGTTATATATAGTGATGCATCTAAACAAGGTTTAGGATGTGTACTGATGCAGCACGGAAAAGTGATTGCCTATGCATCAAGACAATTGAAGCAACATGAACTGAACTACCCGACGCATGATCTAGAACTTGTTGCAGTAGTGCATGCTTTAAAGATATGACGACATTACTTATATGGAGGGAAGTGCGACATTTACACGGATCATAAAAGTCTCAAATATTTCTTCACGTAGAAGGAATTGAATATGAGACAGAGACGATGGTTGGAACTTGTAAATGATTATGATTGTATTATTCATTATCATCCTGGTAAGGCTAATATTGTTGTTGATGTGCTAAGTAGAAAGTCAGTGGGATGATTGGCGTCATTACCTACTACTCAGTTGGAGTTGATCAAGGACTTGGAGAATTTACGAATTGAAATGGTTGCCACACCAGAGCAAGTCACCACCCGTTTAGCAACTTTGGTGGTTCGACCCACTTTTAAAGATCGGATCATTGAGGCACAAGGTAAGGAACCATTCTTGCAAAAGATCAAGAACGAGATTGCACCTGATAAGAGAAAGGACTTTAGAATGGCTTCGGCTAGGGCTCTGATGTTTAAAGGAAGGATTTGTGTACGTAAGGATGAAGTTTTGAGGAAGGAAATATTGGAGGAGGCTCATATCACTCCATACACTGCACATCCTGGCGGTACGAAAATGTATCGAGACCTTCGAAATACATTTTGGTGGAAGAATATAAAAAGAAGTATAGGTCTATTTGTCGCAAAATGCATTGTGTGTCAACAAGTTAAAGCAGAACATCAAAAATCGACAGGATTTTTAAATTCATTGGACATACTAGAATGAAAGTGGGAGAATATCACAATGGACGTTATGGTAAGATTTTCGAGATCAGCAGAAGGTCACAATGCTTATGGGTAATAGTGGACCGTCTAACGAAATCCGCTCATTTTCTTTTGGTGAAAATGACATTCAATCTAGATCAATTGGCACGGTTGTACATTAAAGAGATCGTAAGATTGCATGGTA
>NC_036239.1:15467948-15519132 GCF_002742605.1 Olea europaea var. sylvestris
TTAAAAGTTGAATGAAATGGTACCTCCGGGTACGGTGCTTCGGCACTACTATAGTTTGAATGATCATTCTTCAGCTCTACGTGTTATGATAATGCTATAAATATCGAATTTTGCCGAAAATCCATCTACGTGCGACGGTATGAATCCATGGTTCGAATTTTCTAATTTAATTACGAAATGCACCGATAATATCTATTGAGTTTCAAACTCATGGGTTAAATCCTTTCTTACAAGTTGATTTTGTTCTTTTGTTGGGGGCGCGGATGATGGTGGTTGAAGATGCAATTTGACATGGAGAAGCCGGTAAATTAACAACTTTAAATTGATTATGAAATATTTGCGTTTCCTTTTAATTACTTTTCTATGGACATCGTATATGAAACTATTTCTACGAGCATTTTATTATGAATATGTTATGTAAATATATATATATATATATATGTGTGTGTGTGTGTGTGTGTGTGTGTGTGTGTGTGTGTGATCTAGAATTTACTTACGAAATACCGTCTTACAAAAAAAAAAAAGAAAAAAAAAGTCAGCTAGTTAATATTACTGTTTTCTTAGAAATCTCAATTTCAACTCAGATTTTAAAAATTCATAACTAATTTGTTACTTCGAATTTTTGAACAAAGCTAATGGTGTTTGATAGCCTCATAAGTTCGTTACTGAATAAACTTAGAATCAAGTCAATCCGATGTCGGTAAAATTTTATGTCACTTTAAGTAAACATAGTGTTGCTATTTTCTAAAAATTCCAGTTTCTGCCGTTGAACTTAAAAATTCGTAACTCAATCGTTACTTGGGATTTTTCGACAAAACCAGTGGGATTTAATAGCTTCATGCATTAGCTACTGAATAAACTCAAAATCATGTCAATCCAATATCTATGGAATTTTATATGCCACATTAAGTATGCTGAGCTGAGTTACTTCCCAAATCGAATCGCTGCGAGATTTTGAAAAATATTTTGACATCTCATATGTCGCCGACGAAAGCTGAATTTTGGATATGTTATATTATGAGAAGTTCCCTACTTTCTCTTAAAGTTTCGACCGAGATTACTATGTAAACGAGTTTACTTTAAAACTTACTGCACAAAAATGGGAAGTCAAACAACAGCTTTTATTTTTAAATTCTTGCCTAGAATTTCATGCAAGAAAAATATATTTATGCATAGATGTCACCTGAAGACATTAGGAATTAGTTTCTTTTGTTTTGAGTTATGTCGTCATTTATTGTCCTTTTAAAAAATATATATTCTTAAATTAAATCTTTATAATTTTCTCTATAAGTTTAGCTATTTTTTTAAGTTTACGGCTAAAAGTACAATTAATCTAGCGACGTTCCGGCCCTTACTGGTCTGGGCATTACATATATGGTGACAACAATCAACAATATTTATTGCAATGAATTATGTATTCCACAATAAAACCAATCATATAGAGGTTGATTGTCATCTAATTCAGGATAAGAAAGTAGCATGTCAACAACACACGTGGTTAGTAAGTCAAGAATTGTAGACATCTTTACCAAGAGCTTAGGTTCTCAAAGTTTTTATCATCCACATGTTAAAGATTGAAGTACAAGACTCTCCATGTTGCACGGGGAAAGGACCTATTAAAGATTTAAAGAGAAGCTGAATTACAGAAGAATATATAGCAGTACAAGTGTGAGCAGCGGTTTAAAAAGTAGCCCATAACATATCAGCAAGTCAAGAACGATCTAGAAAGGAAGAAGGAACATTATGTTGGTTAAGAAATTATTAGGCTAGAGAATTCAAGGGTTGAAGATTGCTGTACAATCAAATTATTAGTGGGTTTGAGTCAAGTTTCTAACTCAAGTTGATCTAAATAGAATCAAATATTAGACTTTTAGATCAAGAATTGTGTGATTACTTAGACATAACCTAATATAAAGAGTAATACTATTCATCATAACTAATGTTAAAGCACTAATTTATGTGACAATTACATGATATTAAATTATAGATTCATAGTGTAAAGTCATATGACTCATTTAATTGAGAATAATGTTATCTAACATCATTGATACTATAATACCAGTTTAAGTAGTGTTAAGTGATAGGCTCAATGAAAGGTAAAATTAAAAGACTCATTTAATTACACTTCATTCCATATCACATTAGTGCCATCCAAATTGATGGTTTAACACCAATATTACTAAGTAGCATTACTCTCTAATTGAATTTAAAAAGTGTAGCTACCTAAACTTGTGCTAAAAAGAATTATCTAATAGAAATCATGATTAATGAGAACACAACATAAACGAAATAAAATAAACTTTAATTTGAAGTGATCTTGCCCATATGTAGCCACCATGGTGGTGGCTTGGCAAACGGTTTCCATCCCTCATCCTCCATCTTCTGCTTAATCTCATGTTTAAACAAGTCTAGTTTTCTTTTAACCCACATCATTCGAGTCGCATAACCTTGATCATTCTCATAACTTAATGAGGGTGATGCCATGTCCCACACAAATAAGACAAAAGAAAACTTCATTGTCTTGTTAAACCCAACATAAAACATGTAGCCCCTGTTTGGGCTCCATTCTTAAAAAATGCATTTCCCTCTACCATATTTTCAATCATATAATCTCTAATAAAATAATATTATATGGAAGTTCAAAACTTTTACTTATTTTTTAACCACACATTTGCCAAAAAAATTATTATTCCAAAATACATTTTTAATGGAGCCCAACCTGGGGGTACTTTAGAGTTTATACAACTTAATATCAAATGCTTCAATCAAAATAAAAAGCAAGCAATGTTCAATTCTTCCTAACCAAAGAGAGAGATGTGGATTGCAAAACCTAACAGAATTTTAGCACTCAATATGGGGGATGAGTTAAGTAGGAGCTGGGAAAATTTGCACAGCCATTGAAGCAACAGTAGACCCTTTTGGATTGTGAATGAGCTCAAAAGTGCAAACATCACTAATCTTGAGCTTGTTGGATTCATAAAACTGTTTCCAGCCCCTTTCCATAGTAACACGACCATTACCAACATTTTTGTAAAATTTTAGTCCCACTAACCAGTTCTTGCCTGAAGGATCTCTTAGGTTTATCCTAGTCTTCTTATTCAGGCCATTAGATTTCCAAAATTCAACCGGGATATGCTGAAATTCATGAAATTAAGAAATAACAGCAAAATTCCAAAGATCAAACTATTTTTACGTAAACGAAATACAGAACATATAATCAGGAGAATCAAATTATAAGAGATGAAACTCACCATATATGGCTGTCTATAATCAGGAGTATTATGGTGTTTCATTGTTATGACAAAATATGGATCCCTATGCTGGCATGAAGAACCTGCATTTGCTGTGGTTTTTCCACACAAAATAAATAGCAACTTTGAATTCAGCAAAACGTAGAAAATGAAAAGACAATATAATTACCACGGATTGAATTCTATCAACTATCAAACACAATAACTAGTCCTTAGAGATGATATATAGCCCCTGATTGGTTTAGATAAAAATTATATTTTTAGTAGATTTTGATAAGAGTTGGTAGAATATGTTTTTAAAATGTTGTGGAGCCCATAAAATATATGGTTAAAATTAAAGGTTGACTTTGAATTAAATTTTAAAATCCAACGACCAAACAGGGACATAGTTTTGAAATTTGTCAAAACTGGTTTTTCAATTGATTGAAAAATAGTAGATAAATTAGCAAGGTTACTATTGGCAAGAGTAAAATTTGGTCGAGGAGACCAATAAAATCACAACACATTATTACAAGTTCGTTCCTAGGAGATGACATCACCCTATGATGAAAATGAGCCGAGAAGTTGACAAGCCCAACTTCACAAGTGACTCCTAGGCCATTCCAAGGTGGTGCCGTCATCTATGATATGCCGAGCCAAGAGGTTGAGTTGTCCAACTCTATAGATTGTTTCACGGCTGGACATAAACATGATAACAATGGCGACTATCCTAGCTCGACCACTCATCTACACCGCCTGCAACAAGCATGGCTCAAACAACTCCCCTGTGCCTCCCTAGAAATTCAGGGATATCATTGGTGACAGTGACTAGGTGAGGAGTCGCATCAACAACATTATGGATGCACTGCTGCATAAATGACTTGGTAGATGTGGTGCCACATCAGGATACATGACTCTGTAAACTACAATTTTTTCTCCTCTTACAGTTCTATAAATACAACCCTCATCTCCTGGCGAAAGGTGAGTTTTCCCTCATTTTTTCATAGGCAAAACTATCATTTAACTAATCAAAATTCTAAAGTAATTTAGACACTGACCAGCTTCCTTCCCTTTCTAGTAGTCAAACATTCTACTGGGTTACTAAGTTCGCAAATTTAGATAGTCGATTTGGCTAATCCTGTGGGGAGGAGATCTCATTCAGATTCATCTGTCAACGGTAACAAACCAGGAGGTCTCAAGACAGCAGCTATAAAATGAGCTCTTAAAATCCTAGGAAATAAGCTGGTTCAACTCAATCATGACCTTCTACATGAAAATGTCCTTATCATGGTTTTATGTTCTGTTTGCACGGTGTTTCAGACTTTCAGTCAACCATAAAGCTTATGTCAACTCTTGGATTGTTCCTCGATGTGAAAACAATCTAGTTCTAGGACACTTGTGAATTTCTTTTCAATGGCGTCCAGCACCCTTTGATCAGATGCCTCTCTTCCTTTACTATCATTTTATAGATTTCTTTCTATTCTAGTACATTAGTAGATGAATTACTTGCAAGCATAATATATTCAGATCCATCAGAAATGCAAACAATTGTACATACAGTTCTCCAAATATGCTTGAGAAGCCAGTTTTTCCTAAAATCCTGTATTGAAGTAATGCATCTAATGGAAAAAGAAAAGAGCAATATACTAAGTTACTACTATTGGTTATATGCAGTTTAGTATCACAGCACAAAACTTACTCTTGATGGCTTCCAAATTATTGCATACTCCAGCAGATCCTTCATTTCTTTCCGCTAAATCATTGTCAAATTCTTTCTCACATGCAGTAAAATCAAACACGAAAGCATTGAAACGCATTTCCCCAATGTGCTCAAACACGACAATATCCCCAACAGCGAGGTGGTGTTGAAGAACAAAATCACCCCATCCCTCTTCAAAAAACACAGTTTCACTGTTACTTCTAGAAACGTTGATTTTCCAGATTCCCTTGGCACTCGTTATATTGGCCAATTTCACTTCATTTAGATTTCTACAAAAAGCTTTTGGCAGGGCCTGCTCATAAATAAAATGGAAAAAGGAAAAATAGTTATTAGACCATATAAATTACATTTATAAATACGTTAATACAAAATGCATATCAATGGCAAAGGAGATGGTCGAGTAAATTTGAAAAAACTTATTAGAAAATGTATGGAAATTTTTTTACATTTGTAAAAATTTGGCAAAAGCATTTCGTAATACATAGTTAAAAAAGGGCTTTTATTTTCGTAATTTTGGCACAGATCACGAACCAAAGCACCCACTATAAGTGAGAGTGCACATAAACCCTAAGAGATTTTTTGCAGCATTTACACCACAAAACCTCCATTACTTCCTCCTCAAATCAATCAGCAACCACTCGAATTACTCTGTTTCAGCGAAATCAAAGAAGAAAAACATACCAACTTTGAATGAAAATCACGTGACATGACCTTGAAAAAATGTTTTGTTACTCGAGAATTTTCTTCCATTTCAATCTTGAATTAATACAGGAATTTTTATTCTATTTGTATTGGAAGAATGTTAAAGCTGCTAAAAGATCCCCTGGGTCATGACGATAAGCTTTCTTGTCATCTAAAAGTCATTTTTTTCTTCTTTCTTTTTTTTTTTCAATAGTACATTATCATAATAAAATAATTTTATACTTAAATTTAAAATCTTTCCTACTTTTCAACTACATATTACCAAAAGAGTATTATTATTTCTATCCACATTTTTTATAAGTACATTCACTCTAAATTCATCTCTAATAAAATTTTAAAAATTTCAAAAAATATTATTTATGTCAACGTCATATTCCAATCTTCTATTTATTAAATTCATTCATTTAAATATTATATATCTACTTGAGTTTTATATATTCATCCCACTTTAAATACATCTCTATCACTATAGATTCGCAGAATCCCTAAAATCATAAACTCTTAAACCAAATAAATGAAATAAGAACAAAGCTGAACTGATTGTACATTGAATTAATATGAAATAAATTCTTCGTCTATTGAAGTTCTGAGTATTACAATGTTTCAAATAACAAATGTCAAAGAAAGAAAGTTCGATTAAGCAAGCTGAATTTTACTAACTTTGTTGGCTACAATCATTCTTCTTTCTTAATTTACTAATGAAATTGCATCAGATTCTGTTTTGCATTCTTTGAAATCGGATATGATTCTGGGCACAGAAATCACATTTAGGACCACCGTTACCTATAGTTATATTCATGTATTTTTCTCTATCTATAGGAATTCTAGCTAAGCACAAATGAAAATAAAAATTAATGGATTAATTTTGAGTTATGTATTTTTATTTAATTTTGTTTATGTCTTTTTAATTAAATTTACATTGGATTTAAAATATAACAAAATTTAATTTTTAAAAGTGGATGTATGTATAAAAAGTGTGGAGAGAAATAGCGGTACCCTTCCTCAAATATTCAATATTACAAAACTATTTTTAGTTAAAAATGAAGGTCGAGAGCCTAAATGTACTGCATGATGTTTGATCTTCTTTAATGTGATTTTATGTATTGGGAAATTGTGAGGACATTGTAGACACTAGTGTGGGTACTTTCACTCGACACTTTTACTCGAATTTGATCACCTCAATGAATTGACTTAGTTTGATTATCGACCCTAGCTATAAAACTAACTTTTGATTCAATTCTAAAAAAAAAAAATTGTATGATTCTCATTCAAAAAAAATTGTAATTTTTTATGAATTAATATGTAATTAGAATAATCAACACTTTTAATAATTTAAAAAAAGAAAGTGTAAAAGTGAAATCAGAAAATTTACCTAACAACTTATACTTTAAAATTTATTTTTGAAGTTTGGTCCGATTCAATTCTTTTTTCTTGTAGAACCACAACCGTCATTCTATAGGTTGGGTAAATAAATTACAAAAGTACCCATTTGATTCGTGTTTCAATTTTTAGTTTTCAATCTCAGTTGTTTTTTTTTTTTTATTATTTTTTTTTTCATGTTGAGGGTCTTTTTAAAGATTGCTAATAATGCAGTTGATTTGTCTTTTGGAAAAATTATTTTTAAAATAGAAAATTAGAAAATACATTTGGTTTGAAAATTCGAAAAATAATTTTACGATATTTTATTTCTTAAAATTTTATTACTTAATAAAAATAGAACCATTTTATATTAATATATTATTCAATAATACATACATTATAAAGTTGATGAATCATAATGCTTTTTCTCGCTGCAAAAATAAAATAAAAAATAATAAACTAAGTTCAAATTATAGGAAATAAGAATAAATATTAATGACATTGATTGAGAATATTTTTATATTTGTTCATATAAATAGATGAGTAGGCTTCCTCTTTCTATTCACGGAATGTGATTTGGGACATAATGGGAGTTTGCGTGTCTCGCTCGAAAAGAGATCATCGAAGTATACCATAAGATCGCCTTTTCTTGTTACCATAGGGTTGACTTGTAAACAAGGCAAACCCAAAGGGAACCAAAAAATAGGGGTACATCATTCAGCAGAAGACAATCCAAAAAGCGAAGGCTGTCTCAACTGAATGAAGGAGCTTTGGAAGCTTACCTTGTTATTAAAAGGGAAAGGAGCAGCTCTTTCTATTTTTAGCCGTATGTTATGAGTTCTGCATTTTTTTGAAAATTTCTATGTAAATAATTATTAAAAGTTCGAACTATTTTTATTTTTCTAGAAATTTTTATAATTTTTGGTTTTTAATTTTTTTTTTTTTTTTTTTTTTATAGAAGGTAGGCACTTATACATTGAAATTAATAATTGATCGTAATGATATCTTGAAAATATTGATTAAGATGACAAATGAACCTCATTGTTAAGTGTCAAGATTTGTACAAATAGTAAACCTTGACGAGTGACACTAATGACGTATGCAAGAACATTTTAGCGAAGTTCGTGATCATTGGTCATGTCTCGTGAAAAAGATGATTATGCAAACATTATAACATTTTACTAGATGTCAAAATATTTAATATATAATTGGCATGTGAGTGGTGTATCGAGTGATGAAACTAATGAAACCATAGTTGGACCACTGTTGCTCTTCCAGTGGTGATTTTTGCATCACGTCACTGATTGTTGCATATGAATCATGATAGGTTAATGCCTCTCAAACTTTGCAATTTGAGCTTTTTATGAGTCAAAATGTTCAAGTTAGCTTACATTTATGCCCCGATTAATTCTCATTTTTTGGCCATAAAAATAAAAAATATTACCGTTATTCATCATACTAAGTCACAATATTTGACTTTCTATCTCTTATGTGGGTCTCGTAACGACTATATTTTTCATTCTCATTCTTACAAAAATAGTTACCAAACGGGCTCTTAGTTTGTTTTGCACACGTAAATGATTTTATTGTTTGATATTCAGTCTGAGTTTTTTGGCTTAGTTTTTATTTTCTTAGATTGTTCAAGTGATGCGGTCTATCGAAATCGCATAAAACTGATCCTATTTTTAATTCTCGTGTTGAATCATAAATTTTTATTTTCACTTTAGTTTTTGTGTAATTGACATTCTTACTTTTTAGGATTGAAGTTTGATGTTTATAACTATAGTTAATTGTGATAAGATGCCCAAAATTGTTGGTATTTTCTCAATCACAATAACATGAAATACAATTTGAACTTGAACTAACAAAGACATTACAGGTGGTGCTTGAACATTTTGATTCACAGAAAATAAACCTAGCTTGAACTATTTTATTCCTTTTAATGATGTTATTATTTTTGGCAACCACATTCTTCCACGATGTTTATGTATTTATGTTTGGGAAGTGCTACATCTACATAATTATCTAATAATGGTGTCCATAATTACACGTGACACTGGATCCAACCTTTAATTCAAATCATACACTTTCACATCAACAATTGGATGATTGTCACATCATATTATGGGCACCATCATATGCAATAATTATATACAAGTAGGATTTTCCTTTATTGTTATTATTATTATTATTATTTTATTTTTATTTTTTGTCTATCTTAAGAGAAATGGAATAGGAAACACTCTCTTAAAGACTCCTATTCATTATAAATAGGTATTATTTTCTTCTTTTAAACCCTTTACCATATTAAAAACGTGTTATGTACCAAATAACTTAATTAAATATAGGTCGTCAATTTTCCTCTTTAAACCATTTCAACTAATAGTCTTCGATTAAACTTTTAATTGCAGTCATCATCTGACGATGTTATTTATTTTTTATTTTTTTATCTATTTGAGACACTGATCATTTCCATTTAGAACAGGCAAAGGATTTCTCTTAACGTTGATTGATGAATTTCAATGGTAATCATAGCACATTTTGTTAAGAGAACTTGAAAGAGGATTTTGAGCTTTTTAGTTGCTCCACATCTTTAAGGGGAGATAAGAGGAAAATTTGGTGAAACTTGTTTGCTTGATTAGAAAATAGAGCACGTGTCTATGATTGTTGGTGACAGTGCAAATGATATGATAGTTATTTACAATGTTTTAAAAATCGACCTGATCAAAGACCCGAAAAAGAGGAAGGGTCAAGGGTCAAATGGTCGAATCAAAGTTGAACTGGGGTTGAACCAGTATGTGTGTGTGTGTGTGTATATATATATATATATATATATATATTTATTTATTTATTTATTTATTTATAAAGATAAAATCACAAAACAATCAATTACAATCAACTAAGTCAAGTGCTACTCAATCCAATTATATGATATGAATAACTTAATAAGTCAATGGCATAAAGTAAACAATAATGTCAATAACTGAATAACATGAAAACTTAAATAGCTAAAATTTAAAAGTTTCAAATTAATTGTCACCAATGAAAAATTGTCGAGAATAATTGAAACCAAAACACTAAACATAAAAGATTAAATAGTTAAATTTCGCCTTTACCATTTTCATCCATAACCTTTATCCTTGATCACTTCCACAATCACTTGAACCACCAAAACGATGAATAACATCCCTTGTGTCTAAATCTTCCCATTTGTTGAGTATTAATCTCATCGTTATTTTCATTGTCATCTAAAAAAAACCCTGACTAATGTAAAAAAAAAAAAAGACAAAAAGACAAAAACAATAAGTTAAGGTTATTAAACTTAGGAACCTTGAACATTATCATCAACTTCATCATCGTTAACATTGGAAATTACATTTTCTTCATAACTAGCATTATTTAAGCCTTCATACTCAAAATCCTATGGTGGCACTTTTTCTTCTATCCAAAAGTTTGTTTTGTCAATACACTCACGAGTCACTAAAATAATGGTTTACATGCTATTTCACTCCTTAAAATAGAAGACTTGTTTGGAAGTTTTATGTCCAAATCTAAACTAATGCAACAAATATGCTTCGTCTTTATAGGATGGTTGTCGAACAAGGATGGTAAAAGTTACTATCAATGATCTAAAAAAAAAAAAAAAGTAAAAATATGATTAATTCCACCGAGTCAATATCATATAGAAGAAGAACAAACAACAAAACCCAACAAATTTTCCAAAATCTGAAGTTAGATTTGGAAAAAATAAATAAATAAATAAATAATAATAATAATAATAATAATAATAATAATAATAATAATAATAATAATAATAATAATAATAATAATAATAATAATAATAATAATAATAATAACCAACATATTATTCGAAGCCTGCAGAATATGAAAAAAAAATTCTTATCCCTAAATCAATTCATAATTGAATTTTCAATTTTGGAGGAAAATATAAAATTTTATGAAAAAAATGAAACACAGTGACAAAATAAAAGTGTTTAAAATAAAACATGATAACAATAAAGCTCAAACCTTTAAAACCAATTTGCAAGAAGGTCAACCAGCTAAGAATAGGTCTGGGTAAAAAAATCGATCGAACCACTCAAATCGAACCAACTCGGGTAGTTTTGACATAAGTAATTGGTTTGTTTTGATTTTCTTTTAATTAAAACCACAGTGGGTTGGTTCGATCATGGTTTGAAGTCTCAAACTGCTGATTAATCAAACCAATCCGACCCACTTACATGTTTACATTTAAAAAAAAAAAAAAGTAAAAATCAAAAGATAAGCCATAACCTCAATATTATAGTACGATTCCTTCCAATATATGATGTTACCGGTAAGTAATGGTACTGAAAATTTCCTTTTAAAAGTTTATTATGGTATACTTAGGCTTTTTCCCCACTTAGAAAGTCAAGTTATATAATGCATAAAAAGGCAACAAAATTCATAAGTTTTCTTTTGATCTGTCTCTGTTAACCTAATTTTATTTGTTAGTCAATAATTCTTGTAATATAAATTATTTAGTTATTTTGGTTCTTGTAATTTAATTGGATCCAAAACTTGGACTTTTTTTTTTTTAAATTTAATTTGGATAAAAGTTCAAACCAATTAACCGAAGCGAACCATTTAGTTTGGTTTGGTTTGATTTAAGAGTTAGAGTGGGTTGGTTTGGGTTAAAATTCACCCAAACTGGCTAATTTGGTTTCGATTTCGGGTTGGAGTCGAAACTAACCCAAACCAAACCACACATAGACCTAGCCAAGAATCAAGCAAAGATGAGAAGGAGAAGAGAGAGGCGTCCGGCATTTGGAAGGGAAATTGTGAAAACTGAAAAGATAAAGAATCAGGGTTCTGTTGCCTATTGGGTTTTGGACTTTTGGTAAGTTTTAATCCTATTAACTGTTGTCGGGTCATGGGTCATCAATAAATCTGCCGGTTCAACAATTTTTTAGATGGATTTTTAATTTGACGGTTTAGGAGACTGATCAGACCGGATTTGGGCCCGATTCCCGGGTTTTCCGATTGAATAGGTTGGTCTGGTGTGATTTTTAAAATATTGGTTATTTCTGTGAAAAATACATTTGCAGAACTGAAAAGTCGAAGGCATGATTTTGGATGGTACTTAATTGTATGTCAAGTGTTCAGAGTATGCAAATGGCAAATGAGTTGAGTAACTCATTAAGTCGTCGAGACTCGATTTATGGGTCACTTGAGCTCGTTTCGAAATTAGCACAAGAGCCGAGCAAAATTTGGGAAACAACAAATCGAGCAAGCTCGATTCGTCGAGTGGGATGAGCCGCTTATGGATAGTGTCCACGGGCTATAATGACCAAACTGCTACTTTTTTCCAAAAAAATTGACCGTTTGATCACTTGTGTAAACATCACATAACTTTAAATTGTGACTGTTGGGCCCTAATGGTCATAGAAATTTATTTTTTTAATTTTTTTAAACTATAAATACTCCTCATTTCAATCCATTTTCACACGAATCTTATACATAATCTAGAATCAAATTATCCACTCTCAATGAAATCTCAATTCAGTTTTTACATTATACATCTTTTTACATTTCATTTTTACACAATTCAAATCTCAATTCAATTCTCTATATTTTACATTATTCAATTTATACATTTCATCTTTATTCAATTTATATTCTCTACTATAAAATCTATTTCATATTTATTCATTTGAATTCTATTACATATAAATGTATCTCATTCTTATGTTAAGGGCTTGCTCGGTGGCAACTCACACATGAAGCCACGATCTCAATTTCATAGTGCATTTTTTCGATCTCAAGGACATCTCTATTCCCGATGATTTATCGAATTTGAGCATTGACGAAGCTCACAAGAATAGTTATCCAATCGATTTAGATTATATTGATGAAGAAGTTATAGAACTGGAACTCGAAACTCCCGATGCAAGAGGACGGTGAAAGGGTAAAAAACTACAAAGTGATGGGAACACTTTGAATTGGTTTTAATGGGTTGCACAATTGATGGAATCCAAGAATGTAAAGCAATGTGTAAATATTGCCAAACACGATTGGCATGGTAAAAGAGAATCAGTAATACCGACCTCAATCATCACTACGTGAAATGTTTGGCCAAACATGAACTTCTTGGTGGAACACAAGCACAACTACAATTTGGTTGTCATTCTCACAATACTACTACTAGTACACTAGGCACATAGCTATATATATGAAAGAAAATTTTCGTGAAAGGATGGTGAAGTTCGTTTTCATTGCTAAGTTGTTGCTGTGTATAGTTGACAACCAACATTTCATAACATCCATGAAAGAATATCTTGCAACAAGGTGTATTAGGATAAGTAGAACTACTCTTTGCTCTGGTTGCATTGAGTATTTTGTTAGGTACAAAAAAATTAATACATGATTTACAAAGATATGATAAATTTATATCTTTCACTTCAAACATATGGCAATGCATTAATAAAAAATATTATATAGCTGTAACTGCATATTACATAAACCCACTTTGATTATGCATAAGTGAGTAATTACTTTTAAAATAATTGAGTTCCTCACAATGTTAACAATATATTTAATGTCATTATGCGAATTATAGAAGATTATCGTAGCGAATCCAAAATTCTTAGCTACACATTTGATAATGCAAGTGTTAATAATCATGTTATTGATAAACCATGTAGGGTTCTTAATCCAGATTTGTGGTTTTCTATTTCATGTTTTTTGTGTGTGTCACGTCTTTAATTTAATTGTGCAAGACGGTATGAAGTGTATTAGCGATCAAATGGATAGAATTAGGGATGTATTAGTTTATATTACGATAACACTAAGTAAAAAATAAGCATTCGTAAAATATAGTGCAACATTTGGTGTGGAATCTAAACAATTTGTAATTGACATGGAACATAGATATAACTCAATTTACTTATTTCTCAAATCAGGTGAAGGATATGAAGCATTCATTACTGAATATTATATATCTAGACAAACAAGAAATGATGATGAGATTGTTTTGGTTGAAACTAATTGGAAACTGGCTTTTAAAGTTAAATTTTTTTTAACAAGTTTCTATGATTCTATAAATATCTTATTAGGGGTATACTACTCCACTAGTTCTAAAGTTCTTGAACATCCTTTTGTTATTACAAGAACTTACAATAAATATAAAAATGATCCCGATTAAATTGAGATATTGTTTTTCTATGGAATTAAATTTTAGAAAATATTAGGAAGACCTACCTATATTATTTCTTTCAGCATGCGTAACGGACCCTGAGTACAATTTGAAAGGTACTCAACATGTTATAACGAAAATTACAAATGCTTTTAATTTTGATGCTCATAACGCTTATTCTAATTTGTAGAACACTTTAACTTCTATATTGTATTCACAATGATTGGGTGCAAATATTAGTCTAACACCCTCTTCACCCCATGACGCTAATTTTGAAAAAAGATAATGACAAAATATTGAATTTATTTACAGAATTTTGGGATTAAAGATTACATCAGACGTAGCTCCAGCTAGAATTCTTGCATAATTAAATAGAATTTTAATCATCAAATGAGTAGGATCATAGATCCAGTTGATGCAATGCCTTTTAATTTACTTAATTTTTAAAGACATCATGAATACTGCAGAACTTTTTTTTTTTTTTTTGTGACTGCACGTGATCTACTAATACCTTTGATAATCACTGTAGCATCAAACTTTGCTTTTAATGAAGTGGTTGAGTTCTGTCCAATTTTAAGAACTGACTAAAAGAAAACATTTTGAAAAGTTTAATGTATAAACTATTGGTAAAAAGCTTGTTATCAAATACAAAATAAGTACATCGAAATTATGTATAGTCAAGTAAATGATATTTAATTTGTCATATTCATACTTTGTGATTTTCTTAATAATTTTGTTTTTAAAAAAAAAAATTTTACACATAACAAGTTGTTAATATACAATTTTAACTTTGTCTACTAAAAAATTAAGTAGCCCATCCCATGTTCGAAAAATATGAGGATAGTTCTAGAAAAATACATGAGCATGTGGGTTGAGCAGCGACCAGCTCAGCACAAAAGAGAGAAGATTGATCACAAAAAGCTTATCATTCTAGATGTAACTATTAGATGCAATTCAAATTTCCTAATGTTGGATAGTGCATTGAATTTTGAAAAAGCATTTAGACGGATGGAGGAAGAAGATGGATTTTATTACAAATGTTTTGATGAGAGTGAAAATGGACACAAAAGAAAAGGGTCGCAATTAGTTATTATTGGGACGAAGCTAGAATATTTTCTAAAAGTTTTATGAACATTTTATGAAGTCACATTGATTTTTAGTTCATCACTACATGTCACTTGCAATAGTCTTTAGTTTGCAATGTTGAACGTACACCAATAACACTAAGTAGTAAAGATGATCTTTTGCGAAGTAGTATGGCACACAATTTGAAGGTCAAGATTGACAAGTATTGTGGTACATTTGAGAATATGACAATATTTTACTTTTAACAATTGCACTTGTGCTTAGGTACAAATTTTAGTAAGTTCTTGTACGATACCAACAAGGTAAATGCATTAAAATTGTAGTTATGAAAATGTCGTATGCATTATATAATGAATAAGAGGGATGGCGCAGTTGTGATGGTGGAATTGTTGGTATCAATTTTAACAATTGAGTAACTTTGATTGATGGCTCAAATGATGATAAAAATGATATGAATGCAATTAATAAAGTTAACATGGTGTTTGAGAAAATGAAAACTAACAATGTAGATTTAGCAGGAAATTATGAGATTCTAAAATATATAGGGAAAATTTTGAAAACCTTGCAAATGCAAACTTTGACATTTTGTATTGATGAAACATTAATAGTTCTATATTTAAAACTTTATCTGAGATTGTGACATATATTCTTGCCATTTCTGTCTCTATTGTTAATTCTGAGTCTACACTTAGAGTGGTGGATGGATTCTTGATAAATTTAGGAGTTGTTTGACTCTAAGAATGGTTAGACCTTGATTTGTATACAAAATTGGTTACATGAAGAATATAGCCATTTGAGAGTAACCCAAGATAAAGTTTGCATCGAAGAAATGGAGTTTTACGAGAAAATTGAGACGGTGGATTAAATATTTTTTATGTTTTCATATTTTATTTTGCTAATCTAATAAGTTTTAATTTTGTTAAATTTATTATAATTATTATCTTTTGATTGTGTCTTATATGGTTTGTCAATGCTACAACTCAAGCAATGAATGTGTAAATGATTGGTTGGTAAATTGTAAGTAATTCTATAAAAAATTGTGGGATCCTAGTGTCAATGCATCCTAGTCTTAGGCTTTTAGCTTTATCAATACGTACCTATATTAAAATTCTAAACCTTCATGATTGAATATTGGAACAATTTTAATACTTTACGTGTTCAATACTTGGACCCAGACTTCATCCTAATTATCGAATTGAATTCAGACAACATAGTTCTTTTTCCAAATGCTCCGAATGATATTTTTTTCTTTTCTTGGGCACTAAATTCTTGCTTGTCACATTACTTTTGCATGTTTATTTATGTCCAAATAATTTATCTCAATTTTTCATGTTAAAAACCCTTGTGTCTTTTGTAGGTAAACAATATTAATGTTGAAGGTAGACTAACACTTGTAGATGCTTTGGTATATGCCAGCAATCACAGTATATAAAAGTTATCAATTAAATGCATTTACTTTACACCTTATTATTAGGACAAATCTAACTTCATGATTTATTTATTTTTTTTTTGGCTTGTATCCTATGTATTCTCTACGAGGGTATCTTTCTGAATGATTACTATAAAAATACATGTTTTTTAATAGCATGATATAGTTGCTTGTTCTAACGGCTAATATTTGTGAATGACATTTATATTGGCACAGTATTTCTACACATATAAAAAAGGCTAACTTGTGTTGGACACGTGTCAGTCACTAACTATCGTCAACATCTAAATGTTTTCTCCTTCAACTTCATTTCAAAACATAATCGCTTGAGTTTTTGCCTATCTTTCACTTCCTTCATTAAATTGTGAAAGAAACACCTCGTCTTTGCACAACCATCACCTCATCCACACCATGTTACCATGGCAAGAACTCTCCCTTCAAGCCATTTTCCTAGCTTGTGTCCTCTCTATCAATCATGTAGGATAATCATAGGCGAACAATGGTTTTGGAAAGAACTGAATTCTACATGAGAAAGCAAGTTTTTTTCCAAATCGGCTTCTTTGTAGCGGTTTTTTAATTATTTGGGTGAAAATATGTTTATTTCTTGTGTGAGTTTATGATATTGTGTGAATGGGTTCTTTAGATCAACTTCGTTGTCACAGTTTTTTTTAGGTATTTAGCTTAAGAGTTGTTTCATATTTATATATGGTAATTGATCGAGATAATTTCGTAAGCTTATGAGATCATTGTACAAGTAATAAAATTTGTGAATTAAGAATATCGTTCCCATGAGGAATAATGTTTATTTTGTAGTACAATAATTTTTATCAAATTCAAGGTGTAAATATCAAAGGAGAATTTAGTTTTGTTATTTATACTAACTTCTACTCTAAGATGAAAGGAAATATGTTGTTTTATCTATGTAATACTTGTATTGTATTCATGTGTCCCCCTATTTCTATTTATCTCAATTCTCAATAATTAATCTATTTAATTCATGTATTTTTGACAATCGACAAAGCTAATATGTTAAATGCATTTTCTCAAGATACACTAACCTATGACTAACATAAGGCGATACTATTCCTAGTCCGAATTCATATGAAAGTCATACATGTAGTTTAGATTATCAATAAGATTGCATGTATAAAAGAGATTATTCCTAATTCTAACAACACATGTTAATTTTACTTTGTTTTAGACTTGTTATGAGTATCCCTATACTAAAACAAGCAACAAACTATTGAACTGATAGTCAAACAACCAAATAGTGCAATGAGTATGTTAAATCAATCAAACAATACAAGATCTTCCTAAATTAATGTCTTCAATTGATATAAATGAAAATAGGGTTCAAACACTCATCCAATAGAATTTAAAAACTATTCTAATATGTTTAGAATGAATTACAAAAGAACAATTGAAAAATCATCACTTGGAGAAGAAGAAATAACAATTAAAAAAAAGGAATTTTCCATTTTCTTGATGTGAATCTTAAATCTGGATGAAGAATCTTCAATATTCTTGCAATTCACCTTGATTCCACATTGTTAGCCTTGTTCTTCACCTCTAAAATTGATTAGAATCTATGAATTTTTAGATTTAAAGAGGTTTTTTCTATTTTGAACTATTTATGATATATATTTTGAACTATATATATATATAAAAGGAGGTTTTTTAAAAACGAAAACTAATTGTATTTTCTTTTACTTTATTATGCAGTTAATCAAATGGCTTGAGTTTGCTACATTTGACATATTAGGCAAAAACTATCAGTCTTAGGTATTAAATATTGATATCCACCTTATCTCAAAAAGTTTGGAAGAGACAATAAAAGAAAAAAATTCTCTACAGTATCGTGTAAAAGTGCTCATATTTTTCATCATCATCTTCGCGACGGATTAAAAATTGAATATTTCACTGAAAAAGATCTACAAGTTTTTTGAAAAAAAATTAAATGAAAGATTTGATCATCAGAGAATTATGGTCCTCCTCAAAGCCTACTATGAATGGATGCACATTCGTTTGCAAGACTTCAAAATTGTTAGTGGGCATAATTCTAAATCGTTCATGGTATTTTCAAAATTAACTTTTTGTAGAAAAAACAGTGATGAAAATATGATGGAGAAAAAATTTCCACCTTTCATGTCTCAAATGTACTCATGCAGCAGCAATATCATGAACGTAATTTCAAAAAGCAATCAAAATTCATATTTTGCCTACTTGTGGCTAAACAAAATAACATTGAATAATTTTGTATAACTTCTTTTGTATCTAGCCATGAATTTCACATTAAGACGATACAAGAAAATAATATTAAATATGTTTGCGTAACTTCTTTTGTGTCTGATCAGAAGCTGATAAAAGATAAAATTCATACACTCCCATCTGACATATATTATACATTTATTAAAATGGTTGAATCAAATATTATCACGAACCAGAAGTTTGTTAACCTAAAAGTTTTATACTTTAGCATGATTGATTTGGACATCCAAAAGATATATTGATGCGTTGAATAAAAAACAACTCACATTGACATCTTTTAAAGAATCAGAAGATTCTTTTACTTAATGATTATTCATGTATAGTTTGTTTACAAAACAAATTAGTCATTAGACTTTTAATTACAAAGGTCAATATTGAATTTTTAACTTTCTTGGGAAGAATTCATGAAGACATATGTAGGACAATACACTCATAGTGTGAACCATTTCATTATTTTATGATATTAATTAATTCTTCTACTAGATAGTCATATACTTGCAAACTTTCCACTAGAAATGTAGCTTTTTTCAGACTGCTTGGTCAAGTCATAAAATTACAAGCTAAATTTTCTGATTACTCAATCAAAACAATTCAACTGGACAATGATGGTAACTTTAGATTACAAGTATTCGATAATTATATATGTCACTTGGGATTGATATTAGATATTTAGTTGCGCATGTCCATACACAAAATGGTTTAGCAGAATCATTTATTAAACATTTACAACTTATTGGTAAATTATTGCTTATGAAAACAAACGTAGGATAATCATAGGCGAACAATGGTTTTGGAAAGAACTGAATTCTACATGAGAAAGCAAGGTTTTTTCCAAATCGGCTTCTTTGTAGCGGTTTTTTAATTATTTGGGTGAAAATATGTTTATTTCTTGTGTGAGTTTATGATATTATTGAATATCAAATACGTCAAAAGCGTGATCGACCAGTTAGTTCAAAAGATTTTATACTTCAAAAAAGAAATATACAGGAAAAGAATCAACAAAAAACTTTAGAAGAAGTAACATTAGAAAAATATTGATAAATCAAATAATGAAATATGGTCATTAAAGACCACAAATGTCCAAAAATAATGAGATTTTAATAGATTATATGTTATCTCATTAATTATGGGAACGAAATAATGTTGTTATAGACAATATTTTTATCTTTAACGTGACTCTTGATATTATGCAAAATGAAAACCACAGTTATTAAAGACTGTCAACATAAAAATGATTGGCCAAAAATTAAAAGAAGTCATACAAATGGAATTAAATTCCTTAAAGAAACGAAAAGTATTTCGACCTGTAGTTCAAACACCTGAAAATACAATTACTGTTGGATACAAATGGATTTTTGTACAAAAGAAAAATGAAAATAGTGAAATTATAAGATACAAAATCCGACTCGTAGCTCAAGATTTCTCAAAAAAATCAAGAATTGATTATGATGATATATAATCTCTCGTAATGGACACCATCACTTTAGATTCTTAATTAGTTTAACTCTGTCACAAAAGCTCGATATGCACCTTATGTATATACTAATTGCCTATTTGTATGTTCATTTGATAGTGACATATATTGAAAGTTCATGAAGGACTTAAAGTGTTAGAAACAAATGATATATGCCCGAGAACAACATTCTCAATTAAATTGTAAAAATCATTATATGGATTGAAACAATCCGGACGTATGGGGTATAATCGTCTTAGCAAATATTTGTTGAAGGAAAGCCGTACAAATAACGATGTCTACTTATTTGTTTTCACAAAGAAAACAAATATTGGATTTACAATTATAGCAGTTTATGTTGATAAAAATGCCATAATTCTTAAAAGTTACAATTAAGGAATAACTTTTACAGTTTTATTGTAATATTTCATTTGTTGTACCCAAAATCCCAAACATTTCATTCTTGTTCAATTGAAGGACTTATGGACGATTTTCCATATATATCTATTTGTATGTTCATTTGATAGTGACATATATTGAAAGTTCATGAAGGACTTAAAGTGTTAGAAACAAATGATATATGCCCGAGAACAACATTCTAAATTAAATTGTAAAAATCATTATATGGATTGAAACAATCCGGACGTATGGGGTATAATCGTCTTAGCAAATATTTGTTGAAGGAAAGCTGTACAAATAACGATGTCTACTTATTTGTTTTCACAAAGAAAACAAATATTGGATTTACAATTATAGCAGTTTATGTTGATAAAAATGCCATAATTCTTAAAAGTTACAATTAAGGAATAACTTTTACAGTTTTATCGTAATATTTCATTTGTTGTACCCAAAATCCCAAACATTTCATTCTTGTTCAATTGAAGGACTTATGGACGATTTTCCATATATATGTGTGAATGGGTTCTTTAGATCAACTTCGTTGTCACAGTTTTTTTTAGGTATTTAGCTTAAGAGTTGTTTCATATTTATATATGGTAATTGATCGAGATAATTTCGTAAGCTTATGAGATCATTGTACAAGTAATAAAATTTGTGAATTAAGAATATCGTTCCCATGAGGAATAATGTTTATTTTGTAGTACAATAATTTTTATCAAATTCAAGGTGTAAATATCAAAGGAGAATTTAGTTTTGTTATTTATACTAACTTCTACTCTAAGATGAAAGGAAATATGTTGTTTTATCTATGTAATACTTGTATTGTATTCATGTGTCCCCCTATTTCTATTTATCTCAATTCTCAATAATTAATCTATTTAATTCATGTATTTTTGACAATCGACAAAGCTAATATGTTAAATGCATTTTCTCAAGATACACTAACCTATGACTAACATAAGGCGATACTATTCCTAGTCCGAATTCATATGAAAGTCATACATGTAGTTTAGATTATCAATAAGATTGCATGTATAAAAGAGATTATTCCTAATTCTAACAACACATGTTAATTTTACTTTGTTTTAGACTTGTTATGAGTATCCCTATACTAAAACAAGCAACAAACTATTGAACTGATAGTCAAACAACCAAATAGTGCAATGAGTATGTTAAATCAATCAAACAATACAAGATCTTCCTAAATTAATGTCTTCAATTGATATAAATGAAAATAGGGTTCAAACACTCATCCAATAGAATTTAAAAACTATTCTAATATGTTTAGAATGAATTACAAAAGAACAATTGAAAAATCATCACTTGGAGAAGAAGAAATAACAATTAAAAAAAAGGAATTTTCCATTTTCTTGATGTGAATCTTAAATCTGGATGAAGAATCTTCAATATTCTTGCAATTCACCTTGATTCCACATTGTTAGCCTTGTTCTTCACCTCTAAAATTGATTAGAATCTATGAATTTTTAGATTTAAAGAGGTTTTTTCTATTTTGAACTATTTATGATATATATTTTGAACTATATATATATATAAAAGGAGGTTTTTTAAAAACGAAAACTAATTGTATTTTCTTTTACTTTATTATGCAGTTAATCAAATGGCTTGAGTTTGCTACATTTGACATATTAGGCAAAAACTATCAGTCTTAGGTATTAAATATTGATATCCACCTTATCTCAAAAAGTTTGGAAGAGACAATAAAAGAAAAAAATTCTCTACAGTATCGTGTAAAAGTGCTCATATTTTTCATCATCATCTTCGCGACGGATTAAAAATTGAATATTTCACTGAAAAAGATCTACAAGTTTTTTGAAAAAAAATTAAATGAAAGATTTGATCATCAGAGAATTATGGTCCTCCTCAAAGCCTACTATGAATGGATGCACATTCGTTTGCAAGACTTCAAAATTGTTAGTGGGCATAATTCTAAATCGTTCATGGTATTTTCAAAATTAACTTTTTGTAGAAAAAACAGTGATGAAAATATGATGGAGAAAAAATTTCCACCTTTCTTCACTGAAAAAGATCTACAAGTTTTTTGAAAAAAAATTAAATGAAAGATTTGATCATCAGAGAATTATGGTCCTCCTCAAAGCCTACTATGAATGGATGCACATTCGTTTGCAAGACTTCAAAATTGTTAGTGGGCATAATTCTAAATCGTTCATGGTATTTTCAAAATTAACTTTTTGTAGAAAAAACAGTGATGAAAATATGATGGAGAAAAAATTTCCACCTTTTATGTCTCAAATGTACTCATGCAGCAGCAATATCATGAACGTAATTTCAAAAAGCAATCAAAATTCATATTTTGCCTACTTGTGGCTAAACAAAATAACATTGAATAATTTTGTATAACTTCTTTTGTATCTAGCCATGAATTTCACATTAAGACGATACAAGAAAATAATATTAAATATGTTTGCGTAACTTCTTTTGTGTCTGATCAGAAGCTGATAAAAGATAAAATTCATACACTCCCATCTGACATATATTATACATTTATTAAAATGGTTGAATCAAATATTATCACGAACCAGAAGTTTGTTAACCTAAAAGTTTTATACTTTAGCATGATTGATTTGGACATCCAAAAGATATATTGATGCGTTGAATAAAAAATAACTCACATTAACATCTTTTAAAGAATCAGAAGATTCTTTTACTTAATGATTATTCATGTATAATTTGTTTACAAAACAAATTAGTCATTAGACTTTTAATTACAAAGGTCAATATTGAATTTTTAACTTTCTTGGGAAGAATTCATGAAGACATATGTAGGACAATACACTCATAGTGTGAACCATTTCATTATTTTATGATATTAATTAATTCTTCTACTAGATAGTCATATACTTGCAAACTTTCCACTAGAAATGTAGCTTTTTTCAGACTGCTTGGTCAAGTCATAAAATTACAAGCTAAATTTTCTGATTACTCAATCAAAACAATTCAACTGGACAATGATGGTAACTTTAGATTACAAGTATTCGATAATTATATATGTCACTTGGGATTGATATTAGATATTTAGTTGCGCATGTCCATACACAAAATGGTTTAGCAGAATCATTTATTAAACATTTACAACTTATTGGTAAATTATTGCTTATGAAAACAAAACTTCAAGCTTCTGCTTGGGGTCATACCATATTATATGCTATGTCATTGGCTCACATCAGACCAACTTCCTAATATTCACCTCAGCAACTGACATTTGATCATGAATCTAATATTTCTTACCAATGAATTTTTGGTTGTGTTGTCCAAGTTTCTATTTCATCCCTACAACGTACTAAAATAGGTCTTTAATGAAGACTTAGAATCCATATGGATTTTGATTCACTATCTATTATTAGGTATTTTGAATATTTAACTAGTGATTTATTTACTATACGTTTTGCAGATTATCATTTTGATGAAATAATTTTCTCAACTTTGGGAGGGAAAAGCTACATTCTAAGTAAAAATTTTTGGAATGAAACAACTCTACCTTACTTTGATTCCTGCAAAATCAATGTGAGCAAGAGGTCGAAAAATCATTCATTTTGCAAAATGTTGCAAATTAATTACCTGATATGTCTGTTGACCCAAAAAAAGTGACAAAATCATATATAATAGTAGAAAATATTTTAGGAAAAATTGATGTCCCTAAAAGACGATTTGCTATAGTAAATGAATATCAAATACGTCAAAAGCGTGATCGACCAGTTAGTTCAAAAGATTTTATACTTCAAAAAAGAAATATACAGGAAAAGAATCAACAAAAAACTTTAGAAGAAGTAACATTAGAAAAATATTGATAAATCAAATAATGAAATATGGTCATTAAAGACCACAAATGTCCAAAAATAATGAGATTTTAATTGATTATATGTTATCTCATTAATTATGGGAACGAAATAATGTTGTTATAGACAATATTTTTATCTTTAACGTGACTCTTGATATTATGCAAAATGAAAACCACAGTTATTAAAGACTGTCAACATAAAAATGATTGGCCAAAAATTAAAAGAAGTCATACAAATGGAATTAAATTCCTTAAAGAAACGAAAAGTATTTCGACCTGTAGTTCAAACACCTGAAAATACAATTACTGTTGGATACAAATGGATTTTTGTACAAAAGAAAAATGAAAATAGTGAAATTATAAGATACAAAATCCGACTCGTAGCTCAAGATTTCTCAAAAAAATCAAGAATTGATTATGATGATATATAATCTCTCGTAATGGACACCATCACTTTAGATTCTTAATTAGTTTAACTCTGTCACAAAAGCTCGATATGCACCTTATGTATATACTAATTGCCTATTTGTATGTTCATTTGATAGTGACATATATTGAAAGTTCATGAAGGACTTAAAGTGTTAGAAACAAATGATATATGCCCGAGAACAACATTCTCAATTAAATTGTAAAAATCATTATATGGATTGAAACAATCCGGACGTATGGGGTATAATCGTCTTAGCAAATATTTGTTGAAGGAAAGCTGTACAAATAACGATGTCTACTTATTTGTTTTCACAAAGAAAACAAATATTGGATTTACAATTATAGCAGTTTATGTTGATAAAAATGCCATAATTCTTAAAAGTTACAATTAAGGAATAACTTTTACAGTTTTATTGTAATATTTCATTTGTTGTACCCAAAATCCCAAACATTTCATTCTTGTTCAATTGAAGGACTTATGGACGATTTTCCATATATATGTATGTTAGTTGACCAAAAAAATTGAAATTGACCACATTTTTAATAATTTCAAAAAAAGCAAAAGAATTGAACTTATTCTTAACATAAAATAATTGAAATAACTAAAAAACCTAAAAAAGGAGAAATTAAATGAAATTCATCTTCCACCATCCCAACTTTTGCCCCAACCAAACCAACACCACGAAAATCGACTGCCTGCCACCAATTGAAGAGTGGAGATTTGTCATCACAAAAAAAGGAAAGGGAGAGAACTAGGTTTAAGAGGGGTGTACCAAATATGATTTTTTATTTTTTTTATTTTCTATTTAAACATATTATATATAATGTCATTCTTTACCCTTCCTTGAAAGACTAAGATATACTCTATTCGATCTCACCCAGAGTTCGCTCCGGAAAATATAGCCATACTTACCGCCTCACGTCAATCCCACGAGCCTCTTATGATGGCTAGAGGTGAATTGAAAGCTAAGCAGTGGAAATTCTAAAGATTTATCGGGTCTTAAATATCATTCAAAAAATTTCATACTGCCCAGTATTTAACCAAGTAGTAACCTAAGATTCCATACTACAATATGGGGGTGAAAAAGCCAGATTAAATGATTTCAGCCCTTATAAAAAAAAGTTTGTTTCTCATTTTCATAGTAAGAATGTATTTTGAAATAGTTGATTGATAAAGAATATATTATTAAAAAATAAAGAAAAATTTTAATTTTGCGTGTAATATTATTTTATTAAAAAATGTGTGGTTGAAAAAAAAAAGAGAGAAAAATCAATTTTGAAAAATATGGGTATCGAAGAAGGGCTTAAATTTTTATTATAGAATTTCACCAATTTAGATTGAATGCTCTTAAAAGTCTATGTTTAGTGCATTTCTTTATATAAATAATGAGTCTCTTCAGAGAGGCTTTGTTTGTGATCAAAGTTTTGAGAATAATAAGTTTTATAATAGTGATTTTCTGAAGTATGTGTGATTAAAAAGTAGATTTTTATTTTTTAATTCATGTGAAAAATTATTTTATTGAAAGATTGTGTGATGGAATTGACTTTGTGAAAATAAAAAATAAATTTTCAGAGAATGAGAATCAAACATGGACAAAATTTAAGAGTAGTTTCATTTCCCTGGCTATTTATGGCTGGATTTTTTAAATAAATTTGCTAAACATAGGGTTAATTCTTTAATATTCAATTCTGAAAGAGGCAAACAGCAAGAAAATCTGTCCATGAAAACTAATTGCATGTTTGGTATTAATTTTTCGTTTTAGAAAATCAATTTTTTTAACTATTATTACACAAACTTTACTATTTGTACATTAATTTTTGACACTTGTATTGTTGTCAACTGTCAATTGAATAAAAAATTATTTAAAATTTAAACTATTCAATAAGATAATAATACGTGGTAAAATGTAAAGCAAAATGTATACCATAATACACATATAACAAAGTCCATTATTATACAATTTAAATCATCATTTTTTACTTCTTTCATGAGAAACCATTTTTAATCAATTATCAAAATTAGTATCAAACAAGGGCAAACCACTCCGAGCCACCAGACTGGCATATCATATATTCCTAGGGATGGCAATCGGGCTCGTCGACTCGGGCCGCTCGTGGCTCGGCTCGAGGCTCGATAGACACGAGCCTAAGCTCGGGCCGAGCCCCATTTTGGGGACATGGGCTTTGCCCGAGCCGGCTCGTGAGCATTTAAAATAAAAAAAAAAAAAATTAAGGTTGCTGCCTTTTTAAAGGCAGCAGTCCTTTAAGGCAGAAGAAAAAAAAAAAAAAAAAGAGAGAGAGAGAGAGAGAGAGAGAGGTTACGTTCCAATAAAAAAAAGAAAAGAAAAAAGCCAACAAACGTTCAAAGTTTCTGCCAATGGCAGAAATAAACTTAGAAAGGCAATTCCAAATCCAAATCCAATTGCAATTGTTAATTAAATAATAATAATAATATGGAGCCGCCAACTTGCAGAAAATCAAAACAAACAAATTTGTTTGGTTTTTGCGGCCAGTATGAAGCCAGTTTAAATTTTTGGTTGATTTCCGCCTCAAAACCAACAAACAAATAAAAAAAAAAAGAAAGAAAACGAAAAAGAAAAAAATGAATAAAAAAAAAAGAGATAGAAAAATTTCTGAGATTTAAATAGTTTTCAGAGGAAAGAAAATAATTGTGAATTGCTCATAATGGGTACGTGCATAATGTATGCAAGTGGACATATTATAGAAATTACTGTTTTTAGAATTTAGAATAATAGATGAGTTATGCATCGAATGGAAATTGGATGGATGACAGCCAATGACATCGACTGCCCTATACACAGGAACTCGTCCAATGGATGACAGCCAATGACAACAAGGGCCTTTACATCAGAACTCATGTTTTTCTTTTTCTTTTGAAACAAGATGAAACAGTATTGCACTTGTTATAAAAAGTAGCTGTTGATGAAATCATTGTTTCTACATTTCTTCTTCTCTTCTTTGTGGATGGTATGCTTTTTTTAGTTGTAGTTATGAGGTGCAGAATTGGAGTGCCAACAAGCAGAAAATATCTTTTTGAAAATTTGAGGGAGCATCATTTGACCTGTCAAATTGGCGGTTATTGGTTTATTGCTCTTTGAATTAAAACAGGGTAGTGTTAGGAAAGTGAACTATGCTTAATACAAATCTAGGGAAGTTTTGGGAAATTCTTAAAGTGTGTTCAGTGTGGACTTATACTACATTTCTTCTTCTCTTCTTTGTGGATGGTATGCTTTTTTTAGTTGTAGTTATGAGGTGCAGAATTGGAGTGCCAACAAGCAGAAAATATCTTTTTGAAAATTTGAGGGAGCATCATTTGACCTGTAGTGTTAGGAAAGTGAACTATGCTTAATACAAATCTAGGGAAGTTTTGGGAAATTCTTAAAGTGTGTTCAGTGTGGACTTATCTGGTGAGTTCATGCTGCCCACGTTTGGCTATGAAAAGTCCTCTAAGTTTTCATATCCAGTTGTGGACTAAAGCTTGATCAAGTGCAACTTATGGTGGATCTTCTTTCTAGGCAGAGTCTTGTTAATCTTCAAGCTCAAAAGAGGTGCTTAGACTGACTTAGAAGATTTGGTCATTGGGTCATGTGCACCACATGTTATTTGATATTTTTTTGGGTGACAAACTAATTGTTTAAGACCTTTTTTATTTTGAAATTTAAACCAGTTTATGATACTGAACCAAAGTAGGTTCGAGCACGAGCTTATTCAAAGTTGGACCGTATCTAGTTTGTTCAAAATAAAATCTTTGCTGCATTGGTTTATCATTTTTCTGACGAACTCCGGAGATTTATACTAAGTTGGTTGGAGTTTTTTGCGAGTGATGAAAAATTGGGGGGACTGCTGTGCTTTGGTCTCCTTGGGTTAGCCATTATTCGGGAAAAACAATATTTTGAATAGTGATTTTTAGGAGAATGTGTGGTTAAAAGAAGGGAAAAATTTAGGTTTATGTGGAAAATATTTTATTCTATGAATGTGTGGTTGAAAATGAGTATGTATAAAAAAGAATTTTCAAATAATGGTCGTCAAACATGAGCTTAATTATTTCTCCTTCAAGATGCTTTCAAATAAATTTCTTCTATTTACATGCAGACTGCCTTTTCATAAAGTATGCAGTGAGCATATATTGTGCAGTGCAGGTTACTGGATATTGTATGACATGTCATGTACTTACCCAATTTCTCCTTGGTTCCAGATATTGGAAATAGTACCTGTGGAACCTGAACTAGATCCTACCTGTCAAGACAGGGATAGTTCATTGTCATATCCTAATGGGCGCTGCTACTTGGACAACGCCCTGTCCGAACAGGGAGCGATATGGTGCCCCATGTTTGGACAGGGTGTTGTCCAAGAAGAAAAATTCTATCCTAATTTGGTGTAAAAATTTCAAGATATATTTTTGATCAAACTACAAATCTAATAGGTATATTTTAAGAGGTACCCACTTGGACACATCGACATGCTATTTTTTGAAAAAGTTCTGAGATGATATGTCATCAACCGGTTGAGTAAAATATTATTTTTTTCATTTAATTTAATTTGATTAAAAATACTATGAGGAAGGGGATTTGACTTCTATTGTAAGTTTTATTTTTTATTGGGGGGTAAAATGATATGGTAAAAAAATTAGTCCACAAAAAATTTTACATGTTGCTTTGTTAAAGGATAAAGCTAAAAAGAAGGAAAAAAAAAAAGTAAATTAAATTTATACTACAAAAAGAAATTTTACAAAGCTTTAATGTTATCGAACCCAACAATTTGAATTTAAAATTACATTGAAAATTCCACACTCTTCATTGGATTTTTTCCTTCGCAGTCACATCTTTTCATTTTCTGTATTCTTCTTTTCTTCCTTAGTCTTCACAGTCCGTCTGTGTTTCTTCTTCGTAGTCACCGTCTATGTTTTGTCCTCCCATCTGTTTTTCTTAATGTTTTCTTCCGGCTATCTGCATTTCTTTGTCTCCTATATGTTGCAAGGAACTCCTATACGCGCTGCCAACGTGTCAGAGATGTACCGGTGTCTGATATGCGTACATTGATACGTCAACATTGACAACGTGTCCATGCTTCCGAGGGTATGTTTATGTTAGTAGAATGTCAAGCTGTGTCTGTGTTTCTTCTTCGTAGTCACCGTCTATGTTTTGTCCTGCCATCTGTTTTTCTTAATGTTTTCTTCCGGCTATCTGCATTTCTTTGTCTCCTATATGTTGCAAGGAACTCCTATACGCGCTGCCAACGTGTCAGAGATGTACCGGTGCTGATATGCGTACATTGATACGTCAACATTGACAACGTGTCCATGCTTCCGAGGGTATGTTTATGTTAGTAGAATGTCAAGCTGGACTAAAATTACACTAGAAGCAAAACTGAAGCAACTTCATAATTTTTCTGTAATATTACTAAATTTTACTCCCAAACAAATGTGAAAAAGAAATATGGAGGTTCAGTCGGTTTGACCATGTATCTGACCCGTTGGTTCCTGATTCATCACCTGTAATAGGTTGATTATGATGTTTGGACCCTTTTCCAATTCTTTTTGGACTTCTTCAATCCAACCTCTTGAGTCTCGTTTCAAACTTGATTCTTTTATCACCTAGTGAGCCACTATATCAAGACTGAGATATTTTGTTCCTTTTTTTGATAATCGTGGGTGTCCGGGCCACTTACGGGTACCTCGACTAATCCCACGAGACCCTAAGTTTACAGCTTGATACTCATCTCAGTAGCCATGAGGGAACTCGAACCGGTGATCATTGGGGAGGAAACCCAAAGTCTGACCACCGAGTTATCCCTCAGAGTTGAGATATTTGTTTCTTATATTAAAAAGTTCAAGTTGATTTTAGTTATCTGATCCATGCTTTGAGCTAAGGTTGTCAGGATCATAATTTTAGATCGATTGATGAAGAGGTTTTGTGGATCAAATTGAGGATCGTAAAATTTTATTAAATAATAGTTATTTAATAAATTAAAAAGAAGATAACATGAAATATTCTTAATAATAAGTTAACAACCATAACTAACTAAAACTATAGATCCAAGGTTGCAACTACTTTGTAAAGTTCCAAAATTAATTTCTGAAATACAAAGAAAGTCTAATAACATCAAACCTACATGAAAACTTTATTTAAATATTGAACCAAAACTTGAAATCAAATTATGCTTCAATTTCAGTTTAATTATAAGTATGTAAATTTTAACTGCAATTATTATTTATATGATAAACTTATAAACACCAATCACCATGGATATCTTCAAAAATTAAACACATCCATAAATTACAAAATCAATCACAACGTTACGAGCCTAAAAAACCAAGTCTGCTTTTACGACTGCTTTTGAGCTAATCAATTAGCAATTTAACCCAAAAGAGGAAAAATACATATTAAGCAAAAAAATAATCAAGCTTATTAAAAGTGATCAAAGAAAAATTAGAAATAAAAAGAGTTCAAAAATATCGCAATGAAGGTGGAGTTTTTTCATTAAAGGGTGTATGTGGATTTATGCACACTTCTTTGATGCTTGGAAAGAGATCAACACATCGTTGATGTCACCACTGTTTGGGTGCTCAAGAATACCTTGATGCACTTGGCTAAAACTTTCGATCTTTGTAGGAAGGTTGTACACATAGGTAGTTATGCAGTTTTCTAAGATTTGGGTTTGACATTTTTGGTGATTAGCATTTGGCAGAAAAAATTAACGTATAAGGTGGGAAGAGATGTAATGGGATAACAATTTTGAGCCCTTTTTTCAACCGTTCCAGTTTTTGGTTATGGAAGTTTTGTTATTGACTTTTGGTCTCTTTGTGGTGTCATGTTTCGACAGTATGCTGCATATGGAATGGAGGGAAGCATATTGGTGCTCCATAATTGTTTGGATCACCTGAATATTCATGGGAACTTGAAGAATATGCAGCTGCATCCAGTATATGCTTCAATTTTTAAGCATATGTTGGATAAACCTAATTTCAGTACTGTTTTCTGTGTATCTCTGAAGACTGCTGTTATAAATGAAGAATTTCTACAGAATCTATCTGATGCCTTACACTTGTCAGCATACGAAAAAATTGGAGTTGGTCTTGCTTTATCAGATTCAGAAAACCTTGATATCCGAATGTGTGGTTAGTTCTTTCTCTGTCTGGCCATGGTTTAGGACGTGTCAAAAAATGAACTGCTGAAATGTCCTTTGTGTTGAAATAAGAGGATGAATTTATGATACAGATAACCCCAATTTTGGTTTAATAGTACATCCCGACTGGGGACGACCTTGTTCAACACTATACTTCGATTTTGCTCTTCTAAAAGGGACATCAGCTCTTTATAATCTGTGCTCTTCATGCTGTTTATCTCATGTTGTACATTTGTTGTTGGCTGGTTTGCAGGAAAGAAATTCTGCATGGGTCAGATTGCAGAGTTGTGCACCAATCCAGTGGCGTGGGATTCCACTGAACTAATTCAGCACATTCTAGTGTTTCTTCATCGATCTGAAGGCCTTTCAAAGCATGTGGATTCATTTGTGCAAATGTTATCTCTATTGCAATTGAACGAGGAAAACCAATTCATTTTATCTCCATTTCTTTCCAGTGAATTACGGGAAGCCAACTTCTTCAGGTAACTCCTTGTGACACTTTCTAATTAAACAGCTTCTTGTGATTGATTTTGATTCACCTATTTTCTCTTTCTTGCTTGTTTTTGTGAACCTCAGGCACTTAGATTTGTTCAATGAAGACAGTGAAGATGATTTTGATACTATTTTAGCTGAAATGGAGAAGGAAATGAGCGTGGCTGATATGATGAAGGAATTAGGTTATGGCTGCACCATGGATGTATCACAGTGCAAAGAAATGTTGTCTCTTTTCTTGCCACTCAATGAATTCAAAATTGCAAAGATACTTGGTACAATTGCCCGGACCTATGCGGGTCTTAATGACAGTCAAACTGCGTTCACAATATTCTGCTCTGCCCTTGGTTACAACAGTGTTTCTGATCTGCCATTGCTGAACTCTTGGAACGTACATATCCTGGTTGATTCGATCAAGCAACTTGTTAGTTCCATATTTATATCTTCTAGCTTAATTTGCATTGTATTTTGCATCATTGTGTCAATCCCACTATAGCATTGATGAGCTTTATTTTGAGGTACCTCAAATTTGATTGTCAACTGATACCCTGAATTTGTATCCTTTCTTTTGTTTAATATACTTTAACTATAGGCTCCTGGAATTAATTGGATAAATGTCATGGGGTGCCTGGACCACGAGGGCTTTTATATCCCTAATGAAGCATCATTTTCCCTTTTTATGTCCTTCTATAGACATGGATGTCAGGTATGTCTCTTAACAGTTATACTCTTTTAATTCCTGTTAGGCATGTTAATAAGTAAGCGGTAATAAAGTTCTTTATTAATTTTGGACCTTGGTACCTGCTTTTCAGGATCCCTTTCCTCTCCATGCTGTTTGTGGCTCTGTTTGGAATAATGTTGAGGGTCAACTATCATTTCTGAAATACGCTGTTGCAGTGCCACCTGAAGTATTCACATTTTCTCATTCCGAAAGGCAGCTGGTATGGTTTTTTTAGAATATGGTTATTTTTTATGTCTTCATATCGCCCCATACTAATCTCATTTATAGCAGTTCCATGGATAAGGCATTCTGGGAATGTTTTTTTACTTGCGTAGGCCTATGATGATGCTGTGAATGGACACAAGTTCCAATCTGAAGATACAAATCATGCCTGGTTATGTCTTGACCTGCTGGAGGTGTTATGTCAGCTAGCAGAAAGGGGTCATGCAAGTTCTGTGCGAGCTATTCTGAAAGATCCTCTTGATAATTGTCCCAAAGTCTTGCTTCTTGGGATGGCCCACGTGAATGTACTGATTTTCGAGACAAACTGTGATTACTATTGTGCTGTTTCACGTAATCACTCAATTAATACCTCTGATACTTGGATTGCAGACTGCATATAATCTACTCCAGTATGAAGTGTCTTCCACTGTTTTTCCCATGGTACTCAGACATGCATTGGGAGACAGTGTAATACTTCACCTGTGGCGTGTCAACCCTTACATGGCGTTGCAAGGATTTATTGATTCCATGAACTCTGATCTGGACAACTTGACTAGAGTTTTGGATGCCTGCCAGGAATCGAAGGTTTTTAACTTCACAGCAAGCTTAAATATATCATACGATATTCTGTTGTGAATTTATACAGCTACTCATGCAGTTTTTAAGAATTAGTTTTAACTTTTAACCTTTATAGAAGGCACGATTTGTGCCACACGGTTGATCTCTGCATAAATCTAAGCACTCTTAACTGAACCTCTAGTAGTCGGAAAAAGTCCTTTTGTGGTTCTCTTAAGGTTGGGATATTTTGATATACTTAATTGCTTTTTGTCAAATTGAAGACACTTCTTCATTTGATCATCTGTGTGTTATTTCCAATGAAAATTATTGTTCCACTGATGATAGACGATGAGTCTATGGCCTTGGATATGCCCCTCCTTCGTCCACTTCCTATAACACAAACGAAAAAATCAATTTTCTGGGTGCCATCCAACTTTTGGCATATCATTCATAATGTCTCTGTTGTTGATACAGATGCTAACTCCAGTGTTGGATATGATTCCTTCTTATTTTGGTGTTCGACTGGCTGCCGTTGCTTCTAGTAAAGAACTCTTAGATCTCGAGAAATGGTTGGGAACTCATTTAAGTACATATAAAGAAGCTTTTTATGAGGTAAACTGATATTCTGTCTTCATTCTCTTACTCCACATTTTCCCCACCCCTGGAATAAGATAAAGAAAATTCCCCAAGCAAAATCAGGGCCATAAGTTAGATGTAAATTTTGCAAGTGTTCCATTGGTCTTTTATGTTGCCAATGGTAGTTGTCTTGTACTAATTTTTCTCTTAACCGGCTCTTAATTGATGAAATGTTAAAGATATCACAAAACTCATAAAAGCTAGTCTTGATGCTTTCAGGAGTGCCTCAAGTTCCTCAAGGAGGTTGTGGTCAGAGCTCAGGAAGTTTCTATTAACCGCTTTCATTCCCGTGATTCTCTTGTGAATGTTTATCTGGAAGCTTGTTCCACCCTCTTGAAGGTTTTTTTCAGACACTTGCATATTCTGTTAAATTGGATGATAGTTGTCTCTCAATTATTGGGCTTAAACCTTTTGAATCTTTGGTCTGTAGGTCCTTCAGTCTCATTCTGGCATTATTTCCTCTAGTCATTTGTCCGAGGAATTGGAAAAATTGCATGCGACTTATCTGCATGCTACCGGAAGACTTAAGAATGACGGGGTAGCTGACTCAGCAACATCTGATGGTTATGCTGACGATATTGAGACACAAGCAAACTCTTACTTCCATCAATTGTTTTCGGGTCAATTGACAATTGATGCGATGATTCAAAAGCTTGCTCGCTTCAAAGAATCTGCAGAGAAAAGGTAATTTTGTTCCTCAAATTTGTCTTTAGTGTGTATAACTTATTCACACTACTTCTCACTGTAACATCTTCCTGCTTGGGGCACAGTGACCCCATATTTTATGATAGTTCCATTGAGGAATATGTCTATTGCATTAAATTAAGTATCAACTCTTGGATTTTATACTCTTCAATGGTTTGGGTCTGAAATCATGCCTGTATTTTAATGTCTGATTAAATCTGTCCAGCATGCTATTCATTCTAATGTCAGCATCAAAACTTGTCTTTGTGACGGGTATTATTTTTTTAGTTTATGAAGAAACCTTTAAATATCATTAGTGATATTCTTACTTAAAATGATGAAATGCACTTTGTGTAGCATGGATTTGTGTCTTATGATTAGTCTTTTGCATGCTGTTAAAATTTGAGGTGATTTATATTTCGACTAAAGCAGTTTGCACATTTGACAGGCAACAATCGATTTTTGAGTTCATGATCGCTAATCTATTTGAGGAGTACAAGTTCTTCTCCAAGTTCCCTGAAACTCAGCTCAAAATTGCTGCATTTCTTTTTGGTGAGCTCTTATTATTGCATTCTGTAACATTTGACCCTATTTCTTTTATAAAAGAGTTACTGTTTCTTCCCAATGTTTTGATATTCTTTTTGCTGGTACTATACAGTAAAACATTTAATGAGCTGCACTGTATGAATGTATTCACAACATCTAATCCTCATTCCAGTTTTACCGCTTTAGCAGCATGTGCAAATTCATATATTTCCCTGTTGGATTCAGCTCCAGTTACCTTGCTTAAAATTAACTCCTGGGGATCACAACCCTGGTTTGCTCTCCTATGACTGTATTTTTTCCTTGAATAAGTTGCTTATATTCACATTTTTTAGATGATGTTTTACTGGTAGGAGAAGCATGTGGAACTGGAATCCAAATCAAATAACGATCAGGGTTCATTTTAGACATGAAGCAACGACACTTTTAGGAAGACATGTTTTGTTCCCTGTGATGAATTAGTATCTTGATTGAAATTTAGTGCCTAACCATAAGGTTTTTCACGTTGCAAACTCGATAGTTATTTTATTCAATACTTAGTGGTTCAGTGTCCTGTCTTGAAATTTTAGTTTAATGATTTTTAACAACTCACCCTATTACTGTTTCCTGAAGGTTGTAAGGTTTCTGTTAAATCATTAATTTATGAATAAATTAAAGAGCAAAACCTATCACGGTTCAACTGGTATTAATTCTATATGTAAGATCATAATTGCTCTACCTGCTTATTAACATGATGTGAGGACCTTAGTTGGCCTGGTTACACAGGCACCATCCTCAACTCTTATCTCATACACTTATTTACATGGTTGTCCTTCTCTTACTGTTATTAGTTGGTAAAATTTCTTAGTCAAATTAATTGAAACATGTACAATGAGAAGGTGGCTGCCTTAGTTGATGGTGATTTTCTGTTAGGCTGTCATACCAACTTAGGATGTTATTTGAGATTTGAGAATCAATTTGTTCTTAGTCCCGGTGAAGATTAGTGATTTTGTGAGATGCTCAATGTGGTTGGAAGATCTTTATTTGTTATCAAATTTTAATGTTCTTGAATCTTTGAATCTATATAATGGATATCTTTACCATATTAATTTCTCAATGTGTTGCTTTGTCACCTGTAAATTCAGCCAGTTTGCTTCTAGCTTGCTATAGGCTTTGATATGTTTGTTAATTCAATCTCTTTATTCAGGTAGTTGGATCTGTAATTTGGAGATTTTGATTTTGAAATAGAAATGTAAAGTTTAATTTACTGATGTAGTGGTTAATAATTCTGTTTCTAGGGTCGCTCATTAAGCATCAACTCGTAACTCATCTAACACTTGGTATTGCTTTACGAGCTGTTTTGGATGCATTGCGAAAACCCGCTGATTCAAAAGTTTGTCCTTTTTTCCTTGTTTGATGTTTTTCTTTTCATATTGTTGTTTCATCTTAATGGTGACTAATGGGTTTACACCATACAGATGTTTATCTTTGGCACTAAGGCTCTGGAACAATTCGTGGACCGCCTAGTAGAGTGGCCACAATATTGCAACCATATCTTACAAATATCTCATCTGCGTGGTACTCACACAGAACTTGTTTCATTCATTGAACGGACACTTGCCAGGATTTCATCTGCACATGCAGAACCAGAGGTTACACATGGTGCCACTGCAGATCAGCAACATGTAATCCAAGCTTCTGGGACAAATATGGAGGTATATGTTTATTGTTATTGAAGGTCTCCATCAAAGTCTTGCACCATTTCACGATTTTTTAACAGAATAGATATAACTTTTCTGCAAACAATGATCGAGAAGTTATCTTGATTTAGCCTTGCTCAGTCTATCCGCTGCAAGATGATTCCCTTTTCACCGTAGGCTGACTTTCACCTGTCTAGATCTTATTTATTCCCGAGAAATAGAACATTTGTTAGACTGTAGATTCTTTGTGTCTTGCACCTTAAATGCTAGTCAATTCCAGTTATATTATGCACCGGGATTATATTGTGGTTGAGTATTTTTGAATTTTGTTTTAACTGGGATAATGAAGTTCTTTGTTTTTAAGTTATGTTATTTTATTTTATTTTTTCCTTTTTTCTGATAATTGATTGTTAAGGACCTTTTAAAGTTGCTGTATGTATGCGGATCATTACCACAACCATCTTAACTGGAATAATATTTGCCTTTTCAGCTTTTCTTGCATGGTCATTACTTCCTTTCAAACAACTTCGCCTATTACGTTTCAGATTTATTTATTCTGGTTGCAATTGTTCAGTAATTTTATTTTTCTCCTGCTCTCTACTTTTCTTCATTAGTCTTTTTATCATGTCGATATTGATTTAGCCAAACATCTGATCTTGTAAGATCTATGTCCCTGTCGCTTTTCCTTTGAGAATTTTATGATTCATTCATAAATTTGCTGGTTTTGTTCCTTGAATTGGGTTTGCTTGTACTTGACTCTTTGTTCGTATGCTATTATCTTCTTGTTGAACATATGTTCTCTTTAGTTCATAGAACTACTAAATAAAAGCATATGTAAGTTTGAAGATTGATTTCTGCTTAGAGTTAACTCTATGTTCATTTGTTATCTTCTTGTTGAACATATGTTATCTTCAGTTCATAGAACTACTGAAGAAAATATGTCCAAGTTTTAAAGGTACTCCTAATATTTGTACTAGTACAATCACACACACATATATGCATGAGCAAATACAGAGTAGACTATCTACCTTTTCTTCTTTGTGCAGTTTCCATCTTTAGTAATCCTCGCTATAAAACTTAGTTCTGGCACCGGGCAGACACCATCCAACAGTTTAGAACAAATGTGTGTGATGGCACTCTTAGTGAAATGTTTTTATCATGGCTTGTAATATATTAGCACTTAGTATGGCAACATCAAATACCCCTAGGGGTGGCATTTTTACTATAGACGGTTGTGAGGGAACAGGTGTTAATGGTAGATAATCTTCAAATGAGGGATTTTTATGTTACAGAGTGGTGTTATGTGTAGGAGGGATGGAAAGACAATTGACCACTTGTTCCTTCATTGTAACGATGCTCGTTTGATGTGGAACAATATTCTGACTTCTCAACACATGGATTGAGTGTTATCTAGATGTATGGAACATGTGTTAAGGGCACGGAGGAGAAAGTTTTGTGATAAGGACAATAAGCTTGTTTGTAACCTTATTCTGGGTTGCATTGTATTTTGTATGTGGTGAGAGAAACAACCACTGTTTTGATGATCTTACATGAACAACAGAGCGGATTAGAGAATTGTTTTATTTGACCACGTATACTTGGTTTAATGCTGCAGTTACTAATCAAATAGATGGACTGCCCAATTTCACTTTTTTTCTTGTTTAAATTGATAATACATTTTCTGCGTATTATATTTGATTACCTATAAAAAACTATGTATATTGAGATTTTGTCCGGTCCTCTACTGCATTAATATTTGGATTTTTACATTAAATTGCGATGATCTTATGGCAAAAGTTCAAGGAATTCAATTCTGATAGTTTGATTAGTCTACCAGAATTGTTCTTGCTTGGTATCTTTCTCAGCGGAATTTCTTTGTACTTGCTGCAGTCATATTTTTGACAACTGTAATATGTATTACGTTAATGTTTCCTGAAGAAAGCTGTGATTTGGTTCATGTTAGTTCTTCACTAACTGTATAGTTGGTTAATTAAACGGCAACACTAAGCTTCAGTTCATTTTTAGAGGTAAAAGTTGGTTCAAATCATATATATATCTACATGTCATAAATCTTCTGTCTGTGGTAGACTTCCCCCAACTTAAAATTATATGGTGTTTCTTAACTGTCAAATTTATTGATTTCCAGTTCTAAATCATTTCATGACGTTTATTTCTTGTTTAAGTCTATAATACACTTCCTGTGTATTACCTTTTAATTAATAAAACATTTGATTACTTATCAAAAAAAAAGTTCTAAAATCATGTTTATCATATCTACATGTCATAAATCTTCTGTCTGTGGTAGACTTCCCCCAACTTAAAATTATATGGTGTTTCTTAACTGTCAAATTTATTGATTTCCAGTTCTAAATAATTTCATGACGTTTATTTCTTGTTTAAGTGTATAATACACTTCCTGTGTATTACCTTTTAATTAATAAAACATTTGATTACTTATCAAAAAAAAAGTTCTAAAATCATGTTTATGTGGCTTAAAATTAGATCCTTTTCTCATTTTCAGATGCTGGGTTCATCATTTTCACTGAATGGACCTGGTGGTAGTTCACAGACGGGATTGCAAGTCTCTTCTCCGGTCCTCCTATCACAAAGACAGCTAAATTCTTTAGATGAGAGAAAAGCCTCTATAACATTGCCTAATTACATGAAGCCAGTTTCAACCACTGCTGGGCAATCTTCTACTGTTCCTTCAAGTGATAGCATTCAGAAGGCTAGTGCTAAAAAAGTCTATTTTAATAGCAGTTTTATGGATTCGATAATTAGTAAACTGGATTTATTGTCATAACCTCGATTTCCAGCAAAATTGTTCTACTGAACCCATGATCATGAGCTAATGTTTAAATATACTCATAAAAGATTATTGGATATGATGTCTTTCAATGCACGCATATACAAGTTTTTTAACTGACCTATTTAATGCTACAATGCAGTCACAAATTCTGGTGAATGCTTCATCAGCACAGGTTTCTTCTGGTTTTGCTCGTTCATCACGAGCTACCTCAGCAAGTATTTTTCTCTTTCTTCCAAGCATACGTGTCTTTTTTTATTTTTTATTTTTTTTTGAATTTGTACTCTCTTGTTTCATTTCCCTTCGGCTTAGATTACTCGTTCTGAACCCAAAAACATTTGAGGGTCTGTTTCCGTGACAGGATTTGGCTCTGCTCTAAATATTGAAACGCTTGTTGCTGCTGCAGATAGAAGGGAAACACCTATAGAGGTACTTGGTCTGATCTCTGTTGTCACCACTAGCATATTTTTGGGCTCATTGTAGCTTTCTTATAGCTACTTCTAGAAAAAACACAGTTGAATTTTTGTCGCACCATTATGCGACTTCTAGTTGGAGGATTCTGATATATTACCAAAGCAAAAAACTAGCCATTATACCAATAAATTTGGGTTCGGCTGCATAAATCTCTTCTGCCAGTGTGTGACCAGTTGATGACATTATTTCTGCTACATGTTTTTAGCAATTGAAGCATTGTTAGTTACAGTTATTTTGTGCCGTCTGCTTTTTGTACAAGAAACCAAGAACAATTGAGGATTTAACTTCCTTTTTTCTTTTGGCTTGAATAAATATCTGTTTCAACTTTCAATAGGCTGTGTGTTTTTGGTTGGGAGATTTGTTTATTACCTTGTAAATTCTTGTAATATATTGCTCAACAAGCATCACATATTTCTGAAAATAATTGGCAAATGGAATAAGAATATGCCTTGAGAATATACTGTTAAATTGGACAATAAGAAGGTTGGTTGTCCTGAATTTCATATACTCCCTGGACTTGTACATGGGAACATTACATGAAAAATGGCATTAAGGTCTGCTTCAGACTGGGCAGTTTGTTTCTTTTCAATCACTGTCTCTAAAAATGGGCAATAATTCTGCTACCTTTATCTCTTTCATCAGGATACTGTCATTTATTGGTTCAGAAGTAATATGTATTTTTTTGTCGGGTTTGGGTTGGGGATGGGGTAGGTTTTGGACCATCATCGTGTTTTTTATATAGGTCCCTCAACTTAATGCAGTATATATAACAGAAATGTGTGTATTTCATCCATAAATGTCATGTTGTAAGGTCTGCTATGTATGTGGCTTTCTTTTGAAGTAGGAAGTCTTAAAAACTTGGCATTTAATTAATTGGAATCTGCCAAAGTTCAAAGTATTCACTTGTGAACAAGCATTTGGAGGGCTATATGGTATGTTGATGGGAAATTGAGAGATGTGTGGTCTTTACTGGTCTCAAATTGTGTCTTTATTTGACTAAAGTAAAAACCATTAAATGCTCTATTTGTACATTAACTTAATATGGTGCATATTATATGCTGTTTCCACTTGTTTTCTTTTCAGATTAATGTTTGAGTCTATTATTCTCAATCATCAGCTGTAGTAGATGTTCCTCTTATCTTATATGATTTGTACCATAATTTGTCCTCCTGTGGATGAATATTTGATAGTGTTTTATGTTGTTTGAACAGGCTCCTGCATCTGAAATTCAGGATAAGATATCATTTATTATTAATAACTTATCTGCCGCAAATTTTGAAGCTAAAGCAAAAGAATTAACTGACATCTTGAAAGAGCAGTACTATCCCTGGTTTGCCCAGTATATGGTGATGAAAAGGTGAGATTTTTCCATTATCATTTCGATGGAATTACTGCAAGTCATAATAGAGAATTTCTCAAGATTTTCTTTCACAAACAATTTATCACCTGATTTCTTCCTCTGATCCCACCAAAAAGAATGGTATGTATGTAAAAGAAAAGAATAATAAAAGTAATCTAGTGAATATAAATGACTATTCTCATTGTTTCATGATTCTTCATGCCATTATTGACAGAGCAAGCATCGAGCCAAATTTTCATGACTTGTACTTGAAGTTCCTTGATAAAGTAAATATGAAGCCTTTGAACAAAGAGATTGTTCAAACCACTTACGAGAACTGCAAGGTCTGTGGGCCCATAACTATACTATTTTCTCCAATGGCAGAGCTATAATTGGTATTCACAGTTAATGACCATGCATTCTTTCAGGTTCTTTTAGGATCAGAGCTTATAAAATCAAGTTCGGAAGAACGTTCATTGCTGAAAAATTTGGGAAGCTGGCTTGGGAAGATTACAATTGACAAAAATCAAGTTCTCAGGGCACGGGAGATAGATCCCAAATCTCTGATTATAGAGGTTTTCCTTTTTTCTTCTATGTACTTATGTGGTCAATGCAGTTTTTGTGGGGGTCCTCTTCTCTGGGATGTTGTTATAATGTTGTATACTGCCCTTCATGTTGTTAAGTTGATGATTCTAGGTACATGATATATGGTATGTTTTACAGGCTTACGAGAAAGGATTAATGATTGCTGTTATTCCTTTTACCTCCAAGGTATATATATTCTCTGGTTGATGTGCAGCTTGTCATAGTATTGTGGCATATTTTATTTATGCTGTATACTTGCTTCAGGTTCTGGATTCATGTTCAAACAGTCTTGCATATCAACCTCCTAACCCTTGGACCATGGGTATTCTTGGATTACTCACCGAGATTTACGCAATGCCTAATTTAAAAATGAACCTTAAGTTTGACATTGAGGTATGTGTGTGTGCATATATTTTTATTTTGCTTATGGGGCCGACCACCAAAATATATGATTTCTTGTCTATTTCTAAAATTTCTCTGCCTTGCAGGTCTTGTTTAAGAACCTTGGCGTAGATTTAAAGGATGTAACCCCAACTTCACTTCTCAAAGACACAGTTCGCGAGTTTGAAGGAAATCCTGATTTTTCAAACAAAGATATTGGAGCTTCCCAGCCGCAGATGGTAAATGAAGTCAAATCTGGAACATTATCCACACAAAATCAAGTTGAGCTACCCCTTGATGTTGCCATTCCTCCTCATCCTACTAGCCATTCACGTGTATTATCTCAGGTTTGTGGTGCTTCAGTAGTTATGTTTGATCTAGACCATCGTAATCTTTTTTAGGTATTTGAAGTTGGTTTTGTGGTGGATTCAGTATACTACTCCTCTCCATCTCTCATCTGGTATGCTGCTGGACGATGAGAAGCTGGCTTTAGGTTTATCAGATCAGCTTCCCTCTGCTCAAAATCTTCTACACGGTCAAACACAGTTATCACTTAATCAGGTAAAGTAATGATTATATTTATTGGTGTTTTCTTAGTTGTTTGTGATAAACTTCGATAAGTTACAATGAGGTTTTCCGTGTTTGCAGCTTCCTGTTCCAGCATCTAATATTGAGCAGCAAGTCATTGTCAATCCAAAGCTTCATGCTTTAGGCCTACACTTGCATTTCCAGAGGTCCGAATCAGTTATTGAATTTCATTTTCTGAATTATAAACCAACAAATTATCCATTGTTTCATGCTTTTTTCTGTGTGTTGGCGGCAGTGTACTTCCAATTGCCATGGATAGAGCTATCAAAGAAATAGTGTCGAGTATTGTGCAGCGTAGTGTTTCTATAGCAACTCAGACAACAAAGGAAGTTGTTTTGAAGGTTACCTTTTTACAATTTATTTCAAATCATCGACATATTATTGTCACCAGAGCTAATTTTCTTCCTTCTGAAACATTCAATGATAGGACTACGCGATGGAGCCGGATGAGGCTCTTATACGTAATGCAGCACACTTGATGGTTGCAAGGTTGGCAGGGAGTCTAGCTCATGTGACATGCAAGGTAGATTTGAAGTTGTTATTTGTTGTAATGCCTATCTCTGTGATCAGACTTATTTATGATATGGTGATGTGATCCAAGCATTCATCACTCTTCATTACCTGGTTTTTCATGTGGATTTTTGCTAGCTGTCAGGAACCTTTGCGTGGCTCAATATCAAGTCAGCTCAGGAGTACACTTCAGGGATCAAGTATATCAAGTGAACTTCTTGAAGCTGTTCAAATTGTGACCAATGACAATCTTGACCTCGGATGTGCACTGATTGAACAAGCTGCAACAGAGAAGGTTAGATCTTTAGCAATCCGTTAATATGTGGTATATGACTGCAGCAGTAAATTCTATGCTTCATCGGAAGCTGATCTTGTGACAAGTGGCATAGTGAAAGAGGAACACTAATTACTCACCAAAAGGAACCAAGGCATGGTGAAAGAGGAATGCAGATCACTCATCAAATTGAAACGATGTAGTAAAAAATGCTATCAAGTTTAAGATGACACGAATGTTGTTACCCCGCCATATCATATGCTTTTGTCCTCTTGACCTTTATTTTTATTTCACGTTCAAACATGGTTTTTTTTCAGCAATAAAGGGTTTTTATTTTCTACATCTGAAGATGAGGGCATATGAATTTATAATTTTTTTTTGCTATTTTTAACAAAATAACTCCTTTGTTGTCCTGGAATTTCTTGGAATTAAAAATCTGAAGTTATATTCTTTAATCCACATGATAGTAGTTTGATGATGGGTTAATATATACTAGGATGAAATTGTGGTGAGTCCTGGGACATTGTGGCTTACTTGTTTCTCCTTTCGTTTTCCATGGTATTGTAATTCTGTTTGCAGGCAATTCAAACGATTGATGGAGAGATTGCCCAGCAGCTTTCTATACGGAGGAAGCATAGAGAGAGTGTTGGTCCTACATTTTTTGATGCTAGCCTGTGCACGCAAGGTCACATGAGTGCGCTACCAGAGGCTCTTCATCCTAGACCAGGCCGCTTATCACATTCACAGCAGCGAGTATACGAGGTAAATTTCTTTGAAGTGTGCCTTCTGGAGACATCATTGTAAGGTCCATGTTAGTTTTCCTTATACCTCGATGCATTTTCCTTCTTGATTTTTCAGGATTTTGTTCGGTTGCCATGGCAGAATCGGCCAACCCATAACTCAAATGCTGTGTCTGTTGGTCCCTCCATTTCATCTGGCAGTAGTGGCATGTCCCGGCAATTTGCATCTGTATCTGGCCAAATTAATCCGGACATGTATTCATCTGGCCTTGTTAACACTGGCCTTGGTGCTGTATCCCAGACTTTGGATATTGGCTCTGAGGAGATAGACAATAGTTCGGCTCAGCATCCTAGGTTTAGATTATGACTGTTATGCTTTAAGACCCTTGTGATATTTCTAACCAAAGAAGTAACTTATTCCGCACCCTCCCCCCCTTGTGTAATGTTTCAGTCTACCCTCAACTCATATTGCAACAGCTGATGGCCTTAGCCCTCGAAGTCTTGAAAATGATACTGTTGCTTCATATCCTCCAGTCTCAGCTCCTGAACTGCATATTGACCCTCCCATCTCTGCTAAAGTAAGTAAAATTCTGAATGAACATTTTTAGCGTGGATGTTCACGTATAATAGTTAACAAGAGATTCCATTTGCCACAGGAATCTGGAAGTGGACCACAGACTCCAAATCCTACTTTGGCTTTTGAGCGTGTTGGAAGTAATGTCTTAGAGCCATTGTTGACCACAGGCGATGCATTGGATCAGTACCAGATTATTTCAGAGAAGGTTGTGTAACATTAGTTATATTTCTCTTCAAATACATGCCTTGTGATGTAGGACTGATGGTCTTGTCATGTTGAATAAGTGAAAACTGTTTTCCAACTAGCATAGAGAAACTATTTTTCTGTTCTGTTTGGTCAGTCTGATAAGTTATTTCCAAAATTCATTGCAGCTTGAAAATCTATTATCTGTTGATAACAAGGAAGCAGAAATCCAGGTAATAATTGTTTCGTTTCAGTACGTCCATTGTGATTTTTCCTCTGATAAAACTGTTGCATAATATCACAATTACATTATCATGTGGATTATGCTGGAAACTCATATTGTCAAATATGTTATCTTGCAGGGAGTTGTAGCTGAAGTTCCGGCTGTCATCCTCAGATGCGTAAGCCGGGATGAGGCTGCCTTGGCTGTGGCTCAAAAGGTGATTTTACAGCATCTTATTGGATTGATGTTCTAAAATAACTATCTGAATATGGATTTCTGTTCTACTGCAGACTTTCAAAGGCTTGTATGAAAATGCTTCAAACAATGCTCATGTCAATGCTCACCTTGCAATCCTGGCTGCTATTCGTGATGTTAGTAAACTTGTTGTGAAGGAGCTAACTACCTGGGTACGTCCAAACATCTTTGCTCCTTCTGAGTGCCTTAAATTTTCTTATTTTTGGCCTTTAAAGTGCGACATAAAATGATTCTTAATCCTTTGTGTTTATTGATAAAATGTTCAGAGGGTTAAATTTTCTTTTTTTAATAATGGAAATTAGAGGACTGCTTAGTTTAAACAAGGGGACATTAATGTGGGTCTAAAACTGAGATGAAAATGAAGACATTAAAAATTGGGAGGCAGGGGTGGTGCAGGTGTTGGTAATTGTTTCATTGACAATCTGTTATGGAACATATATTGGTTATGAAAGAGTTAATCTGATTTTCTATTGATATATACCCAACTTATGATGCTCGGACTTGGGTACGGGTATTATCTAAGTATTAAATCTTTTATTTTTTAAAATGTAGGATACAGAGATATGGCTAAAAAGAGTCCAAATTTTGGACACGGGTACCTGGATATGTTTTTGAAATTTCAATTTTTTTTTATTTTTTTCCCCAAAAAAATCACATTTAAAAGTTAAATACTAATTAGTAAAATTAAAATTTTATGTTAAAATGAGTATTTATACAGTAGGAATAAATTAGTATTTCTTCCAATTAGTTAGATTGTTTCTTCTTCCAATTAGATGACGGTAAAATTAGGAAGATTTTAATTTCTATCTGTAGAGCATCTATATGAGGATAATTTATTTTAATTAAGGTGCAAGAATCTCTTTCTAATTTTTTTGGTCTGAAAAAGTGGGATATTTATGGGGAGGGAAGATTTCAATACTAAAAAAAAAAAAAAAAAAAAAAGGCCAGAAAGGCCCAAAAATTAAAACCAAAAAAAGGCCCAACTACTATACCCTTCCTCCTTGCCTAAATGATTGAACCAGAAATCACCCGACTCTGCAACAATGGTGGCGCAACAATTTCCACTCCTTGCCGTGTCTGGTTGAAATTTTCAATGTCCGACCCATATTTCATACCCGTACCCGTGTCATGTCGTGTCGAACGGGTACACCAGCCAAAAAGAAGGGTCCGAGCATCACAGTATCCAACCTAAATGCTTCAAATTGAAGTGATGAAGGAAAATCTATTCATGTTTGTTATATGCTTATTTGGGTATCATGTTGTTAAGGAATACTTAATGAAAGAAAGTTGTTTGATTATTTTTATTTTTGTTTGACAGGTTATATACTCCGACGAGGACCGGAAGTTCAATAAAGATATTACAATTGGTCTTATTCACAGTGAATTATTAAACCTTGCTGAGTATAATGTCCACATGGCAAAGCTTCTTGATGCAGGAAGGAACAGTATGTATCATAGATACTAATTCATTTTTGATGTAATAAAGGAACTAATACAACTCATTCTGTATATAATGTGCAGAGGCTGCCACTGAATTCGCGATTTCTCTCATAGAAATATTAGTTGTCAATGATTCTGAAGTCATTTCAGAACTACACGATCTTGTTGATGCTCTGGCAAAGGCATGATCTCACTCAAATTTGTCTCGTGCACATGCATTCACTTGCTTAAGAATGGTTTAATGTTTTCATGTTTTCAGCTTGCTGCAAGACCTGGATCTACTGAATCATTGCAGCAGCTTGTTGAGATTGCTAAGAATCCCTCTGGTAATTCTGCTGCTTTATCGGATGTCATTGTTGGAACAGAGGAAAATATCGGATCATCTAGAGACAAAAAGGTACATGAAGTCCTCTTTTTGTATTTTTGTTTTTTTTGGGCCTTGCTGTAATTTTTAAACCAAGTTACGAAGTCTCATAATTTTCGGCTTGTTGGAACAGGCTATTGGGCTTTCTGGAGCGATCAGGGAAGACTACACTTCAACAGAGTTGGTGGATCCAGATCCTGCTGGTTTTCAGGAGCAGGTTACCCCCTAGTTTCTTACGTTATATGGATCCACACTCAAGAAGACATATATCTATATGAGATTGATTATTTTTCGCCATTTTATGTGTTTCTTGTATAGTAGCAACATGGTGGTGGATATTCCTTTAGATGGTGTAATCAATATGATTTGTTTGTATCATGTGTTACCATTGCCATGGTTATGGTTATACGATCTGGTATTTTCTTGGTCTTTGCTGAATGGACTGAAAAAAGAGGATTTTGGGTGGTTCTCGGATATTGCGATTGTGGCAGGAGTGGCGGTGCCTGGTGGTGGTGTTAATTGCTGTATTGTATTTGTGAGCATGATGATTCTGGAGATTCAGTTAGTGTAGAAGCTGTGAGAGCTGTGCTTTTAGGGGTTTGGTAGTGGGATTCATAATGGTTTAAAGATTCCGTGGGTGTTGGTGATGGGTTGCGGCGGGTTTGCCTGACAGAGAGTAGGAGTGGGGAAGATGAAGATGGTCCTAATTCCCTATGATTTTTTAAAGATTCTTGTAGTTTGTTTTAGTGAGTTTTATTATTATTATTATTATTATTATTATTATTATTATTATTATTATTATTATTATTTTTGGCAACTACTCAGTTTATCAAAGTGTCTCAGGAAGTACCTATTAATATCAAATCGGAGGTCTCTTATTTTTCTACATTACATTTAAAAAAATTAAGGGGAAAATGTCCAGCATGTTTACAGTTTACTCGAAGAAGCATATTTGCAAGAGTGACACAATCCTAGTTAGATTAGATTACACAATCCTAGTAGATTAGATTATAATAGCAAGATGTAGATCAAAATTTAATTGACCTGATGTGGTTGCAAAAGAGTTGACTTGATTTTATTTCTATGGATATATTAGTGTTGGATTTTATGCGCAATATTCAAGAGATGAAAAAACGAAAATCAACACAAGAATTTTACGTGGTTCGGCGATGTGCCTACGTCCACGAGAGCAAAGCGGAGATTTCTTTTTTCTGTTATGAAAAATAGGGTTACAACATATTATTTATACTAACCCTAGCCTAGGCCCATATAAGACTCTAAGGTCCGTACAGAAAATATCCCTGTATCATACCGCAGGGGCGTTGCCCCCCGCACCCCCTACCTATTCAGCGTCCCTAACAACCAGACAATGAATTAAACCCGCTCAAGGCCGATGCCGTCGCTCCGCTCCGCGCCGACATCGGCTCATTTGATCCAGGGTCTGTGTTCCACTCTATATGAGTCACATGCACAACAATCTCCACCTTGGCGAATATTCACCCCTTAGGAGAAAACCCATAACCTGAAAAATCACACCATCTAGGACCAATGGGTTGAGACACATCCTCTCTAACAGCTAGAGATGTTAATCAAGTTCAAGCAATGCTTGAACTTATCCATTGTGATTGGCTTTGTCATCATGTCTGCTGCATTCTCTGAGATATGCGCCTTCTCTAACAACAACTCTCTTGAAGTAACCAACTCTCTTATTTTATGAAATTTCACGTCAATGTGCTTGGTTCTTGCATGATAAATCTGATTCTTAGCTAGGAAGATGGCTCTCTGATTATCACAGTACAGCTTCATTCCATCTTGCTTGATTCCAAGTTCCCTGACAAGCCCTTTCAACTACAATAATTCCTTGGCTGCCTCAGTTGCTGCCATGTACTCTGCTTCAGTTGTAGATAATGCCACAAGTGATTGCACCATTGACCTCCAACATATGGGCCCACCTACAAGTGTGAAAACATAACCTGTATGGGACCTTCTGTCATCCAAGTCCCCTGCATAATTGCATCTACATATCCTTGAACTGAAATATCACCATGTCGTCTCTCAAACATGATCCCGCACTCCATTGTACCTTTCAAGTACTTGAAAATCCACTTTACAGCTCTCCAATGCTCTTTAGCCATATACTTACTAACCACACTAACTGCATGTGCTAAATCTGGTCTGGTACACACCATTGCATACATCAAACATCCAATTGCGCTGACATAAGGTACCTTTGACATCTCTGCAACATCTGCTTCACTCTTTGGGCACTGATTATTAGACAATCTGAAGTGATTTGCAAGTGGTGTGGTAACTGATTTTGCATCTGACATGCTAAACTTCTCTAACACTTTCTTCACATAATTTTTCTGAGACACCCATAATTTTCTGGTTTTCCTATCTCTGTTGATTTCCATGCCAAGAATTTTCTTAGCCGGTCCTAAGTCTTTCATATGAAACTTACTGCTCAACAAAGATTTCAATTTGTCTACCTCATCCATGTTCTTAGCAGCAATTAACATGTCGTCCACATACAACATCAAGAAAATATACGAGTTATCCTCAAGAACTCTGTAGTAAACGCAACAATCATACTCACAACGACTGTAGCCAATCTGAATCATATGAGAGTCGAACTTCTTGTACCATTGCCGTGGAGACTGCTTAAGCCCGTATAAAGACTTCTTCAGTTTACACACAA
>NC_036239.1:15520174-15532117 GCF_002742605.1 Olea europaea var. sylvestris
TTTATGGACCCCATTCCAATGACCTTACATGATGCATCATTACCCATCAGAACAGATCCAAAATTACCAGAACGATATGAATGAAACCAATCCTAGTGAGGACACATGTGATATGAACAGGCCGAATCAAGTACCAATCAGTCATTTAATTTTACAGAATTATTTGCAGAGACTGATAACATGTCTTCATCTCCAGAATCCGAGTCTCCTTCTGCAACACTAGCTAAGTTTGAGGACCCATCACCTTTCCTTTCATCACTCTGCTTCTTATTGGGACAGTCTCTTTTAAAGTGGCCCATCTGATGGCATTTGTAGCACTTGACGTTTTTCTTATTTTGATTCCTAGATTTTGATCTTGTGTTCCCTCTAAAAGAAACAACCCTGTCCTTCCTTCTCACACGATCCTGGTAGCCCTTTACGATCAACCCTTCACCCTGTGAAATTTCACCAGTACGCAATTTCCGCTGGTTGTAGGCTAACAGGGTTGATGTGACTTCCTCCAATTCGAGAGTCTCTTTAACCCACGTCAACGTGGTCACCAGATGGTCGTACGAAGAAGGAAGTGAGCACAATAAAATCATTGCCTTGTCTTCATCATCAAACTTGATTTCAAATCGCAATAGGTCATTGATGATTTGATTGAACACATTGGTGTGTTGAATCAGATCCGTACCTTCCAACATTTTCAGCCTGTACAACCGTTGCTTTAGATGCAGCTTGTTTGTGAGAGACTTCGACATATAACGACTCTCCAATTTCTCCCAAACCTCCGTCGGAGACTCAACTTCCATGACGTGATACATGATTTCGTCCGCCAAACAAAGACGAATTGTACCAAATGCTCGTGCCTCGAGCTCTTCCTAATCAGCATCTGAAGTACCCTCTAGTTTTTTCTCAGATAGTGCCTTCACCATCCCTTGCTGCGCCAACAAATCCTTCACCATTCGCTGCCATAATCCGAAGTTCACAGATCTGTCAAACTTCATCACATCAAATTTTGCAATCGAAGAACTCGCCATTCGAACCTGGCTCTGATACCAGTTGTTGGATTTTATGCGCAATATTAAAGAGATGAAAAAACGAAAATCAACACAAGAATTTTACTTGGTTCGACTATGTGCCTACGTCCACGAAAGCGAAGCGGAGAGTTCTTTATTCAGTTGTTAAAAATAGGGTTACAACATATTTTTTATACTAACCCTAGCCTAGGCCCATACAAGACTTTAAGTTCCGTACAGAAAATGCCCCTGTACCGTACCGCGGGGGCGTTGCCCCCCGCACCCCCAACCCATTCAGCGTCCCTAACAACCAGACAGTGAATTAAACCCGCGCAAGACCGATGCCGTCGCTCCGCTCCGTTCCGTTTGATGCGCTCCGCGCTGGCATCGGCCCATTTGATCCAAGGCCTGTGTTCCACTCTATATGAGCCACATACACAACAATTAGTCCATCGAAAGGAGTGCAAAAAATTATTCTTCTAGCATGCCCAAGTTTATAGGAAATAAGGCTTAGTTTGTTGTTGAACAAGTTATCAAATAAGAATTTCTGCGTACTATCAAGTCTCGCGTTTTATACTTTCAAGATTTGGACCTTGACAAGGAAAATTTCAATGAGATTATGTTTTCTTGAGTCATGTCATTCCACATCATGTCTTTGCCTATCCTTTGGCATTACCCTTGTACTTATTTTCTTTTTTCTTTTCTTGTGGATTGGGATAGATATCTCAGGGTTGAAATTGGCTGTAGAATACAGGCATTTTTTATAATAGTTTCTAATTTTTCCTTTGAATCTGCTATTCATGTAGGTTTCTGTACTGTTTGCGGAATGGTACCAAATATGTGAACTTCCGGGAACAAATGATGCAGCTTGTGCTCATTACATCTTACGCTTATTTCAGAGAGGTCTACTCAAAGGAGATGACATGTCAGATCGCTTTTTCCGCCGTCTCATGGTGAAGTTCCTCCCATTTTAACACATTATAATGTATGGTTTGTCTAGACTTCAAATTCACCGTGCTTCTATCTCAGGAACTGTCAGTGTCACATTGCTCATCTTCGGAGGTGATCAATTCTGGCCCATCTCTGTTGCATCAGGGACAACCTTTATCTTTTCTTGCTATCGACATCTTTGCTAAATTAGTCTTCTCAATCTTGAAGGTAGAAATCATATTTTTGGAATTATAATTTTGGTTTTTGGTTTTTGGTTTTTTAAGTGCATGAAATTAATATTGGTAACTTCTCTCTAACTCAATTCTCACTCCTTGCTTCCTGCTCTTCTCATTATATTGACTGACTTTGCAATCCCCTTTGTCTTAACTTCTCTTCCTACAAATTTCCAGTTTTCTCCTGATCAAGGATCTAGCAAACTCTCTCTTCTGCCTAAGGTATTAATCCCCGGCCTGAATGATTCGAGAATTTCTTTGGCCACTCTGCAATTGAATAATGTCTCATAATTGGTATTTTTACAGGTTCTTGCAGCGGCTGTGAAGTTCATTCAGAAAGATGCTGAAGAGAAGAGGACTTCCTTTAATCCAAGACCATATTTTAGGTTGTTTATTAACTGGCTGCTGGATCTGTGTTTCTTGGACCCTGTTTTTGACGGAGCAAATTTCCAGGTATGTTGCATGTCAGCATTCAATTTATTTTTCTGATCACAAATTAACTTCAATTCTAACTTATTCTTTTAGGTTTTGACTGTTGTAGCAAATACCTTCCATGCTCTTCAACCTCTCAAAGTTCCTGGATTCAGGTTAGTTTCTTGCCCATCACTACCATGTCATGCTTAAGTGTGGTCATTTTCACACTGGAACTTTGGCTGTGTACATCAGGCTATACCATTTTCCTCGTGGTATGCTATAATGATATAGGATTTACTCTTGCATGATTAAAAAGCACAAAAACTGACTACGTATTGGAGTGATATGATTCCACCAGAACAGGTTAAAAGGGGGAGAGATGCCAAAATTAATATGGCCTGATTGGTTGCTAAATTCTCATATAAGTGGACCTTCGAATGAATGAAGCAGTGCATCAGCGACGATTAGAACATGTTAAAAATTGTTTCCATACAGTTTTAGCTTATGATGAAAATTATGTACAAATAAGTATAATAGAGAGCGGCTTACCTTGTTCTTTTTACGATGGCAGTCTTCAGTAGCCTAATTTTTATTATAGTTCCTGGTATGTTCACTATTTGCCTGATTTATCAGGAGGGATGTAAAGTTTGTTGTTCAACATAATTACTAGTGTTCTTCACTTTTCTAAACCTGACCTTTATTATTTTACCCTGCAATCTTCAGCAGCCTCTGTAATAATATTTGTAGGTTCACAACTTTATTAGAAGCATATAGAAGTTGTGGTTCACCGTATGGTTGTAAAGAAGGCAAATAGAAGTTGTTGACTGTGATTATTATTGTTGTTAAGCTGCTCAATTGGAATACATCTGTTCATGAATTCATTTGGATACTGACTGATTGAATTGCTTTCAGCTTTGCATGGCTAGAGTTGGTTAGTAATAGAAGTTTTATGCCAAAATTACTCACAGCAAATGCACAGAAGGGGTGGCCCTATTTTCAGCGGTTGTTAGTAGACTTGTTTCAGTTCATGGAACCATTTCTTAGGAATGCTGAACTGGGTGAACCTGTACGCCTCATGAGATCGTCTTTATTTAATCATTATTATTGCCTGCAGATGATGATGCATTCAGTTTTTTACCTATAAATTTATTTTTGTTGGCATTTAGGTCCACTTTCTTTACAAAGGCACACTCAGGGTGTTGCTGGTGCTACTCCATGATTTTCCAGAGTTTCTTTGTGATTATCATTTCAGCTTCTGTGACGTGATTCCCCCAAGCTGCATACAGATGCGAAATATAATCCTCAGCGCATTTCCTCGTAACATGAGGCTACCGGATCCTTCTACTCCCAACTTAAAGGTGTCTATCTAATCTTAGATTCCTATCAGTATACTTGGCCATCAAATATAATACTGACACAAATTATGTTGTGTTTCCATATTTAGATTGATCTGCTGACAGAGATAAGTCAATCACCACGTATTCTTGCTGAGGTTGATGCTTCTCTTAAAGCAAAGCAGATGAAGAATGATGTTGACGAGTATCTAAAGGTAAACCTGAATGGAAAATGAACCATAATATATTGGAGGAAACAGGTAAAATAAGGGAAAATACACCGACCCTCTCATGCGCGCACATGTGTGTTTGTTCTGTGTGGAAGTGGGGCTGGTTCTTGAAGTGGTGAAGTCTCTTTAATTCTTTCACGCTTATAGAACGAGTATTTCTCATGCCAATTTATGCTACAGACTAGGCAACAAGGGTCTACATTTCTTGCTGATTTGAAGCAAAAACTTCTGCGTACTCCAAGCGATGCAGCTCATGGTGGGACCCATTACAATGTTCCTCTCATCAACTCCCTTGTACTTCATGTTGGGATGCAGGTATGTCCCAATATTTTCTACCTCTTGGACAACTAATAACAATCAGAAAAATGTTATCACAAGGACAACATTTTTCTTTCCCTTTGATTCATTTTTACTCGTTCTTTTATATTTCTCCTCTTTTCCATATATTTTGTCTTCTGATTTTGACATTGAATTTTTCATAGGCTATTCAGCAGCTGCAGGCTAGAGCACCCCCTCATTCACAGTCCATGGCTAGTATGACAGTTTTCTTGGTCAGTGCTGCTTTGGACATTTTCAAGACTTTGATAATGGATCTGGACACTGAGGGTTGTTATTTATTTCTAAATGCGGTTGCTAACCAATTACGTTATCCAAACAACCACACACATTACTTCTCTTTCATCCTTCTCCACCTTTTTGCCGAATCAAACCAGGTGGGTGTCTTTTCAGTTTACTAGGTTGTAGATGATATTACTTTTCATTATTTTCTTTTATATTGCAGTTGAATGATTTGAGAAAAAATTTCAGAGCCAAATGTTTTATGTTTTTCCCTTGCTTTCAAATTCTAAGAAACAGAGTGAATTTAATTTCTGATTGATGGTCTTGAATCCTGGTCATTCCCCACAATTTTTCTAATCAAGGCTGCATATGTAGTTTCACTGTATGTATAGCATATATTTCGTAAACATTATTTGTTAGCACAAGACAATATAATGAACAAGATTTTAGCTTATTTTTCTACATTAGTTGTCCACTACCATTCTCCTCTCCAAACATGCCAAAAATGAAGAGTACAGATTTACTGGTTTCTAATGAATTAGTGTTCTAATTGAGCAGGAAATGATTCAGGAGCAAATCACTAGAGTACTGTTGGAGCGACTCATCGTTAATAGGCCTCATCCATGGGGTCTTCTAATTACTTTTATTGAGCTAATCAAGGTAAATTATGCTAATCTATTCCGTGGGTTGAAATCTTTGAAACAAAAATTTCTTTATTTTTCAAACATTTCTGTCTGTAAAACAGAATCCCAGGTATAACTTCTGGAACCGATCTTTCACAAGGTGTGCACCGGAGATTGAGAAACTCTTCGAATCAGTATCAAGATCCTGTGGTGGTCCAAAACCTGTGGATGATGGTGTAGGATCTGGTGGAATACCAGATAACATGCACTAAACTATGGATGTACATACATTTCCTGTTGTTTCATACATACATATATATAAAAAATTAGTGGCAGAATATCTGGATCAAACGATGTTACTGTAGATAACTATCGCCATGTATGTATATTTATTCCTATTTTTCTTATGTAGCAGCATCTGTTTGCTGGTTTTCCTTGTACTGCTATGACAGATAATGCAAGTTTCTATTTGTTAGTTCAGAATATTTCCCCAACCTTTGTCCCCTGTTCTCTTCGAAACTGGGGCTATATGAATACTCATTTTTGCCCTTTCATTTTGTTATTGTTAAATCTATTGGAAGGTCACAAATTGACACGGTGAAGTGCAATTATAAGGTGTCAGAATGGGTAGGTCGGCTCGGATTGATCCGCCTGCGTCTGGACCTGGTTCAGGGCATACAATGTATCTGAACTTTTCATGTGAAATTATGGTCCTCACCTTGACTAGACCGCTTTCAAAATCTATGGATCGAACTGGCCTTTGAACGCTAATATTGCAGGTCAGGCTGGGTAGAATCATATATCAGTACACACCATTGTTATTTGTAACATTAAGGGTGGGTTTTTCATGGGAAAAAATTAAATTTTAAGTAATTGAATTATTTGCATAGAATATGTCAATTAAACGTATTTGATTGATTTTATTTTTAATTTAGAAAATGTTGTACTTGTTCATTTTTTTATTGGTGGATAGATGGGAGATAAGGGGTAGATGAGAGAGAAGAGGAGTGAATTATCTGAAAAATAAAAATATATTTCTCTTAAGATGCGTTTGATTGTCAATATTTTTCATAAAAAATATATTTTTTTCTACTCTATTTTCTATTTTTGTGTTGTTTGATTGATATTTTTTTCATGAAAAATGTTTTCCTACTATTGATTACGAGATCATATTTTCATCAAAATCAAGAAAAATATTTTCTTTAGGGAGGTAGAATTTTGTTTTCTATGGAATCAACTCTCTCTCATTTATTCATTCTCTCTCATCTATTCACCAATAAAAAAATAGACAAGTTTAATATTTTTTATGTTGAAAACTAAATCAATCACACATATTTAATTAATAATTTTCATATAAATAAGTTTTAGATAATTGAATTACTAGAATTGATTTTCTTTCCATACAAATTTCATACTCACAATCAAACGTAACCTTGAAGAAAATATTTATCTTGTTTTCAAGTAAAGTAAATTAACGTGATTAAAAGTAGGAAAATATTTTTCATAGAAAAAATATCAATCAAACAATACAAAAATAAGAATTTGGATGAATAAATGATTTTTTTCATAAAAAATATTGACAACCAAATACACTCTAACTGTTATACTATCATCATCAGACTATCATAAGGTTGGCAACAGTTCGATTTAGGGTCTGTTTTGTCAAAATCATCACCGAACCACTAATTTTTTAGTCATGCCATAACACCACCATAACTCTGTAAGTTGGTTCGGTTCATATCTCAGTTCGGCTCAATTCGAGTCGTTATTCACCAGGAAAATAAATTAATTTTATAGCTCCAGCCGTCAAAATGATTTATGACAAAAAAATCAATGAAAATAAAAATATAATATTAAGCGAATGTAGCAAACAACATTCCAAATAATCATGCAAACAATATCCATATAAAATATGTACCATCATTTCAATATTACAATAAAAAAATGAAGCCTATTCATGAAGTACATTCAACTGAGAAATAATTTTGGCAGCCAAAGATTTTGCATAAATTGTTCCTCTCTAAGTGATATCCACTAATGACATTTGACCGGAATTCCCATAATTTTGTTTAAATTCAATAGATCTACAAATTCTCTGTAAAACCTCCAGAGATTTTTTTTTTTTTTTTGCAATTTGGTACTGGGTGATGAATTCAACAGCCTAATAACTTGCTCATATCCTTGCATTTTCCTTGATTATTTTTCAAACTCAAAATGCATGTCATCAAATTCCTCTAATAATAAAACTTAATATCTCTAGGTAAACTAATTTTATTAAATTCATCTTTTATGTGGAGAATAATTTCATCAAATACTCAAACTCGACAAAAACAAAAATAGATACAGATTACAGCAACAGTAATTGGCAAATGGGAAGAGAAAGAAAAATACCCTCCTATCTGGGAATGGCAACAGCGAGTAAGCAAGAATACGGTGTGTAGAAGAAAAAAAATTTGAGGACGCACTTTAGAGACTCTAGTGAAGACGGCCGTCGGCTAATGTTTTGTTGAATTTGATTCCAATTTTCTTTATGGTAGGGTTAGTACTTAGTGGGTAAGTGGTAATTGGGTTAGGTTACTTAATGGTCTGGTAATGGACTATAAATTTTGGGCTAGACAAATTATAATAGAAAGAAGGAAAAAAAAAAAATCACGTATGCACTACTTAAAATAAAATATTCTCAATATATATACACATAAAGATAATAATATTGTTAGAAATACTTGATCCCTTAATAACTCCCAAAAACATATCGTAAATGAAATTAAACTGCAAAGGCAGCAAAACTATAAACTACGTTGAATTAAATACATTCCCATAAATTAAACCAATTCAAAAAAATTTAAATGGAGAACAATACTCTGTATCTTTTGAGAGAAATTCTGTTGGTCTTTCTTCCTCGCCTTCTTGAATAAAAAACTGGAATCTGCGAAATTATTCAATCAAAACCATCCTCGAATTTGGTAATTCCATACTGTACTCCATTATTTCATGTTTTGATGTAACAATAATCTCTATAATCTGTTATATATATATATATATATATATATATACTTGGATTCAGCATGATCGTTCTAACACATGAACTACAAAACATTTAATGTTTGATTTGTATGTAATATAACTGATCACATAGAAACTTTATTTTGTTTTTCTTTAGAATTTAATTTGCCGATAAGTTTGGTATGTCTCCAAGTAAGAAATCCTATATGACTGACTATTTGCCCTGGTTATGGTTTTTATTCGCTGTAATCTGATTTACTGTGGCAGTCCATATGAATATGAATTTCCCTTAATGTGTGATATATGATCACAGGGGTGGATCCAGGATTGGATTCAAGACCGGGCTACTACGCGTAAAAATAAATAAATTTACACATAAAAAACTGATTTTTTACCAAAAAAATAAAAAATACCTTTAAAAAAAAGTTCTTGGGCCTGAGGGAAGGGGGGGGGGGGTTAAAGCCCAGCCCCCCCAATCCGTCTCTGTCTGATCAATGAATAAGGTGATAAACTAGATTGTAGATGAACCTCATAAAGAAAGATCGCAACATGTACTAATCAATTATATATCTTATATACTTACAAAAACAAATGAGATTTTGCTCGTAAATTGACAATCCTATACAGCAGTTTCATATATTTAGAGAATTAGCTAAAATCGAAATCGATGTATTAATCTACTTTGACTTTGCTTTTGCTTTGATTTAAAATTATCAGACATGTATAGATTTCAGTTAAACATGAAATGTTGTTGTAAAGCAGATTAATATGTTACAAAATGTTAATTTATTTTCATGTTTTTATTCCACAGATGTCTCCATCCATTGAATTTATATATAAGTTTATGGCGAGAATAAAAAGCACCTTGTGAATTTGAGGGAAATGACGTGCACTTGCAACCGATTTTTAGATAGACACCGTTATCTATCTACATGAATTAGCTGTAACTGGGCAAAGGAACAAGTGCCTTAAAAAAAATATTGTTCGAGCTACCACATAAAGGAGTCTTACATTGACACTTACGCAGGGAGCAACGTTGTACTTGGGGACTGTGAATGTTGGCATTATAATAACAATCAATCCCATGTCAGTATATATATATCCACTAGAGTCAAGGAGACATCCAGGAAGACCTAAGGAGACAAGGAGACGAACAAGGGCAAAGACCTTCGACCCAACGAGATATGGATGATGATGCGGAAAGGTACACAAAGAAGAACTTGTAAGCAACCTCTACCGCTGAGCCATGTCGAAAAACGGAAGCGAGTTTCAGACGTGACAAACTCACCAATGACATATATTTAATACTTTTAAGTATTGGCAAAAAAAGTGTTTAAATAAAATCAGTTGTGTTGGGTACATGAATTGATTTTCTTTATTTGAATCAAAGCTTTTTCAAAATTGGAATTTGACTTGGTAGTTTTCAGTATCTCTTTTTGAATGTAGCATGAGATTCCCTGTTTCACAACCACATGCTATAAAATCCGGCGTAAATACGATGCAATGACGTTATTCCACTAAGATGTTAGTTCTAAACTTTCGGTATCTACAAAATCATATCTTTAACTCCATAGTGGCGAATGTCTGCTTTTAAAATAGATAGAAGAATCCCTTTAGTGAGTTTCTGTCATATGTATTCTATATATAATCAAAAAAAAAAAAAAAAAATTGTTTTAGCGTTGAGAATTGTATGTGTAGTGTCAAAGCAAACTGTCCAGATCTTCATCCTTGAATAATATTACAAGGATATGTCATGTAGAAGCGATTCCAGACGTGATGCATTACGTTACGCATTATTGATACACAACATCATATATTATGTTTTCACAACAGATAACGTTTGCAAACATCCGAAAATAGATAGCATAAACCTGTAGCTTAACAACAGGATCAAAGCAGTGGCTAGTAAGGATGAGCTATGTCAACTGTGAAATAAAACGACTGCAACAAGATCCCATGTAAAGAGAAATGACAATCCTCATGTAATCAACCACCAAAAACGTCCATTAAGAACAGAAACAGCATGTTAGATGAACCTTAAACTCTGTTCAATATATTAATCAACACAGGAATACTCCTATTTTCCTAGCATGTCCCAGAATTGGAGGGGCACAAAGCATAAAAACCATATGAACTATGGGGACATGAAAGTTTTCATTCGCCCATCATGATGTAAAATACTAATAACATATCAGTAATCTAATATGTCATGACAATTGAAATTTCTGTCCCAAAAATGAGTTACTGAAATGAAAGTCGAATTAAACATCAGATACATTTCATATAAAGCAAAAGTTAACATCAACATTCATTCTAAGGTGATTCCTCCAGAATCCAAAGAGCGTCCGTTTGATCGCATACATGACATACGGAAATGAAAAACCAACTTGTTCAAAATATGCACCAACCACAAAATCACTAATACCATCATCATAACTAAATAAAAAATGAATTGATAAACGTGATTGCACATTCAGAAAGAAGAACACAGGTTTATATCTTCACAAATTGGTAAGAACATAATAGATTTGATCATGAAATCACTGAAAAAAAGGTATAGATAAGAATAATGCTACTTTGTGGGATGTGAGATGTGATTTCAGTTTTTGCCTAAAAATGAAGGAAACGAAATTTGGAAATTTTGGCAATAATTGGGGGTGAATTAAAGAGGCTTGTTTGGAGACATATAAGCTACCTAAATTGATCATTCTTTTTTGGAGTCAAGTTGTTGTAAATCGTTTTTACTATATATATTGTAGTACTTTTAGAATAAAAAATGATGATATGTAATTTTTGAATATATATTTAAAAGTATGCAGTCCATGTAATTTCCACTAGAAGGAATAATGAAAAGTCCAATTGTCCAATTTTTTATTTTTTTATTTTTTTTTTAACGGGTAATTGATTCGGCTCAAGACGGGACGATATCACAAATATCATACCCGCGCCCACCCTGAATCGAGTCACTAAAATCAAATATCATATCTATCACATTGCACCATCGGTTCGATTTTTTTCATCCCATTCGGTTCAATTAATCGCAGTTTTCGATTTTCGCAGTTCGAATTGCCATCCCTAGACTATCACTTGTAACATTTATGTTATACCACTATCGTCATTGCAACCACCATTGTAACATTTGTTGTTACACCACCATCACAATTAGCCTCCCATCCATGCTAATGACCACCACCACCGCAATTACTGCCATGAGTAGATATGTAGCACCATAAAAATCGAAAATTACCATCACTAGAAACACCACATCTTCTCACCACCGAGACTCGTCAACAATCTGTACCCACCACCATTACCCGAAAAACATCATAACCACCCCAAAAAAAAAAAAAAAAAAAAAAAAACAATCTAACGAAACCAAAAATAAAAAGCCAGACCCTTCGAAACTAATGTAAAGCATTTTTTACTCCATTGTTCAAGCTCTTCCCGCTTCCATTTCCAAGCTTTGTTAAAAGGGTTCTTGAAGGATCAAGTCCCAATTTCAGATTTGAAATTTATTCACGTTGTTTGACAGTTTCAAAAGGTGGTGGTGGCAGCAAAGGTGGAGGAAGAATTGAGTGGTGGTGATAAGCAATGGTGGTGACGGTTACAACGAGTGTGGG
>NC_036239.1:15532147-15536297 GCF_002742605.1 Olea europaea var. sylvestris
GGGGTAGATTTAGGTTGAACCAACATTGGAAAATGGGGTGGGGGGGGGTGGGGTGGGGTGGGGTGGTGATGTAGAATCAAGATACTGATCAAGAAATAACCACAGTTAGAAGGACAGGAAGAAATAGGCAGCAAGAAAGGGGAGAGGAACGGAGAGAATAGAGGGAAAAGACCGAAGGAGAAGAGAACAAGAAGGGAAGGCAGGAGAAAGCAATGCTAATTTTCATTCAATTCATCATCTTCATCAACTGAGTTTTTTCAGATTAATTACAAACCTTTAAATAGAAGAAAACAACCCTAAAGCATAATGGCTTGGGCCAAACCCATATACAAGCCCAATAAAATATAAAACCTAAATACATAGACATAAAACATAAATAACTGGCCCAAACAGAAGGCCTAACAAAGGATGTCCGCATCAACTCTCCCGAGGTGGGAGAAAACTCGACCATGTCGAATGGTTAAATCACAAAATATTGTTGTCAAATGATATCCTATTCATCATTTTCACGTTGGAACGATCACGGTGCCAAAATGCTACTAAATCGTCTAAGGGAATGTCAATCAAAATATTGGACCCAAAATAGTAGAGTAGAGCCCAAATTGAAAATCAAATTACCACACAATTCCAAGCCCATAATATTAACTAAAGCACAGCCCAATCTAAAAATCAAGTGCTGACTTTTCTCTCGAGCCCAATCTGTGTGATGGCAAATTGGGGATCGAGTGGAGGTGAGGTGTCATTGGCTAAGGTGATTATGGACAGCGTCGCTGTAATGATGAACGGCGGTGGGTAGCAGCTGCAGTGATTATGAGCTTCAACGTTGTGAAGGTGATTGATGGTTGGTGTGGCTGCGGTGGTGGTTACAATTGGAGGCGATGATTGCGAGGTAGATGTTTCAGGGCGTTGCGAGTTGCTCGAAATTGGAGGAGACGATGGAACTTGAGGTGGTAGGGTGGGTGTTTTTTGGATTTGGAAAAGAGTGTGGTGCGATTTGTTAGTTGGATTGAGCAATGGCGATGGCGTTTGATGTAGAACGGGTTGATGAAGGCAACAAATTGGATTGTGATTATGAATGCTGCTGGTGGGCATGACTGGCGGCGATTGGCGTTTTTGAACTCATAGTCGCGATTTTATTATTTTTATTATTTTTTTGGATGAAAAGTAAAGTTACAAGTTATTGTGAAGTTTCCGCCAGTTACTATCTTGGAGTTTGAGACATCCTGGTTAATGGAAGTTATGTGGCTTGGGTTGATTGCTTTAATTTCGGGGTGGTGGGATTATGTGGGATGCCAGTAAGTAGAGGTTGTCGGCAGTGGCGGAACCAGGCAGAAGAGATTGTGATTCTGGTGGGAATGTTGTAATTTGGGCCGAGTAATGGACTAGATTGAGTGGGTTAAGTGATGATTAGCTGGGATAATGGGCCTAGTGATTTTGGGGATTAAGTTGGGTTGCAGGTATGATAAATAACATGGGCTCAGTAATTGGGTTTGTGTTTGGTTATTGGGACGTGAGGAAGTTGGTTAGAGGAATGGCTGTATTGTTGGTTTTGGGTACATGGATTGTACATTTATAATTGGAGAGTGGGCTAAAGGTTCATGGGTTTTAACTGTCAGGAATGATAGCATGGTAATGGGCATTGGCAGTTGTACAAGGCAGTTGGGTGGTGTTATAGCAGCAGTAATGGATTTTGGGACTATTTTCAGATTATGGTAGCAACGGTTAACCATAAGCAGCAGAAGTTTTTTTGACGAGGGAGACAGTGTTTTGAGAAAGTGAGCTAACCCGTAAAATTGTGAGATGGTATAGATTAAGCAGGTGATTGGCTTGAAACTAAAATCTTTGGCTGAAAAAGAAAAACCCCGATCCTTTTTTCAACACTGTCTTCAGATTAAGAATTTCCAAAAAGCGTATGGTCTCCATGATGGTCTAGAACTCAAAATTAAGTAGCAATCTGATGAAGGGAAGCCAGGTTTGGCTCTGATACCAAGTTGATGTAGAATCAAGATACTGATCAAGAAATAACCACAGTTAGAAGGACAGGAAGAAATAGGCAGCAAGAAAGGGGAGAGGAACGGAGAGAATGGAGGGAGAAGACCGGAGGAGAAGAGAAAAAGAAGGGAAGGCAGGAGAAAGCAATGCTAATTTTCATTCAATTCATCATCTTCATCAACTGAGTTTTTCCAGATTAATTACAAACCTTTAAATAGAAGAAAACAACCCTAAAGCATAAGGGCTTGGGCCTAAATAAATAGGAGCCCAAACAGACGGCCTAACAAAGGATGTCCGCATCAGGTGGCCTACGGTGGGAAATTAGAAAGAAGGTGAAGTGTTTGTATAGTTAGAAAAAGTTAGTATTTGTTGAATAAAAAGTAGTAGTAAAATCGAAAATTGAAAAGAAAAAAGGTGATTTGTTTAATTTCCACGTTCGCACAATAAATGTGTAACTTGATTATATGATCATTCAGTTTTAAGCTAGGAAACGATGCAAATCATATGATATGCTAAATTATTGACAGCAAGGGAAACGAATAATGAAGAAGACGATATCCAAAAACTTCTTCCAGATTCAGTAAACAATTCAAGATACTTGAGAATAAACACTGCCAAAATACACAATTTTCCATTAAATTACTCAAATCCTAGGTATCTATTCATCACGACCATTCGAAAAATCTATTTAAAAAAAAAAAAAAAAAAAATCGCACCAAAAGCATTTTGAGGAAGCAATTCATATTTTTATTAGCCATCAACCATTCAACCTCTTATCTTAAGCCTCTCTACGAACAAAGTAGAGCTTACCCATGACATGGAGAATAGCAACAAAAGCTATGAATCCAATGCTCATAACAAGCACAACATTGGGAGAAATCTTGAGTCCAGGAGCATCATCAGTGTAGAACTGGAGCATGGTTCCACTAGCCCCACCAGTGGCTCCACCACCAGTTGTTCTCCTCCGACGCATGTTAGCAGCTGCTGCTGCAGCAGTTCCTCTCTGTGGACCACCTCCACCCAAAGCCATTTCTGCCCACCATTTTCGAACTTTAGAACTAAATATTTTATAAATTTACCCATCCAGAAGAAAAAGAAAAAAATGTTCATGAAATGCATAGTCATGTAAGCAACCTGTACACTTGAATCATCATCGGTGGATAAAATACAATGGCACGCTAAGTTATATTTTAGACACAGGAGATATATGCAACAAAAATCAAGATTCTCTGCCTCAAATTTCCAACTATTTGTGACCTTTATAATGTACAAACTGAAAATAAAAATAAAAAAATCACTGCAGATATCTAACAAATTCTCTCAAAAGAGCCGGAAAAGCAACCACAAATCTTCATTATGTCTCAATGAGATTAGTTGAAATTTTTCTTTTAATTATGGAAAATTTGCACAAATGGGAGTGTTCATGCCCTGCAACTGCTCCCTCCAATTTGTATGAAAAAAAGTATCATGCAGAACTGGTTTATGCAGTAATTAAAAGGACAGAAACAAAGAAAAGGGAACTAAAAATTTCTAGATTAATATTTCAATTCGCAGGGTAGTGTACTGATATCCTTACAACAATTGGAACAAAAACCTAATTTTTCTAAATTTGACAATGCAGAAGAATAAATTCTCACAAGCAGAACAAATAGAGAGATTATTTTTGGATTCAAACTCATAAGCTCTAAAGCTGCTAAAAAGTCAAACAGTGATCTAACCAAATGTTCCCTTAAGACAATCAAGTTTTATTACTTCCCTCTTCTTATCAAGCTTTCACTTTCACGTCCTCAGATGCCCAAAGCAGGATTTGGGTAAATCCACTCAAACAATCGACCTGAGTGCCAAAGAAATTTAAGGAGCCCTAATTACACGCACATGCAATGGATATAAATTTGAACTTTATCTTCTGTATATAGATTCATTTCAAATTCATTTCATTTTCGTAGATTTACATCGTAAGGGTATTTTTAATAGAAATCAAATCATAAACTTTAACCAAAAATAAAAATGTCATAACACACAAGTCAAATACTACACCAAAACCCCGCCGGCAGGGGGGGGGGGGGGGGGAAAAAAATATTACACCCAAAAAAAAGGGTAAAAAAAAAAAAAAAAAACTGTACAAAAGGAGAAAAGGGGTGCAACACGAGGACTTCCT
>NC_036239.1:15536432-15554096 GCF_002742605.1 Olea europaea var. sylvestris
GGGGGGGGTTTAAAAACGTTCAGACCTCAAATATCAGATCTAATAATTCAGATTAGACGAGTCTTTCTGAAAACAATCACATATATTTAAATAAATAAAAACTAAAAAAGCAGTTTCAAAATCACCCGATCCTGATTTTTTCCGGTTTTAATTACATTTAATTACGAATAATGAACGATTTACATAGATGAATAAAAACAGAGAAATGAATATGCAGCTGAAATTCAAACGAAAGAGATAAAAAATTATGTACCTTATTTTACAGAATTGAAGGAAAAAAAAATTAATTAGGTTCTATCTCCAGGACTTTGAATTGAGACGACTTTCAGAAATTTATTTTATAAGGAGTAGAACACATAGCCTTTACCAATCATTTTGTGCCATGTAAGCCGGGAACCAATATTTTGACAGACAATTCAAGTCCATCAATTTATGAAAGGATTAAAGATAAAGATGTTTGTATCGAGTGAGTGTACCAAACCGTTTACACTCCTCTCACAAGCATGCGGCCCCTATGTGTAATTTAATAATCTGAACCGAGGTCTCATCCAAATAATGTGAGTAGTAGATAAATAGTTAGATAAATAATTATGTACGTATAGTACTGTCTAATTATGATAGTTGCACATAAAAAATGACACATAAAATATTATATAAAATAATATGAATGAAAAACATTGGATGAAAAATTGATTGTATTTTAAACTTATAAATAATAAAGTAACATATTGCATTATATAACCTATTATTTAAAGTTTGATGTACATATAATAAAATCCATTATGAAAACAATAATGCTATTTTACATTTAAAAGTTATTATGTCGGATGACACTCCTCACATTAGTGGGGTTGCAATTATTTCATTAGCTGAAGGCCCCATCCCGTCATGTCCTCCCAATGTGAGAGGTGTCAACCGGAATGTACACATAACATAGTTATTACGAAAATTCCCCCTTATTTCCCAAATAGAGTTAGTGAACAAAAAATTAAAATCAATTTCTTTATCTTGTATCCCTATATTTTATTAAGTTTTATTTTGGTAAAATTTAATAAATGTTGTAAATAGTAAGTTATTATTAAATGACAATTATTCCTCTACAACTCTAGTAATTATTATCATTATATCTCCAATTCCTTCCCATAAATATAGGATTTTGATTCTCAATAAAATTTACACAAATCTATTGATTATTTTCTCTTTTCACAACACGTTATTACCATGATCATCTCAAAATAAAAGTAAATTAGTTAGAAGTTACTCAAATGGCAAACATCTCAAAACTTGAGTTTGTTGCACTAGATATATCTAACAAAAATTATTTGTTATGGGTCCTCGATATTGATGTTCATTTTGTCTTAAAGGGTTTGAGAGAGACAATAAAGAAATAATATCAAGAATCCATGCAAGAACATGCAAAAGCACTTATCTTCCATCATCATCATCTTCATAATGAATTGAAAATTTGAATACCCAACTGTGAAAGATCAATATGTTATTTAGAAAATTTTGATTGAAAGATATGATTATCAGAAAATTATAGTCTTCCCCAAAATCCCTTATGAATGAATGTAACTTCACGTACAAGATTTTAAAACTATTAGTAAGTTCAATTATGAAATGTACAGGATACGTTCAAAATTAACTTTGATAGGAAAAAAATAACTAATGAAGATATGTTGGAAAAAACTTTTTTTACTTTTCATGCCTCAAAAGTTCTCCTGTAATTCTAATATTGTAAGTGTGATTTTAAAAACTACTCAAAAATCATATCTTGCTTACTTGTAGCAGAACAAAATAATCAATAGTTGATGAAAAATATGGGTTACGTCCAATACCATTGTTTGAAGCAAATACAATATCAAGATAAGGACGTGAACGTAGATGTGAACACGGACGTGAGAGAAATCATTGATGAAATAATCAACAAAACTATCAGAAATAAAGCAACAATTTGAAAAGGTACAAAGCAAATGAAAATAATATATCCAAAAAAGAACATGAAGAAAGTTGGTTTAGATGTGGTATGAAAGGGCATTAAGAACGAACTTGTCGTACGACAAAATATCTTGTAGATCTCTACCAAAAATCAATCAAGAAAACAATAAAAGTGGAAACAAATTTTATTAACTATGATGATCAAATTGGTGTGTGACTCACTTGTACGTCTCTATTTTTGTTGTTGATCCAAATGACAATGTTGATCATTTGACCGTCGGCGTGCTTGATAATATTTATTAGTTTATTATTCAGTATTTTAGTAGTTTATTTAGATTTAAAAGTTAGTCGAAGTATGTTTTTCTTATTTCCTTAAAGTTTGAGACATTATTTCTAATTGATTAAAATATTGCTTAACTTTTTTTTATTATAAAACCAGTTTTTCAAAGTATTTATTTAGTCATGTTTATAAATTCATAATGAATTGTCAAAACACCTGTTTGGTTGATAGTTCAACTATGTACAATATTTTTAAAGAAAATAAATTTTTTGACTTAACATTAGCTAAAACTAATGATAATATAATACCAAGTGTATCGAATATCACTGAAAGTCCCGGAAGAGTTTATATTATTTTATTAAATAATACAAAATTATATATTGACGATACATTTTTTTCTAGCAAATTCAGAAAAAAATTGCTTAGTTTTAAATATATCTATTGAAATGGATATCACCTTAAGACAATGCAAGAAAATAATATTTAATGTTTTTTAATAACTTCTTTTACTTTTGGCCAAAAACAGATAGAAGAAAAATTTCATGTATTTTCATCTGGCATGTATTATACATTTATAAAAATTATTGAATCAAATATTATCACGAACCCGAAGTTTGTTGATCTGAAAAGTGTTATACTTCAGCACAATCAACCTAGACACTCAAGGGATATAATGATGCACTGAATAATTAACAAGTCACATGATTATCCATTTGTTGCTTGCTCACAAGACAAGTTAATCATTAGACCTTCGATTATAAAGGTCAATATTCAACTTCCAACTTTCTTGGAAAGAGTTCATAGAGATATATGTTGACCAATGCATTCATCCTGTGGACCATTTCGTTATTTTATGATATTAATAAATTCTTCTACTATGTGGTCCCATGTCTACTTACTTTCCATTAATATTATAGCTTTTGTTAAACTACTTGCTCATATTATAAAATTACAAGCTCAATTTTCTGATTACTCAATCATGAGAATTCATCTTGATAATGCTGACAAATTTTGATCACAAGCATTCGATAATTACTATATATCAATTGAAATTATTATTCAACATTTAGTTGTACATGTCTATACACAAATTGATTTAGTGGAAGTGCTTATTAAACGTCTATAATTTATTACTAGACCATTACTTGTGAAAACGTTAAATGCTACATCATTGGTTCGTATAAGACTAATTACCTATTATTAATATTCATCTTTGTAATTTGCATTTGGTTATGAACTTAATATTTCTCACATATGGATTTTTTGTTGTACTATCCAAGCCTCTATTTCACCCTCACAACCTACTAAAATGGGTCTCCAATGAATATTGAGATTTATGTTAGTTTTGATTCACCGTCTATTATTAAGTATTTTGAATCTTTAACGGGCGATCTATTTACTGTACGGTTTTTAGATTGTCATTTTGGTGCCAACTTTGGGAGGATAAAACTATATCCTAAAAATAAGGTAAAATTTCTTGAAATAACATAACTCTAATTCACTTTAATTCTTGCAGTAATCAATGTAGACAATAGGTTGAAAAAAATCATTTATATGCAAGAGTTGCAAATTAATTACCTGATATATTTGTTGACACAAGAAAAGATATAGAGTCATATATTCTAAAAAAAATTGATGTCCATGTAGGACAATCTATTGTAGCTAATAAATCTAAAGTACGCCAAAAGTGTGGTTGACTAGTTGGTTTAAAAGATTATGTACCTGAAAAAAGAAAATTACAAGAGTAAAATCAATCAAAAATTTCAAAAAAAGTAATATTAGAAAAGATTGATTTATCAAATATTGAAAATATGATTCCCGAATAACTGCAAGTGTTTGAAAATAATGATATTTCAATAAATTATTTGTTATTTCATAAATTATGAAAACGAAATAATATTATAATAGATAATATTTTTATTTTTAATGTGGCTATCAGTTGAAATCGCAAGTGCACGAGTCGTAACAAGTAATAAAGTGAATGAGTAAGAGTATCGTCCCAAGAGAAATGAAAAATTACAAATAAGTAGCAAAATTTATTAAATGATGATCTATTTGACAATTCGAATGTAAATGAATTATTTAACTAGAAAGGTTAAACTAACAAGAATTGAACAAGCAAGTTAAAATTAAGAAATAAGATTCTAGATTTTTTGATTCACCATAACTAATCATATGCGAATATCTAAATTGAATTAATTGTAAGTGTTCCTTATCGTTGATAATCGAGTCTCTTTAATTTATTCGTTAATCTTTCTCAAGCATTAAAGAAATATCTTAACAGGAGAATTTTCTACATCTCTGTGAAAATTATAAACCTATCAACATTCATTAAGAACAAAGATAAACCCATAAAGATTACACAAGTCCATAGATATCTCTATGCTACAGAATCCCCGTGGTATCTTAAACATAGGTTGAAACAATTATTACTTCTCTGTCTCAAATTGAATTCCAACTAATGTAAACGGTGATTAGTTATTCACAAACATTAAGTCCAGAATCAGATAGTCAACAATTGAACAAATACCAATTAATTCAAGTAAATAAGGGTTCACATTATCATAATTAGGCTACATCACAAACTCTGAAAGATAGAAATTAGTTCATGCTAAAATTGAAGAAAAACTTAATAAAAGAGTTTAACATAAACATCAAGAAGTTGAAAGAGATTGGAAGAAGGAAAAAACTCAATAAATCTGGTCTGTAAACGTTTGATGTAGCTTCCTCCTCTTGATAGCCTAAAAAGAAGAGAAAGAATCGATCTCCCTTGCTTTCTAGCCTCCTTCGTCGAAAAGCCCCCTTTTTCTCCCCCCATAAACTCCTTATCCTTGCTTTCTTTCAAGCCATCTTCACAAGGAAAGAAGAAATCAATCCCAAATTTGCCTGTCAATTCGGCATATTTTCAGCCTTGGATTGTGGGCCATTTTTCACTTGGAAAACGTGGGAATTTCAAAATCTCTATTTCAGGGGAAATTGTAGCACGTTAAATTAGCTTTCCAAAGTCTCTTGAATCAGCTTAATATTGGGCTGTGTCAAGCCCACTTGAATTGAGTCCTCTCTTGTTGGCCTTGAGCTTTGTTATTTTTAGACTTCATTTCTAAATTAAAATTGCAAACACCACAATTAGGATTGACCATCATTCAACTAATCATTATTAATCCCAAATATACTTATATATTAGCAAATAATCATAAGCAATCAGCATTAAAAATGCAATCCTATGCACTCTATTAGTGGCTCTTGATATTATGTAAAATGAATATCCTAAACTACAGTCTATTAAAGGTTGTCAACATAGAAATTATTGACCAAAATGGGAAGAAGTTAGACACGTAAAATTGAATTCCTTAAATAAACGAAAAGCATTTGGACATGTAGATCGAACACTTGAAAATATAATCCATATAGGATACAAATAAGTATTTTGTATAGAAGAGAAATGAAAATAATAAATTTATGAGATACAAAACCCGACTTATAGTTCAAGATTGTTCACAAAAACTTGGAATTAATTACAAGGAAACACATTTTCTCGTAATGGACACTGTTTTGTTTCAAATTGTTTATAGTTTGATTGTATCACAAAGGTTCCGACGTGGGTCTTGTAGATGTAGTAACTACTCATTTGTATGGTTCACTTGATAGTGACATATATATAAAAGTCCATGAAAAATTTAAAGTTCCAGGAATAAATTATACATGTTTGAGAACTACATTCTCAATTAAATTGTAATGATTATTATATGAATTGAAATAATCTGGATGCATGTGGTATAATCACCTTAGCAAATATTTGTTGAAGGAAGGTTATAAAAATGACAATGTCTGTCCATGCATTTTAATAAAGAAAACAAATATTGAATTTTCAATTGTAGCAGTTTATGTTGATAATTTAAATTTAATTGGAACTATTAGAGCTCAACAAAACTGTAAATTATTTGAAAAAAAAAATTTAGATAAAAGATTTTGCAAAAATAAAACGATATATTATTCGAAAATATGCTATTTTGAAATAACATTATTTTTAATTATTACTTCTTCAAGAGCAATATATCAATATTCTTATGAAATATTGAAAATTATAATTCATTCTCTTCAAGAGCGATAAATTAATAATATTTTTTTAATAGTAATAATATAGAAAATTAGTTTCATTTTAAAAATTACAACCTGATATCGAGTTGTTTAATTTGTGTTTTTTCAAGAACACAATGAAATATATATTATTCTGGATGTCTACTATTTAGAGAGCACATTATATTTTATTATTGTTTCTTCAAGAACAATAAATTAATATTCTTCTAGAATATTGAAAATTATAATATTATGATCTTCATGGGCAATAACATATTATTATTTAGAATAATAAAGTATGTAAAGATTTACTCTTCCAGGGTAAAAACATAATTAATGTTAGATCGTATTTATTTTGCTTCTTTGGTGTAAATAAAATTTAACTAAAATATTAATATATAAATACATATGTAGAAAAATGGACACATAAAGAAAATGGGTACTTTAATTCGTGATTTTACATAAAAATTGATCAATATTCTTCTAGAATATTGAATAATATCATGCTCTTCTGGAGAAATTAGTACTCTTTTTAGAATATTAATTATAACGTCGTGCTACTTTAAGAGCAACAAAATATTTGTAATAGACAAATCTACAAGCAACAATCTTTTGGAATATTAGAATCGTAGTGTTATATTCTTCAAAAGCAAGTAAAATTTAACTAAAACATTAATATTAGTGTGCTACTTTAGGAACAACAATGTTTTATAATATACAGATATAAGAGTACTAAATTCATGAAGTATACTCATATCAAAAAGAACAATTATCCGGAAATTAATTGAATGATAAACAAGAAGCAAAAAAAATTGATTACAGTGATTGGACATACATAATTAAGATTGCTTATTCTACTATATGATGATTGGATATGTACAATTTGGTGATTGAATTTCAAAAATTTGGACACAAAATATTGGCAAAAACCAATTTGTTATGCGACAATGAAAATTAATTGGACAGAAATCAATCCATGAAAATTAATTGGACAGAAATCAATCCATGAAAATTAATTATACGTGTAAGCTACAATAAAAAAAAATAACATGTATGATTTGAGATTGATTATAGACTAACTTTAAGCTAATTTGCTATTAATTTTAGAGAATCATGTTGATAAAGTGTTATAAATTAGAGAGAAAAATAGAAGATAATATGGATCAATATAGTTGTATGTATTATTAAAAACCAATGCCCTATATTTATAAGATAAAAAATGAGAGCTACAATTGGAGCAAAATAGATCTTCTGTACTAAATTAGATTTCTCTATGTATCATGATAATACTAAATAATCATTAATAATTATCTCAATATTTTACCCAAAAAAAAAAAACTTTTTTTTTTTCAATATTTGTATATTGAATTCCAGCCGAAGTATATTTCTTAAAAGCTGTCAAGATATTGCAGCGTTATCTCATTACATTTGAAAATGATATAAGTTAAATTAAAAAGGATATGTCCCTTATTCAATGGAACTCACGTAAATAACATGAGAAGTCAAAGTCGCAATAGACCTTTACAATCCATTGTACATAAAAAAGTAATGCTATTTATGTCAATTAGCCTCCAATATTGCACTCGGGCGAGAGAGATTGAGTTGGGCAAGTTAGGCCAGGGACACTTGGAGCAAAATCATATTGGAAATTTCTTTTTCAGTTTTTCATGAAAAATAAAAAATAAAAAAATTACTTAGGCGCATTGTAAAGTCTCAAATTTTCGTCATGTTTTTATGTTTAATTATACGATCAAGACAATTCAAATTAACTTGAATATAATTTTAATAAAATTTGCATTTAAAACATAATTAACCTTGGATTGTTAAATTCGATTCTAACAATCATCTTAGGCTTGTTTTTTGAACCCGCCGTTTAAGAAATTTTCAATAAAAAATCATTATGAATTTTATTTGAATACTTCCAAATGGTATCAAGAACCTAGCCCGACGAGTGGAAAACCAAAATGAAGAATAAGCCTGAAGAAGTTACACTAAAGTGTCAATTAAATAATCAAATTACATATATGACATGTGACATTTTAAATAAAATTTGACATGCTATGTGACTTTCTAATGTAGAAAATCTAACACAATAGAAATTAATAATAGGAACTAATATTTTTAATCACAGTGAGTTTAGGCAACTATTTTTATAAATAAAAGTCAAACTACAAGGTGCATGATCTTTTAATCAAAAGATGATATAACATGTCTCTAGACTCTTAATCACATCCAACGTACATAAAAAATAAAGTAAAAAGTAAGATTTCAATATCAGTTTAAAAGGTTCTTTTAAGAACATTATAAACTAAATACATAATATTCTTTGTAAAATGATAAAAGTAAAATTTATATTAATTTAAATTACATAGTGTCTTGTCTTTTAATTGAAAAGTGACGTGTCAATTTCTAATACACACATCAATTCCATTTAACAAAACAAAATGAAACGAAAACGAAAACGAAAACGAAAACGAAAACGAAAACAATAGTAAGTGATATAAATTAGAGAGAGAAAAAAAAAGAGAAATCAATAAACTCGTGTCTTTTACTAAGAATCAAAACTCCATATTTACATAGAAGAATTAGAGTTAGAAGGGATATAAGTCATAATGACTAGGGTTGCAGAGATATAAAGTTATTCATAAATACTACTATATTTGCCTTAAATGACTATTTACATAATAACTATCTTATTATTGAAATATTATTCGACAAAACTTGATGGGAAAAATATGCCAATAAATGAAAAAAAAAAGAGTAAAAATAAATTGGAGTAATAAACTACTTCTTCGTTAAAGCATTGTCAAGAAAATTCAGTGGGACAAAATTTAATCGAAGGAAAAAAAAGTACGACCATTCCCCCGATTTCAATTCTTGTATTCTTGTAACAAGCAATCCATATCTTGGATGTCAATATCTTCAATACTGACATCTTGTACGTAATTGTCTTCAAATAACCTAGAGGAACAAAACTTGATGATTTCTTTGATATGATTCGATAAATAGCTCTTGTTGACCTCTTCAGGAATCTCATATATATCAGAGTATTCTTTTTTGGATAAATAACTTGTACGTTATGGACAAGAATAAATAGCTCTTGTTGACCTCTTTAGGAATCTCATATATATCAGAGTATTATTTTAAGGGTAAATATCTTTTATGTTATCAATAATAATAAATAGCTCTTGTTGACTCTCATATATATCATAGTATTATTTTAAGGGTAAATATCTTGTATGTTATGGACACTCATTACACAAAGAATATGCCTTATTAAAACCGTATTACAAAAAACACTATAGAAAAAACCATAATGAAGGAAAAAGAGTACATTAAATTGCCTCAATAAAAATATTGATAGGAAAATTTAATGGGACAAAACCTTATTCAAGGAAAAAGAGTACAATGCATATTTACTCTCCCTCATGATAATATCACTTGAATTGTGTACTTCAGGGATATTTAATGTTTCAAAGTAATTTTAATAGTTATGCCAAATGAGTTGAATATATTCAAAGTTCTATTATGCATATCAAATTCCACGCATTGTCTGACTAATAAAATAGAAATTTCTGATTACATTCATTATATAATAATTTATCTATTTATACAAGTCCTCGCGAAAATTCATTATGCAAAGAGTTGTATATTTCGTATTATGACTTTACTTTTTTCATTTTCATTTCGCATAAGTATACACCTTTAAGTATTCAAATTGTAGATCTAGAAATTTTATATTTCTCTAATGAGTTTAATTTTACTAGGGTCACATCCAGAAATTTCATATTTCTATAGTAAATTCAATTTGCTAGGATTACATTCATTTATTTGGTCAATTATTTCTTCGATCGATATACTTTGACGATTTTATTTCAATTCCTTGCTATTCATACATGATGTAGTACATCATGTATAAAAGTGTCCTCGATAACTTTTTCTCTTTCGATTCTATTTCTTTTGTATAATGATATAATTTATTGAGATATATCAAATTTCAATATATTAGGTACCTGAACCTTTTCGGGGTTTTATAATTTATTACGTCTAAATACTTATCAATAGTGTATGCCTCCTTATTGGAGTCATCTTTGCTAATTAGTCCATTTTCATTTGGAGATTTTTGTATTCGAATCGAATATCATTACACTTCAGATGTGTCATAGATATATAAACTATAATGCTAACAAATTGTCCTCCTAAAACATCAATTCTGTTGTAGCATTTAAAACTAACGCATCAGATATTGTTGATCTATTTGGTTAGTAAATGCATCTAAATAAATTATCTTTTAAACTTTTGGTTCTAATTATCTTTCGTGAAGATTTATATAATGAAGCATTTGTACATTATCTTTGTTTTCTTAATTTTCCCTTTAATGCTGAAAAAATTGTCAAATCAAATTGGTAATCAGCAAATAGCTTTAGGAAATATCACATGTTAGGGCGTGAGATATTATATATGGATTCAAACTACACATTTATTTCTTAATATTTTTTTACTTTCTATCTTAGTACATTGTGGTGAATCAATTTTTCATACATTGCACTATCAAAATAATTAAATGAAAGAATTAGGGTTTAAGCACAAATCATTATAATAAAGAGAACTATGATGTTGACATGATGCATAATACCATTGATTAAATAGATATGAGAAGTACTTTGTTTTCAAATAAATTAATTGGAGCATTTATTAAACAATGGTATTAAATCATTTATCAACATCTCAACGAATACTTATTAAAATATTGAAATTTATGCCCACTAGCATTAATAAGATACAGTCTTGATTATATAATTTAAAAATTATGTTTATAATTTTAAATTTGAATTGTAATTTTGCAAACTTCAGGTTACGAACACCGTGCAATCATTTAGAATATATATCAAAACTTTTATATACAAATAATATTTATATGGTCAACGTAATGGGTGACGAGGCCCCATTAATCACTCTAATTAATTTTCAGAATGATAGAGAATTTAGTCCCTATTTTTGCAAATGATGTTTAATGATCAATTATCAATAAAGAGAACAAATAATATATAAGAATTTATTAGATTGAAGAATCCAATTTTTCGTTAAATGTTTTAATTCTCAATTTTGTATAATTATTAATATAGTGATGGTCAAACTGATAGAACCAAACAATAATATATTTAGCCCTTGGTTGAGCCCCCTTTTTTTATTATTATTATTTTTTTATCAAAATGCATTCTTAAACAGTAATTTGATCCTTTCAACCACACATTTTTCAATAAAATAATATTACACGCAAACTAAAAATTCTTTCTTATTTTTTAACAATACATTCTCCATCTTAACATTATTGAAAAATGTATTTTTTGAAAAAATTAGACTAAAACACCCCTTAGTAATTGAACTTTTGGTTCAATACAATGTTTGTCATTTGAATAACTATTCAATCAAACAAAAGACGTAATTAATTTTCAAAAATATGATTAACCATGATATAATTATATAAAAATCAATGTCCATATGACATGAATTGTATGTTTTTCTTCATGATTAAAAAATTTATTTGAAATAACAAATTTTTTTCGAAACATGTGCTATTTCAGGAGCACGTTGTATTTATTATTACTTCTTCTTCTGAAATATTGGAATCATAATGTCATGCTCTTCATGAGCGATAACATATTATTAGTTAAAATAATAAATTATATAAGATTTCCTCTTTAGGAGTAAATACATAATTTTTAATTATGCTTTTCGAGAGCAATAAAATATAACTAGAATATCAATATATAAATATGTATATAGAAGAATGGATGCATAAAAAATAGAATAATTTAATTTATATTTTTACCTAGAAATCAATTAACATTCTTCTGAAATATTACTATATACTTGGTAATGACATATTCTTCATAAGCAAATAATTCTTTTTGGAACATTTATATAAGGTGGATTGTGCTCCTTTAGGAGCAACATTTCAACATTCTTCAGAAGTATTACTCTATACTTGGTAATGACATGTTATTTAGGAGCATATAATTCTTTTTGAAACATTTATTTAAGGTGGATTGTGCTTCTTTAGGAGCAACATTTTAATATTCTTCTGTAATATTAAAAATTATGATTCATCTCTTCAGAAAACAATTAATATAACTCTGAAATATTGATTAAGGTTATTTTCTTTCAAAAATAACATTCAATATTCTTCTAGAATATTGATGAAAATTATATCTTTTGAAGAATATTATTTAATATTTTTTTGGAATATTACTGTAGATGATTTGGTTTCATTATTGATTAACCAAATAGATGCATAAACAGTGTCATCGTTGAATTTGCATAAAATTCATGCAAATAGGATATACAACTAGGATATGAATGCACATATACATTCAAAATATCGTGATTCATAGTACAATAAAATAATCTTAATTGATTAGTACATGCATAAATAAAATAATCATTATAAATACAGTAAAATAAACACTGGAACGACTATACATAAATCATCTACCTATGTGTTTGCTTAATTCTATGAACTAATATAGAAATATTAATTGGATGCATGAATCAATAAAAAAAAATCACATGTCACCAAATTAATTTTGGTACATACGACAGATGATTATACTTATAAAAATCATTACCTTTTAAATAATTTACTTTAATTTTTAAGAGTTTGTACTGATAACGTGTTATAAACTAGAGTAAACAAAAGAGAAAAACTAATACACTTGTGTTTTTTTTATTAAGAATCGAAATCCTACATTTATAGGGAAGAAATAGGACTACAAGGGATACAAAAATCATAATGATGGAGGCTTTAAGGGCATAAAAATTATTCAAAAATACTATTATATTTACAAAAGTAAAAGCATATTAACTTAAGAAGTAATAAGCACACTATAAGCTTAGCCAAAATGTTCCATTAGGGAAAACGATCAAATTACACACGTACAATCTTTTAACTAAAATAGACACAACACAACTTTTCAAATCCAACTAAAAATTGTTTAGTCATTTTAAAATTTTTATATTTGCTATACTGTTCAACTTGCTCATATAATAGATAAAGACCTTGATTTTATCCATATATGCAAAAATACGAACATATATACATTATTATCAAATTGAAACAGCCATATTAGACAATGCATGACTTTTTAATTAAAAAGTGATTATATTTCACTTTTAAATGGACAATCTGGGATTTGAATATCGGTTTACACTTAAGAAAAAATATTCTATTACAAAAATTAAAATCACGTAGTGCGTGACATTCAAATTAAAAAGTGGCTGAGCATGTTATTTTCTAATCTACTACCTTAATTCATATCCAAGTATAAAATGATACATCAATGTATGATCATCCTCAATATTTTATCGCATCCTAAAGAAAAATGAAGTAAAATTTAAATATCACGCAACTGCTTTAGCATTTCTCTAAGTGGTACATATAGCTAAATGAAATATAAGGAACACCATTAGGAGAGGAGTTTGAATTACAAAATAATTTTTCTTGCACTTTAAATAATAGTTGTTTTATGAGACAGGAAGCCGTGGAGTAAATTCTTTGTAAGAATCCTAAAGAACTTACATCGCTTATTGAACAAATCACTGACTAAAAAGATACTAGACCCTATATAAAGATCTGGAAGAAAAAAGCCATAATTAATGAAAAGTTGTGCTTGCACATCAAATGAAGAAAACCATATCAGCGGAGAAAAAATAGAAGCAACATAAGAAGAAGAGGCTGAAAAATGTACCAATGAAAATTGTGTTATAGTATTGTCAATTGTCATTGTTTTAATCGAGTGGATGTTATATTTAACATTACCTTTCTTCATTTTAAAAAGTGTTACAACATGTCACTTTTTAATGCAAAAACTTTAATTCATATTTATATTTACGTTTTACAAACATCTAGCATATATCTCTCTAATTGATTCATGATTGAATTTTCATATGTATTAACATCTCTTCACAGTTGAAATAAGTGGGAAAGAACCTAGGAGTAGTGCTCTGTTTAAAGATTTAAATGTTAGGATGAAGAATCCTATGATGCATTAAAGATTTTCTTCCTTTAGTATCTTTTATTTAGGCCCACTGACTTTTATATTCTTAGTCTTATTAGACGCATGTACAAATATGATTTTTTATAAGAGGCCACATGAGAACCAGTTTCATAATAGGCCAAACCTTCCTTATTTTTTGTAGGATTTGTATCCTAATACGTTGTTAAACCTTTTAGACCCACTAGAAAAAGTATGAAGTTGTACATTGAATTTATCAAGTTCACTCATTAGTCTTGACTTTATTCTATAAGGTCTCCTTCTCAACCTTTAGCTACATCACACTACAAGTTGACTCCTCAAGTTTAGTTAAAAGTCTTTATTTCTCCAACTCAAGAACATGTAGCTTTTTAAAGACAAACCAATTTAGTCTCTTCAGTACTTTAAGACTCCTCAAAAAACTTATCAGAAGCCTCTTGGAGATCTTCTTCACATGTGAGGAGTCTGCCTACTCTAAGTTCTCAATCTTATCATATATTCTCCTTCTTACTTTTCACATTCCACAATGGAAGTAAATTCCATTAGTTCCAATTACCGTGTTTCTCCAACTCAAGAACATGTAGCTTTTTAAAGACAAACCAATTTAGTCTCTTCAGTACTTTAAGACTCCTCAAAAAACTTATCATAAGCCTCTTGGAGATCTTCTTCACATGTGAGGAGTCTGCCTACTCCAAGTTCTCAATCTTATCATATATTCTCCTTCTTACTTTTCACATTCCACAATGGAAGTAAATTCCATTAGTTCCAATTACCGTGGAAGTCTCACTTTGATTTCCTAAACTTATTGTCAATGAGAGTGAAATTAATTGCCTTCCATAGAGTCTTTTTATAACTTGGACACTCAACTCTAATGTATCCAACCTTGTGAGACTCATGACACCTAACATTCCGAGATTTCTTTTTGATATTCCTAGTTTATTCTTCCCTCTTCTATCTTTCTTGTATTTACTAGGGTAAATAGGGTTACCTTTGAACTTCTCAAAAGGTTTCTTATTGGTCATAAAGAACTTCATGAACTTCTTAGCAAAATATCTCACCTCCTCGTCTACTAGTGTCTCATCACCAAACTTATGAAAAGTTTATTTCTTGATAGTGTTGAGGGCTATAGACTTCTTTTTCTTAGACCGAGGTAACATAATCTTATAGGTTTGGAGAGAACCCACAAGTTTTTCTATTTTAACTTGATTTGGGTCTTGGTTTTCTTCAATAGCTGTAACCTTCTGTCTAACCCTCCCATGTAGAGAACTTAGAACCTTTTTAACTATTATAATCTATGGAATTTGCTTATCTAGGTTGAAGCTCAGTTAACTATATCTTTCAATTTGACATAAAATTCATCATATGATTCATTATGCTTCATTCCAATCTCCTCAACCTAGTGATCAACATTTTGCAGTTTAAGGTTCTTCATAGTGTTAGTTCCTTCATGTGTGATTTCAAGAATATCCCAAGCTTCTTTGGAAGTATCACACATGGACGCATGCTTGAACTCCTTTGATGAGATAGCCATAAAAATGGCATGCACACCTTTTATATTCCAATTATATTTTGCTAGTTTATATCTAATCCAAGTGGATACATCCCTAGGTGTACTAACACCTTCAACTCTTAAGGTAGGGATTGTCCCATCCTTCTCTAAACTCACCATACTTGTTTAGCCATGGATTTCAAGAAAGCTCTAACATAAACCTTCCAATAAGCATAACTCGTCCTATCTGAGTATAGGGGACAAATAACAACTGACTAATACGAATCAAGACTCTTCTGTGTCACGAATTGAAATTAGGCTATGATAGGAATTGGAAAATGATGTTTCGACCCACTTTATATCTAAAGGGGGGCATGAACAGGTGTTTCATATCGAATATAAACTTACCTAAAACAATATGCAACAAGTCAGTCTAGATATACAAGAAAGAAAGTTTCTAGCACCACAATCAACATATAAGCAATTAAACGTGCTGAAAAGTAAATAACACCAAAAAAAATTTAAAGGAAAAACCATTGAATACCTTATCAAGAGAAAAATCTTCGACATCTCATCCCACCAAATGACCCGTTATGTTCATATATAATTAAATTTTAGTAGACTTTAACCCTCAATGCATAAATACCCGAAGAATTCCTTGGTTGCATACTTTAGCACATGCTCAAGAACTTTAGACCTCTTTCCCGTGTGGATTTCCAAGACCAAACATGTTCTTCTTTAACTGAAACTCCAATCACCTCTCACCTTTATCAAAACTCTAAAGCTATATGTTCGAGGATTTTGTGATGTTTTTCATCTGTGAATCACTACAACAAAAATTCCTTTTTGCAACATGTAAAAAGCAACATTCATTAATTAAAAAACCTTAGGCCCATTACATGTGTGACATCCCAACCTGTACCTAGCAAACCTGGTTGCCTTTGCCCTATCTGATTCTAAGCTCCTTCCTCGTCAACAATAGAACAACTACAACACACTCCAGCAAACAATCAATCGAAACTACCACTTTGACCGAGAAATCGATGCAAATCAACTACAATTTTTGCCCCCAACACCAACTAAAATCATCACTTCTAACGACAACCATGGCCGTCAACCACCACCATTTACCTTGCCTCATCTAGGCAAACATTTTGATGGATCAACATCATCAAAATAGCCCCGATAAACGCATGCAATTTCTGTGAAAAAATGCCTAGTTCGGACACATTACGAGGCAATCACACCTATATCAATTGATGGGTCCTACTTTGTTTTTCCATCTAATGTTCAACACCATCACCATCATACAACCTTGGGTTTGCAATCAATTGAATCATTGCATCCCTCAATTGATCCAATTTTGCAGTTAAAATCTTAATGCTTGTGATCTGCTGCCGTCGACGCTGTTTCTCCACCAGCACCGGTCCTGTAATTTTAGGGGCCTGAGGCGAACTCCAAAAATTAGGCCTCTCCTCCAAATCAACTTAAATGCAAAATCCAACAAAAGCTGTTGTATATTATACCACATATCGCTAACTTAAAACTTAATAGTAAAGCAACAAATAAATATATTATAAAAAAGATTTATATTATAAAATAACAAAACTAACAACGTATCAAATAATCGTTTAAATACTATTTGCCTTGTTGTTTTATTAGCAAAAATATTAATCAAATCTGAATAAGCTAGTTATTCAACCATTTATTTCTCTATTGATAATATAACTAATCTGTTCAATCTTTTTTGTGACATAATTGATCAGAGGTAAGTCTCGATCAACTTCAATTGGAGAAACTTCTTTTCACAAAATATCTCAATCATTTCACAATTAAAGTTTTCAATA
>NC_036239.1:15555570-15573488 GCF_002742605.1 Olea europaea var. sylvestris
TGAACAAATCACTGACTAAAAAGATACTAGACCCTATATAAAGATCTGGAAGAAAAAAGCCATAATTAATGAAAAGTTGTGCTTGCACATCAAATGAAGAAAACCATATCAGCGGAGAAAAAATAGAAGCAACATAAGAAGAAGAGGCTGAAAAATGTACCAATGAAAATTGTGTTATAGTATTGTCAATTGTCATTGTTTTAATCGAGTGGATGTTATATTTAACATTACCTTTCTTCATTTTAAAAAGTGTTACAACATGTCACTTTTTAATGCAAAAACTTTAATTCATATTTATATTTACGTTTTACAAACATCTAGCATATATCTCTCTAATTGATTCATGATTGAATTTTCATATGTATTAACATCTCTTCACAGTTGAAATAAGTGGGAAAGAACCTAGGAGTAGTGCTCTGTTTAAAGATTTAAATGTTAGGATGAAGAATCCTATGATGCATTAAAGATTTTCTTCCTTTAGTATCTTTTATTTAGGCCCACTGACTTTTATATTCTTAGTCTTATTAGACGCATGTACAAATATGATTTTTTATAAGAGGCCACATGAGAACCAGTTTCATAATAGGCCAAACCTTCCTTATTTTTTGTAGGATTTGTATCCTAATACGTTGTTAAACCTTTTAGACCCACTAGAAAAAGTATGAAGTTGTACATTGAATTTATCAAGTTCACTCATTAGTCTTGACTTTATTCTATAAGGTCTCCTTCTCAACCTTTAGCTACATCACACTACAAGTTGACTCCTCAAGTTTAGTTAAAAGTCTTTATTTCTCCAACTCAAGAACATGTAGCTTTTTAAAGACAAACCAATTTAGTCTCTTCAGTACTTTAAGACTCCTCAAAAAACTTATCATAAGCCTCTTGGAGATCTTCTTCACATGTGAGGAGTCTGCCTACTCCAAGTTCTCAATCTTATCATATATTCTCCTTCTTACTTTTCACATTCCACAATGGAAGTAAATTCCATTAGTTCCAATTACCGTGGAAGTCTCACTTTGATTTCCTAAACTTATTGTCAATGAGAGTGAAATTAATTGCCTTCCATAGAGTCTTTTTATAACTTGGACACTCAACTCTAATGTATCCAACCTTGTGAGACTCATGACACCTAACATTCCGAGATTTCTTTTTGATATTCCTAGTTTATTCTTCCCTCTTCTATCTTTCTTGTATTTACTAGGGTAAATAGGGTTACCTTTGAACTTCTCAAAAGGTTTCTTATTGGTCATAAAGAACTTCATGAACTTCTTAGCAAAATATCTCACCTCCTCGTCTACTAGTGTCTCATCACCAAACTTATGAAAAGTTTATTTCTTGATAGTGTTGAGGGCTATAGACTTCTTTTTCTTAGACCGAGGTAACATAATCTTATAGGTTTGGAGAGAACCCACAAGTTTTTCTATTTTAACTTGATTTGGGTCTTGGTTTTCTTCAATAGCTGTAACCTTCTGTCTAACCCTCCCATGTAGAGAACTTAGAACCTTTTTAACTATTATAATCTATGGAATTTGCTTATCTAGGTTGAAGCTCAGTTAACTATATCTTTCAATTTGACATAAAATTCATCATATGATTCATTATGCTTCATTCCAATCTCCTCAACCTAGTGATCAACATTTTGCAGTTTAAGGTTCTTCATAGTGTTAGTTCCTTCATGTGTGATTTCAAGAATATCCCAAGCTTCTTTGGAAGTATCACACATGGACGCATGCTTGAACTCCTTTGATGAGATAGCCATAAAAATGGCATGCACACCTTTTATATTCCAATTATATTTTGCTAGTTTATATCTAATCCAAGTGGATACATCCCTAGGTGTACTAACACCTTCAACTCTTAAGGTAGGGATTGTCCCATCCTTCTCTAAACTCACCATACTTGTTTAGCCATGGATTTCAAGAAAGCTCTAACATAAACCTTCCAATAAGCATAACTCGTCCTATCTGAGTATAGGGGACAAATAACAACTGACTAATACGAATCAAGACTCTTCTGTGTCACGAATTGAAATTAGGCTATGATAGGAATTGGAAAATGATGTTTCGACCCACTTTATATCTAAAGGGGGGCATGAACAGGTGTTTCATATCGAATATAAACTTACCTAAAACAATATGCAACAAGTCAGTCTAGATATACAAGAAAGAAAGTTTCTAGCACCACAATCAACATATAAGCAATTAAACGTGCTGAAAAGTAAATAACACCAAAAAAAATTTAAAGGAAAAACCATTGAATACCTTATCAAGAGAAAAATCTTCGACATCTCATCCCACCAAATGACCCGTTATGTTCATATATAATTAAATTTTAGTAGACTTTAACCCTCAATGCATAAATACCCGAAGAATTCCTTGGTTGCATACTTTAGCACATGCTCAAGAACTTTAGACCTCTTTCCCGTGTGGATTTCCAAGACCAAACATGTTCTTCTTTAACTGAAACTCCAATCACCTCTCACCTTTATCAAAACTCTAAAGCTATATGTTCGAGGATTTTGTGATGTTTTTCATCTGTGAATCACTACAACAAAAATTCCTTTTTGCAACATGTAAAAAGCAACATTCATTAATTAAAAAACCTTAGGCCCATTACATGTGTGACATCCCAACCTGTACCTAGCAAACCTGGTTGCCTTTGCCCTATCTGATTCTAAGCTCCTTCCTCGTCAACAATAGAACAACTACAACACACTCCAGCAAACAATCAATCGAAACTACCACTTTGACCGAGAAATCGATGCAAATCAACTACAATTTTTGCCCCCAACACCAACTAAAATCATCACTTCTAACGACAACCATGGCCGTCAACCACCACCATTTACCTTGCCTCATCTAGGCAAACATTTTGATGGATCAACATCATCAAAATAGCCCCGATAAACACATGCAATTTCTGTGAAAAAATGCCTAGTTCGGACACATTACGAGGCAATCACATCTATATCAATTGATGGGTCCTACTTTGTTTTTCCATCTAATGTTCAACACCATCACCATCATACAACCTTGGGTTTGCAATCAATTGAATCATTGCATCCCTCAATTGATCCAATTTTGCAGTTAAAATCTTAATGCTTGTGATCTGCTGCCGTCGACGCTGTTTCTCCACCAGCACCGGTCCTGTAATTTTAGGGGCCTGAGGCGAACTCTAAAAATTAGGCTTCTCCTCCAAATCAACTTAAATGCAAAATCCAACAAAAGCTGTTGTATATTATACCACATATCGCTAACTTAAAACTTAATAGTAAAGCAACAAATAAATATATTATAAAAAAGATTTATATTATAAAATAACAAAACTAACAACGTATCAAATAATCGTTTAAATACTATTTGCCTTGTTGTTTTATTAGCAAAAATATTAATCAAATCTGAATAAGCTAGTTATTCAACCATTTATTTCTTTATTGATAATATAACTAATCTGTTCAATTTTTTTTGTGACATAATTGATCAGAGGTAAGTCTCGATCAACTTCAATTGGAGAAACTTCTTTTCACAAAATATCTCAATCATTTCACAATTAAAGTTTTCAATACATTTACTATGTGCGCCTATACAATTATTCCTACAATAACCAATCATGTAAGCCGACTAGGCCACAATTATATAAGCCGACAAGGTTTCAAACATTTTCAATATATTTAATAACAAGTTAGGGCAAGCCATTACTTACCTGAGAAGAATTTCGACGAAAATGATGGAAACACGCCGTTGAAAATTCTATCATCACAATTCACAAGCTTGAAATAAAAATTTAGCATTAACCACCAATACAAAACCAAAAGTGGAAACCAAACCAAACCATAGACAAAATTTATTCCAGTTGATATTGTTCACCTTACTACTGACATATTTCACAAAAACAACAAACCTAAAATATGGCACGAACCATGTGCATAAGGTCTTCAAATAATATATGATTGAACGGGAGCATAAGTAAAGGAAAACAATAATCTGGTTGCTGGACTGCTACATATGATTTATGTACTAATGTTATGACTCCATTTGGGATTTGAAAGTTCATCAAATATATCATTAGCAACAGGACAACTGACATATAACATCTTTGCTAATCAATATATGTTTTTATTTTTAAATAGTAATAAAATAGAAGAAACACAAGAGTTGGGAAGCACGACCAAAGGAAAAATGAGGCAAACCTTCACCAGCAAGACAGCAACACTTTGATTGAGATAATTCTAGTCAAAGGCCCTTCTTAACATCAATCTACCTGAAACAAAACCACATACACAAGCTAAGTAAGAGAAATTGTAATTTTTTTCAGGGAGTTTACTCTGTCATGAATCTTGACAAGAAAAAATTAATTACATAATAAACCCAGACAATAAATGGACGATAGGCACAAGAAAGAGAGGTAACAAACACTAAAGAAGGGCAATAAATTAGGCCTTTAGGGTTGAAAATGGACGACTTCTTGTTCTTGTGACTTGTGAAGAGTGAAGGGAAGGGAGTGGGATTTTTGGGAACTGGCACGAAGAAGATAAGTAGGGTTGGCCAAGGAAATGAGGCCCTCGTCGAGTCGTCGTCGCTGGTCCAGTGATTCTTGGAGTTGGATTGGAGGCAGACTCGTCGTAGAGGAGAGAAGGAATGAATTATAAAATCCAATTCTCCAATTTTCCTCATTTAATATAAAAACAAAAATAATAAAATAATAAAAAATAATTGGGCCAAAAATAGGCCCATCCGATTTTGAGCCTAGAAGAAAATAATGAATGGAATGAATCCTCTATATTTACAAACAAACAAAATAAATAATATAAAGATAATTTGGACCAAAACTAGGCCCCCTTAGATTTTGGGTCTAAGGCCTTAGTCTCATTTGCCTCATAGTAGGACCGGCCCTATTCTCCACCACTGACTGTGATATTGAGCCTCTCTTCCTTTTCCTTGTGTATCGAAACAATTTTTTTTGCTGGGCTTATTTAGATTGTCTGTTTCAGAAATTAATATCAGATCTAAAATATTGGCATTAAGATTTGGGTTTGCAGTATAAGTTACATGCATTGTGCATATGGATTTATTTTCATTAATTTACATTTTTTTCTATATGCATAATTTGATTTATTAGTTGTATCACTTGCTAGTATAAAATTTGAGTTCCATAAAAGCAAAGGAGGATTGAAGATTGTGCTGTATCAATTTCTGATACACTCATTGAAGATTCCATCCACGATGATATTGTAACTCGAGTTTTAGGTCTTGGATGTCATGGGAGAGTTAGGGGACTCGGATCTGGAGTTACACCATTAAAGGTGGATAGACAAATACAAAGTAGTGGGAGAGTTAGAGATGTTGAAATCCAATTACAGACTCAAGCACAAAAGGTAGAGGCACTAGAAGAAAAAGTGGAAGCACCTCTTAAGTTATCTCAGCATGTTATATGTAGTTACCTTTTATATATACTATAATAATATAGCTTAATATCGTCAATTACATGTAGAGTAACTTTTGTAATTTTTGTATCATTTTACAGAATGTAGAGGGCATGAATTCAAATTCTATTACTCATCAGTTTTTGTATCTTAGATTATTAAATGCTTATTCAATATATATTCAGTTTGTAATATTCTAATTTTAAATTTTTTATGTTTACTATGAATTTGTAGTCACACCAAGGAAGTGGTGTCCAAGGGAGTACTGTACCTATGACAAATGTAAAATGTCAATTGTTGCATTGGTATATGTTTGAGGAGGAAGACGTCGTAGTAGAATGGAAGATTACAACAACAGATCTAATGCAAAGGTGCAACACCTGCCACTCGGTCAAAATTGTTGGAAGGTTTGGGTTGAGGAAGTGTATATGGGTAATTTGACCTTATACAGACCTACAGATGAATTTCAAACTTTAGTAAAGCCATGGGAAGTACCGTTGCTTGGCCAAAGAGCAGTATTATACTTCTTTGATTAAGGTATGTTTTTTTGGATTTATTACATATCTACGTAAATCTATTTCCATTTTCTTTTCATTCCAAACAGTATTTAGTGTTAGTCGATTGGCACATATAAAGTGGTTTCATGTCAGTTTTTTGCTTATTCGGGTATGAGGAAGATGACTTTATTGTAAGAAAGCACAGAAAGGACCAATGAATAATGATGATGATGATGATAATAATAATAATAATAATAATAATAATAATAATAATAATAATAATATTAGAAGTTCTTAGATTTTGTAATATGGTTTCTAACCAGAATTTTAGAGTCCCTAGTTGGTTAGCTAGTGAGATTTTGGTAGCGAGGATTATAAGTTACTTGGCTTAACTCTTAGGTTTCCTTTAGTAATTTTTTTGCTATTGAATTTTCGAAACATGATTTTGTACTGAGGCTAGAAATTATGTAGTGGGTAATTTGTTAATGTGTGGGCAACCTCCATTATCGATTTGATGTTTGGTTCTTTTCAGTACATTGTAGTTTAGTGTATTATTTTTTTTTATCTGAGTGCTCGTTTGAGAATATTTAAATGTCCTATGAATAATATATGGCGTCTGTGGGGGACATGGAATTGCGAAGTTTTGATGCTCTCACGGGGATGTATTATGTTGGTTTCATTGTGAAAACATCTTGAGCACCTTTATACCTTTTGTATTTTATAGTTTTGAAGAATACTATGTTTCACCGTTGTTTCTTCACATAATGAAAATTCCTTTAATGTTGGTGTTTGGCATTTTCCTTTTTGTGTGTTCCAGGAGAAAAAAGTTGTACTAAACTAATGAACATCTTATAAGTATTTGTGATTGTCTTGCATTTGTCACAATTAAGTATGTCACAATGAAAAGTTTTAATTTTGCTATTTGAATGTTTATTTGTTATTCAGTGGTTGTTGACTAAAAACACCCCTACGGGACACCTTGATTTCACAGGTCGATCTTTCTCCAATAACAAGTTTCTTTTTCAAGTCTCAATTGATGCAATCATTGGATAGAAATTGTTCCAGTAGCAATGTATTGATCAAGGAACATCCAACGGTTTCAAGTTTCAGTTTCGGTTTTTGAAGTTTCCTAATTACATTTTGGTGGTACATGTTTGGAGACTTAATTTTATTTTGGAGAAGATATTGTGTTGAATATTTTACAAATTTAATGAGTACATGTTTGTTAGTTTATTATTTTGGTGGTACATGTTTGTTAGTTTTATACTCGACTTGTTGGATCAAAGAACAGGACTTTTAGTAGTGTGTAAAGCATATATAAAAAAATGTGAATTATCTATTGTAACGTTCGCCAAACGTTGCAATAGATAGCTATTGAAACGTTTGATGAACGTTGCAAAAGCCTGTCTATTGCAACGTTTACTGAACATTGTCTATTGCAATGTTTGGCGAACGTTGCTGCAATAGACTCTCTATTGCAACATTCTCCAAACATTGCAATAGTCAGGCTTTTGCAACGTTTGGCGAATGCTGCAAAAACTTGGAACTTAACAGTAACATCAGTCTTCGCAACATACGCTAAAACTTTGCAAATGACTTTTTGCAACTTTTTTGGCCGCTGCAATAGCCCTTTTTTGGTGTAGTGATTTTATTTCATATATTCGCTTAATTCTTTTCTCTGCACGGGCTATAGGCCAAATCATATAACTGCAAGCTGTCCTTTAGCCTCTATTCATGTTTATCAACTTGAGAAATTTGGTTATACACTGAACTTTTAGAGATAGTAAAACTATCCTTACTCCAACACCTATAATCCAGTTTGGAGCAAGCATCCGAACTTCTCATGGGTAAATAATCAAGGACAAGGATATCAAATTTAGGGTAACCCACAAGAATTTCAACAGCAATAGGAGAAGAGGTCATCTTCGGAGGATCTACTCGCTAAGTATATTACAAAGACTGAGAGTGTAATCCAAAAACTGGCTAGCCTCAATCTAAAATTTAGAGAATCATGTGGGATAGTTAGCAGCAGCATTAGCCAAACGAACACTAGCAGTTTTTTACAGCTGTAAAAGTCTTTTTTTGGTGTAGTGAATATGAAAGAGAATTTAAGAAGCAAGGTGGTACAAAACTTTATTGATCTTTATTAACTTTTTTTAATTGCATTTATTAACCTTCAATTTAATTAGCACACCTAATTTTTCATTATAGTTTTTGTCAAATATTTCATTTATAATGTAGAAAATATTTTATCTACCTTTTAATTTATCGTTTATTTTACTTATTTAAAAATTTATTTGACAAATAAGTCTTTTTATTTCCCTACTAATGAAATAAATATCATTTATGAATAAATTATTAAATTTAGTCAAATAAATATTTGGTAAGCAATTTTTTAGTTGTAGTTCCAAATAATAATTTAATACAAACAATACTTTTGATGAGCAACCAAATAGTCAACAACTCTTTTGGAAAATACTCTACTCATAAAAGAAATGTCCACAACAGTCATACCAAACTGACTTTAAGTCATTTAATTTGTCAAACACGAATTGCTAAACGACTATATGTTCGACAAAAACTAACATTTTCTACTAAATATTAACAATTAAGCTTATGTTTGAATCATGTTTACAGTTTATACTCAAAACTATTTTTTATTTACATGTTTGGAGAAACTAACAAGTACTATTATTTATTTACCATTCAAATTTATTTTTATAAGTTGCATTGTTTATACACTTCTCAAACATGTTTTTGAATTTTAGGTAACTCTATTTTCCCAATGTAAATTTGAATTTTATATTTTTAGGTTAGTTAAAGGTGATTAATACCTCGATTAGAGTGACAATGAACCAGCTCGACCCTTAAACACATGAGTTCGGCTTGTATCCAAATTCTAGTTTCGACTTGAGATATTGACTCGTGAACCTCATGGAATAACCCAAGTAGGCCTTTTTTTTTTTTTTTTTCTTTTCCTTTTTTTGAAGTTAGCAAAATAAGTAAAAAAAAAAAAAAATAAGCAAATTTTTTCCACAGAAATTACTAAAATAAATCAAAAGAGAAAAAAGGAGTCAACTTGTGGACCTCACGAGTTGAGACAATGAAAAAATTGAGCTCAGCTCAGTTCGATTCACTCATAGATCGACCCAATGATCAATTCGATTCGTTTGCGACCCTAAGTCCAACTAATATGTTCCGGGTCTAAGTATGGAGAACATGACTAAACCTTTGTTTGAGTTCTATACTTACAAAAATTATTTTTAACCACACATTTTTTAATAAAATAATATTACATGTAAATATAAAATTTTTAATCATACTTTCTCTAACAATTTACTGTTCAAAATGTATTCTAGCCGGGGGCTCAAGCAAGGGTCAAAACAATCTGCATCAAACACGTGTCACTTACTGCCAAATGATATGTCACTTACTGCCAAATGATATCATTCCAATAGATAAAATCCCCGATAAAAGACACATTTAATTAAAGATTTTGTAAGTACATGTACAGGGCAGAGTCGATTGAAGAGTTGTTGATTCCGACTGCGCGTGGGGAACTGAAACTTTGGAGTGTAGTAAGTGACGTTAATCGGACACGTGTAGGGGAAATAGGAAGATTTAAGCTGTTGTAGCCACGGAGAAAATGGCAGTCCACCTGGAAGTTGCCACGCGCTGGCTGCAAATGGCACACCTCCAAGGGACAGAAAGATGAGGATGCTTTTAAGGTGAATCTTTAGCAGCGCCAAGTTCACAAATACCCTATGCATGATTGTGTTGTATAATTCGGATAATTATTTATTAAAAAAAAAAAAGAATTAAACTCGAACTATTATTTTATTAGTAAAATAAAAAATAAATAAATTAAACGAATGTATTTTTTTTTATAACTCAAAAATGAATGGGATAGTCCAAACCAATCCCCTCTCGCTCTTGATTGATTTGTATGTGAAGTTTGACATGTAAAATGTAGGATTGAATCAATTAAGTTCGGTGTTCTAAAATGTGTAATGTGTGACGATGCATGGAGGCCAAAATATGGGATAAGCGAGTTTAGACAAGATATAGGCGTAAAAAAGCTTAAAAATGTGTTTTCTTACTTTAATATTTTTTTAATTTTAAATCAATCAAAAAATTATTTAATAACTAAAAATAACACATACCAAACATCTAAAATGGATTTATATGAACTTTACACATTTTTCCCCAAAGTTTCCAACAAAAGATAAGTTTCAAATGTAAATCCTAAACAATAAATTAATAAAAAATTTTGGGAGTTCTTATTTGTTTAAGGTTTGAAGTGGCTGTTTTGAATTTAGGGTAAACTAAGTGAAGAAATCAACCTTTAATTTTAACTTAATAGAATTGTAAAAAAAATAAAAAAAATAAAAAAGAAAAAAAAAAGAAAAAGATAATTATGTAAGCCTAAGCGTGCATAATCACGCCTAGACGTGAATTAGTCATTAACAGCAATCGTTGACCACTAAATAAAGCTGCTTGGCATTTCCGCCGCGGTGTTACCCAGACGCGTCTTTTATAACACTGATTAAGTTTAAACTTCATTTTCAATCATGTCTTATAGTAAATTTACAAGTACTATCGACTTATTCACCAATCATTTATATTTATTTATAATTTAAACTTCCCAAATGGAGATGTGCAACTAGGAAAATTATTTCAATAGTAGGCTTTTTGGATTCTTGTTGTATGTATAATTCTTGTCCTATGATCTTTTCTAAAGGGATATGGATACTTGTTTTAAAATAGGTTCAAAACTAGTTAAATCGTATTGTATACACCTTTAATGTCTACAAAAATCAGCTCAACTCAATTTAGCTTTATGAGTTTTATTCCTTTATATGTAATGCTTGAGATAAAAGAGTAATGTTTTGAACTTTATGTATAAAACACCAATAAATATACAGAATATATTAGCTGTGATTAAGGAGTTCATCTATAATTATACAATCTATTTCCCTTTACAGAATATTTTGCCCAAACATAATTGCATTTCCTTAGATATCATATTCTTGGTGTATTATATATACACCAATGTACCATGTATCAAATCAATGAAAATTGCTTCATTCTTATGAAACTTAACATGATATCAGAGCATTAGGTTTCGAAAACCATATCCTATCTCTGCCATGGCCGATCCTGTTCCTGCCATTGTCTTGGATACCACCAAATCTCTTACATATGCTTCTTCCCCATATTACCTGCACGCATCTAATCAACCAAACCAACTCCTTGTTGATGCTCTTCTAAATGGAGACAATTATCCTGCTTGGCGTCGATCGGTAACATGCGCCTTGAATGCCAAAAATAAATTAGGATTCGTCCTTGGCACCATCAAACGTCCAACTACAAACACAACAGCTGCACTTCTTTGGGATCGTTGTTGCGACATGATAATGTCGTGGTTACTTCATTCCATTGATCGATCTCTCACCGGAAGCCTCCTTTATTGTGAAACGCCCAATAACCTATGGGTCGAACTGGAAACCAGATTTCAGCAAAGCAACAAGACCAAAATTTTCACCCTCAAACGTGACCTTGCCACTCTTCACCGAGGACATCAATCAATCACTAATTACTATGGAAAATTGAAAGAGTTATGGGATGCATTAGCCTCCCTCCAACCGGTCAATACATGTACATGCGGGGTAGCAAAGACCATATCTGAAACGCAAGATTCGGACAAAGTTTATCAATTTCTCTTGGGATTAAATGATAGTTTTCTGCACTGCTCTAGTCACATCTTCAGGTACTACTCATCCTATTTCCAATTTTATTTCGTATCATAATTTTTCTGCAGATCATTTTACATTTATGATAGCTCTATCACAATCCTCCGATCCCACTTGATACTCTCAAGCTGTTAAACACCCCCATTGGCATGATGCCATGCAAGCTGAGATTCGAGCACTTGAGTCCAATAATACTTGGGTTCTCACACACCTTCCTCCCGGTAAGAAACCTATCGGCTGTAAGTGGGTCTTCAAAACTAAACTACATGCAAATGGTTCCATTGAATGGTATAAGGCTCGGTTGGTAGCTAAGGGTCACACTCAGGTTGAAGGCCTTGATTATCATGGCACTTTTGCTCCTGTTGCTAAACTTGTTACTGTCCGTTGTGTTTTGGCTATCGCAGCTGCTTGTAATTGGCACCTCCATCAACTTGATGTCAATAATGCATTTCTTCATGGCGATTTACAGGAGGAGGTCTATATGACACTCCCTCCGGGATATGGTCGAGAGGGGGAGACTCGTGTTTGTCGTCTCCTTAAATCTCTTTACGGTCTTAAGCAAGCTTCTCGTAATTGGTACTCAAAGCTGTCTTCTGCATTATTGTCTGATGGATTTTCTCAATCTACAACTGATCACTCACTTTTTACTCGGACTATTGGCTCTTCTTTCACTGTTGTTTTGGTGTATGTTGATGACATGTTGGTTGTAGGAAATGATCTTTCTGCTATCACTACCCTCAAAAAATCGCTGGATAACAGGTTCAAAATCAAGGATTTGGGTACCATGAAATACTTCCTTGGACTTGAAATTGCCCGGTCACCGCTTGGTATTTTCATTAATCAGCGAAAATACACCCTCGACATACTTGCAGATTTTGGTAATTTGGGTTCACGACCTGCCTCTTTTCCTATGGATCAAAATTTGAAGCTTACTCCTGATGATGGCACTCTGCTTTCTGATCCCAGTTCTTATCGATGATTAGTGGGTCGACTTCTATATCTCACTATTACTCGTCTGGACATCTCATTCTCTGTTCATATGTTGAGCCAATTCATGCAAAGTCCTCGAGATTCTCATCATCGAGCTGCACTTCATGTCCTTCGTTATCTGAAAGGCTCTCCGGGTCATGGACTATTTTATTCCTCCCAGAGTGATCTCAAGCTCTCTGCATACTCCGACTCTGATTGGGCCAGTTGCCCTACCACTCGTCGTTCCACGATTGGTTTCTTCGTTACTCTCGGCACTAGCCCCATCTCTTGGCGTACAAAGAAACAGACTTTTGTTTCCCACTCCTCTGCCAAAGCTGAGTACCGTGCTATGGCAATGGCCACCTGTGAACTTGTTTGGCTCAAATCTGTTTTGCGTGATCCTGTTGTTGTCTATTCGGAACATATATTGCTCTATTGTGATAATGAAGCCGCTCTTCACATCACTTGCAATCCTGTCTTCCATGAGCGCACCAAGCATATTGAGATAGATTGTCATTTTGTTCGTGAAAAATACCTATCTAGGCTCATTCTTCCTGCACACGTATCTAGCAAACTTCAACTGGCGGACATCTTCACAAAGGCTCTTGGAAAGGACATTTTTCAACATTTCACTCGCAAGTTGGGCATTACAGACCTTCATGCTCCAACTTGAGGGGGAGTATTAGCTGTGATTAAGGAGTTCATTTATAATTATGCAATCTATTTCCCTTTACAGAATATTTTGCCCAAACATAATTGTCCTTAGATATCATATTCTTGGTGTATTATATATACACCAATGTACCATGTATCAAATCAATGAAAATTGCTTCATTCATATGAAACTTAACAGTATATGATATATAATCTTCAATTGAGCATTTTGATACACATTAGTTTTAAATAGTAGAATATGTACATATCGATTCAAAATATGTTTATATAATAAGGTTTTATATTATGTCATTATTTTTACATTTTACGTTTCAATAACTAATTTCATAATCTTTTTAGCTTTAATTTGAAATGTTTTGAACTTGAGATTGAGTTTTTATTTTTTGATAACATTTCAAAATGTACATAATGATAAGAGACAAAAATAATTGACCTCATAATGGATCTTTGGACCTTAACGAAGAAGACCATCAAGGCGAATCTCAATTAACACAAATTGTCTTTAAATTTCATTGTTATTATGCAAAACTTTCTTACTGTTCGCTTTTTGACATTTTCACCTCTAATTTTACCTTTGATTGCGGAAAATATTACTTTCATCCAATTTCTCAATAAAAAATATAAAATAACAAATATACCCTCCTATTTAAATTAAAAAAAAGAAAAAGAAAAAGAAAAATTAAAGAACAATTGCAATTATACTCCCAAACTTTTGAAAAAACTGCAAATGAGTTCAAATAAATTATTAAAATGATACGTAGCACATAACATTCATACCTTTCAATATTATTGTGCAAAATGCCTTTATCTTTTTTTGACATTTTTACCCTTATTTTCAGGTTACATTGCGAAAATCATTATTTTCATCTATTTTCTCAATTAAAAGTTATAAAATGATGAATATTCCATCCTCTTCAAATGAAACAAAAATAAAGAAAAGAAAAATAAATTCTTATTTTTCTTCATTTTTTTTTCATTTGAATAAGAGGATATATTCGTCATTTTACAACTTTTAATTGAAAAAATGGATGAAGATGATGATTTTCGTAATGAAATGTGAAAATAAGCGTGAAAGTGTCAAAAAAGAAAGATATACACGTTTTACACAATAATATTGAAAGGTAGGGATGTTTTGTATTAATTACCTTTTTAATAATTTATTTGAACTCATATGCAATTTTTTTAAAAGTTTGGGAGTATAATTAGAATTTGGTTTTTAATTATTCTTTTCTTTTTGTTTTATTTAAATAGGATGGTATATTTGTCATTTTATTTATTTTTTATTGAGAAAAATTGGATGAAAATGATCTTTTTCGCAATGAAATGAAAAAATACCAAAAATGAAATATAGGAACGTTTTGTGCTAATTACCCTTTAAACAAATGCACTCAAAATTATTACATATTTGAAAAATCATTATAATTTACACTGTATATACTGTTAAACATAATTAAAAACCATGTTAATTACGGTAATAAGCAGGGTCTTCTTTAAAACTTACCGACAAGCACGGCTGCGATGCTATTCTTCTTCAAATCGAATCCAAAATTGATTCAATTCAAACACATTCTACTTCAATTTTGACAAAATTCAAAATCTGCATATCGATTTTCAGATATTATAGTAAAAAAAAAATACTGTTTAATATTAATAAAAAAATAAAAATCTCCTTTATGATTTTTATTTACCAATTTATAAAATTTTCAGTAATGATTTCAACTTTTATTCCAATTTCATTCTCCAGTCCTCGTTACTAGTTCAATTTTCAGGTAAATTAGATTAAGAACACAATCTACTTTGCAAAATCTGTTGAAATGATATTATGGATTTGAGATTTTTAAGGTTTTTTTTTATGTTAATACATATGAAAGTTAAACGTAGGATCAACGATGGTGATATAATAGACTTTAAGTGTTGTAGACTTTTTGTCACGAAAGACAAAGTAGATATTACTATTCATGTTAAAATTTTAATTAAACAAGTCAATCTTTTGACTAAAATGACGACTCTTGACAAATATAACGTCTTCTTTTATGAGGGTTTGGTTTGAAAATAATGAACACATTGATCAAGTTGAAGAATTTAGTCAGGTCATGTTCTTTACTTCTTGGATGAACTTTAATTTATTTATCTTTAGTTTTTGCCGGTACATTTTTATCGGTTTCTTTTTTCTTTTTCTTTTTTGAATTTTTTTAAAATTAAAATTATAAAATAAAAAGAATTTTGAATATGTAACACTTTGAAATGATGTCATTGAACTTGACATCTTGTGAATTGTGTAGTTGTAAGTTGAATGAAAAGTGGCTAAAGTTCTTATGAACTTCTAGAACTTATTTGGATTATTTAGTATAATTTACTTTATACCCCTTTCACTATACACTAATTCTTTGTGGGTAAGTCTTAATCACGTATGTGAAATTTTGAATGACAAATATAGGTGTGTTGGAGTGACCATAAATGCGAATTGACTTTTAACTAGCTAACCTTAGCTCGTGAATATTCACAAAGTATTTAAAAAAAAATAATAATAAAAAAAAAAATTAAAACAAAAGTGCTTGTCTAAAATAAAGACACAAAAAAAAAAAAAATGTATATTGGTATGTATTCATTAGCTTCAATATGTGCTCATTGATAGAGGACAATAGAAAATTTGTGAAAAAATAATTTGAGTTATCTTCTTTAACTATGTTTTAGCAGTGCCGGGTTTGCCTTTTATTTGTTGAAAAAAAATTCATTCACACCAATGATTTCTCGATGCATGTCCCTTCTCACCAAGTTAAGGTCTTAAGTCATGATCATAAAGTATTAGTGCCACATTACACACATTGGTTTGTTATACCTTGTAATCTATATGAACGTAGAAAGAGTTGTGTGGATGATATCATTGTTCAATTTTAATACTAGTTTACATGATCAGTATCTCGTTCTTGTGATGCTCACTTGATAAGTAGTTGTCAATCCATTTTTAAGCAATAGCAATTTTTTTTTTAATTTTTTTTGTTTTTTTAACAATTGAAAGATTCTTGAATGCCCTATGATCATTTGTAATAAAAAGGGTGAGTAGGAAAATGATGTTGATGTTGATTAAATGATGGTAATTTGTAGATTGTTTATTGCCATGTTAGTACTATGTTGCATTGTTTCTTATTATTACACGTTTTCACTTTCATTCTTTAACTATCTCAGGACTTGTTGCTGTAGTTTTCTCTTGCATTTCACGTAGTGTTGTTTGAGGTGTTGAATTTCAAGAAACATGTATGAAAAGGAGTTTGGGATAGGTTGTGAATATGAGTGTTGTGTAGTTGGTTAAAATTCTAACATGGTGGGTGTTAGAATTTAATTCATTTGTTGCATTTGTTATTGATATTGTCACTAAATGTCAAAGGGAGAGCTTGTTATATCTAAATAAGTCTTATCAAGTTTCATATCCTAAATCATTGAATCGAGTTGTCATTGGGGTAATATTGAGGGGTATTAATAATTGGTTTAGTATGGCATTAAATATCATAAAATATGAATAAATCTGCTTGTCTATCGCTCAAGGACTGCTAAGGAAGGCGCTCGAGTGCAATTCCCAGAGTGAAACTGCCCTTGGATGCCCAAAGGGTGCTCGATCGCCTTTTCTTTCCAGGTGGATATTTGAATTTAATTCTTTTTGTTTTTGTTTTTGTTCTTTTTGGTGTTTATAAATGATTTTGTCACTGAATGTCAAAGATAGATTTTGCTAGATTTAGGCAGGGACGGATCTAGGATTGGATCCAAGATCGGGCTACAAAATTTCATACCGGGCTACTATGCGGAAAAAAAAAATTTACACACAAAAAATTGATTTTTTACCAAAAAATAAATAAAAAATACCTTAAAAAAAAAACTCTTGGGTCTAGGAGGGGGGTTACAGCCCCACCTAAATCCGTCTCTGGACTTAGGTCTTAACAAGTTCTGTGTCCAAAATCATTAAATCGATAGATAGCATTGACAGGTGTTAATAGAAAAAAAAGGTTGAACTCCAACCTTGAGGTCCACCACTGCCCCGTCCTTGGAGCATCATGAGGGAGGTAAATCGCGGAATGTGCCCCAGTAGACCACGAAACAAGAGTTTGCCCGTATACTGGTGCTCACAAAAAGTCCAATTCCATATATCAACAATCGAACCCTCACACTGTGACTACCAACAAGATTGAAACTACCTCACTCCTTTTTTTTACACCATTGGGTTATGTCCCAGGGATCGATAGGTGTTAATAGTTAATTTATCATAATATGAAATAAAATGCAAGTGAAATATATCTGCTTTTCTATCGATTAATGATTGCAAAGAAAGGGGCTCGAGTTCAATTTCCTGAGTAGTGCTAAAGGATGTTCAAGCACCCTTTCTTTTTAGGTGACTGGCAAAACTTTGAAACATCACCCAAACAACTAAAACTGTGAAATACATTTTACATACAACAAAAAATTGACGTTTTGTATTTGTGGAAGATAAAGGAAAAGTTAGATAAGATCAACAGAGTTTTGTACCACCTTGCTTCTTAATTTCTCTTCAATTCCTCTCTTTCTTTCTTTTTTTTTTTTTTTTTTTTAAAGAAAATACCACTAGTGTGATTT
>NC_036239.1:15574013-15623436 GCF_002742605.1 Olea europaea var. sylvestris
AAAAAAAAAAAAAAACCCTACATTTAATTGTTTTTTTGTCTAAAAATATTTTTTTTTATTAAACTTTAAATATCTTTTACACTGTATTGAAAAGTGTTGGTGGTTATATTGTCATCACACTTTTCTTTTGTTTTCTCTCATTTTTAATTGCAATAAAGATCTTCAATCTTTGTTAATTAACGCACTCGTGTACTCAATTTTTTTGTTATTTCAATGGTTAGTGGATCTTAGCCCGATGATAGTTTCCATCCAAAAAGTTCTTTAGAATGACGTAAATGAATTATTTGCCTATCACATATTTAAATAAGTAAATAAAAAATAAATGGTTTGACATAATGTTTGCCAACATTTCAAAGCACACTAAAAATCTATTTGGACAAAAACCATGATAAAAAACTAGATGTGCTAATTAATGAAAGATTGAATAAAAAGAATTTTTCCATAAAATAGAGGACTAAGTGCTATAATAGCAAAGATCGAAGACTTTAGTACAATTTACTTGTGGTGAGAATTTAACGACGTTTGAAATAAGTCTCTTCATTCACATTTGGCTAAATGTATTCGCAACACATTTTCTCATAATTGCACCACATTTTAAATACATAAAATGGGTGTAACTTTTACCCATTGTCATACTTATGTCCCCAACTTCCTTCATTGCATTTTTTTTTCAATGTTTTATTAATTAGCACATTTTGTTTGTGATAACGATATCTGTTCAAAAGTTCCATAAGACTGAGTAAAAATACTTATTTTCCCTGCATATTTTTAATAAACAAATGAAAATAGTAACTAAATATTTGTACCACATTTGACAGCACTTTAACACAATTTCTAAGTGAAAATCATCATTAAAGACAGGATTTGTTAATTAATGAAAAATTAATGGAGAATATGATTGGAAAAGATTATGACATAAAAGTGCCAATGGATAAAGATTAAAAACGTTCAATGCAGATATTTATTTGGTATTTATTAAACGACGTGTTGTGGATGGTCACATTTTCTTCGTGATTTCCATTCTACCTAGGGACGAATCCAGAATTGGATTCAAGATTGGGCTACAAAATTTTAAATCGGGTTGCTATGCGGGAATTTTTTTTTACACATAATAAAATGGGGGTTTTTTTTTAAAAAAAAATGAAAAATACCTTTGGACCTGAGTTGGGGAGAGGGACTACAGCCCAGCCCAACGCCCCCTAAATCCGTCTCTGATCCTACCCTCTCTATCACACATATTGTCCCCTCCCCCTTCCCATCTCTTCGTCGTTCTCATTGTCCCTCCCATCTCAAGCATGTCTCCTCCCCTTCTTTTTTATTTGCTCGGGAACTTTTTGAGTGTTAGGCCAAAGAAAAGTGGAAATGGAGGGTGGAGCCTCCCATTGCATAGAAGAGAACGGATATAAGAGCATCCAATGGTGCTCTAAATTAGATACAAACCGTTATAAAAATATTCAAAGTGGTCAAAAATCTCTCCAATGGAAAGATACAAATGAAATGCAGGCTTAACCCCTATTTGGTTCACCTAAAAATATTTATTAAAATTTAAATTAAATAAAAAATGAATCTTTATCACATTTTTCATGGGATCTATAACTTTTCAATCTACGTTCTATCAACTTCTATCAAAATCTATTGAAAATACGATTTTTATACATTGGTTTCAAACTTTCAAAACAGAAGGCTTGTTATCATTTTAAGTCTCCAACTCGGTCCTTCCACCATAAACTCTATTTGTCCAGTAATGTGTCTCATTGAGTCATGATTGAAATGCGTGGATAGCATGTGGAACGCACCTCAGCCCACAACTTCTATCTCCTTTTCATGGATACCCAATTTCTATCTTTCTCACAATAAGAATCTCCCTCTCTTTCTAATCATGGACCATTCATTCTCTCTCAAATTATATTTGTCCTCATCTTGACGAATAATAAATATGCACCAAGATTCTTTTTCATTCAATCTTCAAAATTTCAAACTCACAAACCAAAATCTTTAAAGAATTGAAAATGATTTTAGTTGTTTGATTTACAGCATTTTTTTTGCTTCCCCTTCTCCAAGAATAAACAAGATTTGCTCTTAGGAAGTGTAATTACGTAAATTGTGCTATATTCCTCACAATTAACTTCTCTTACGATGAATCAGTGTGTACCTAGCTGGGATCTTGATGAGAATCCCACCCCTCAAAGGTTCGTATTATACTGTTTAGTGGAGTCGAGTACAATATACTGAATATTTCAAAAATAATCATTCTAATCTGTCTTCTTTCATGTTGTTATACTTCTGAAGGTTGGATTATGAAGTTGCAGAGCTGACATGGGAAAATGGGCAGCTAGCCATGCATGGATTAGGCCCTCCTCGGGTGCCGAACAAACCGGTGGCTGCATCGGCCGGTCCGACTAAATACACGTGGGATAAGCTACAAGCCGGTGGGACGCTCGAATCAATAGTTGACCAAGCTACGCGCCACCTTACAGACGGAAAAGCCGCCTTGAACGGTGGCAGAGATGAGCTGGCACCTTGGTTTGATCACCACTGCAATAGGGTCAACCCTGAAGCCTCTGCCTCTGCCCCTGCCCCCGCCACCATGACTATGGATGCTTTGGTGCCATGCACCAATATCAGCAGCCAAGAACCCTCCGCGCACCCGCTGGAACCCAATGGGAAGCGCGTGGAGGGATGTTCCACTCCTGTGGGGTCCTGCAGTGGCGCCAACCCTGCTGTGTTGGCACGTGTGGTTAGGGAGAGCGCACGTGACTGGAGTAGCAAAGCGGATCAGAGTTTGAGTCTGAGCGGGAGAGACAGCCGACAAGTGACAATTGACACGTGCGACCTAGAATTGGGTTCGCCGGAAAACATCAGCTCCGCCAAAGATTGGGCCAAGACCGGCGAGGACTACGACTCTGTTTGTCACAGTAGATCGGAGGCAAGTTTGTTTATTTACTTTTCTTGCATTTCTAATTTATGGTGGAGGAAGACGTAGGTCTGGGCGGCTGGGCTAAACCATTTAGCCCTTCTTTTGAGCTCCATTATTTCCATTATTTTTAGTTTATGAACAAGATGCATAGTCATGTTCAATGGCTAATTCAAAAATTCATTTGGGTTAGGGCGGATCCATCTGAACTAGTGTGAACGCTTGACGGCCACTCAAGCAACTCTCCAGTATATGGAAAAAAAATTCTGGTGGAGCCAGGACTGGCGGCCGCCATGGCTCGTCGGATTCTGGCTTTGCCATTGGTCATGGTGGTGTTACTCACGTTGCCAATTAATTACAAAACTTTGTATTCCAACAAAGAAACATAACTAACCTACACATGAAGAGAAAAGATTTCTACTTTTGACTAACTAATGTTTTATTATTTTTGTGTGTTATTTGATAATATTGCAGAGGGAGACTAGCAATGGGGAGGATAAGAAGAAAGGAACAAGAAAATCCTCAATTTCAACGAAAAGGAGTAGAGCTGCTGCTATTCATAACCAGTCTGAACGTGTATAGCCTCACTTCATTTCCCTTGTCGATATGCATATATTGCCCTTGTTTGATCCCATTTTTTTGGAGAAAATGAATTCTTCAATAGTGTTTTGACATAATTTCAATCACACATTTTTCAATAAAATAATATTACATGTAAATTCAAAATTTTTCCTTATTTTTTAGAGTAATGCTATTCGTAGTCGCTCACTGTGACAGTCGCCCTACATGGCATACACATGATAGATGATTATTTGATACATTAATGTGGTAGTTTTTTATTCATTAATGCATCAAATAATCATCTATCATGTGTATGCCACGTAGGACGACTACTGTAGTAAGCGACTGCAAATAATATTATTATATTTTTTAACCACACATTTCATATCAATACACTATTCAAAAATTCATTTTCCCCATCAAAATGGGGCTCAAACAAGGGCATTACCTGGCCGGCAAAGCTATTATTTTTACTTGTCATAAACAAGATTTTCACCAGCTATTTTATGATTGGTTGGGAAAATTTTGGTCGAGTAAGCTTTATGTTGCCACAAAAAAAAAAAAATCTTAATTTCTGCTTTAGGCGGAAATAAAGGAAAAATCTAAAAAAATGCATATACCATTAATAAAATGTCTATAACTAGACATGCAATAATGATTTGTTGCAGAAAAGAAGAGACAAGATTAATCAGAAGATGAAGACATTGCAGAAGTTGGTCCCAAATTCCAGCAAGGTATGGATAGATTAACTTCTTTTTCTTCTGTTGAAAAATTGTTCGAAAAGTTAAAAAGTTGATAAAAATTTTACGAAAACGTTTATACTTCCCTCAAAAGTGGTCCAAATATAAGTGTAAAGATGATTTTTTGACTTTTTTTAAACCAAAAAAAGTTGAGGGCTTTAATAATCAAAATAGATAGGATAGTTAATGATGTGTAAAGTGGTCCAAAAATAAGTGGAAAGATGATTTCTTGACTTTGTTTTAACCAAACAAAGTTGAGGGCTTTAATTATCAAAGTAGATAGGATAGTCAGTGATGTGTAAAGTGGTCCAAAAATAAGTGTAAAGATGATTTCTTGACTTTTTTTAACCAAACAGAGTTGAGGGCTTTAATTAATCGAACTAGACAGGATAATTTTAATGTTTGTTAAAGTGGTCCAAATACATACAATTTTGCTATATAGACATGTAGACATAAGAGTTTGTTAGTTGTATACGCCCTCCGGGCATATTTTCAAGTGGTAAAAGGGGAGGATGGAGAAATCCAGCTTTGCTTGAGGTTGCTGCGTCAAGGGTTCGAATCCTGAAATATGGATTTGACTCTTGGGTAAGTGCAAGTGTATAAGCAGCCTTCCACCCTGTACCCTTGGAGGCATAACCTGCGATTTACCTTTTTCACGATACTCCAGGACAAGAACAGTGGGGGAACCTTAAAGTTGGGGTTAACCTTTATTAGTTGTATACACAATCATCTATTACCGCATAAAGATAGTCCACGTAGGGACTCTTATTATCTGTCTGCATTCAATCATTGATGTGGATTTTTGTAAGTATTTACTCCCTAAATATGGTATGGAAATTCACATGAAAGGTGTAATAGTGGTTCGGTACAACAATTTGATTTGACGTGGCGGGACAGGTTGTGTCGGACCTGACTCTTTAGACCCGGACCTATATTTTGACTTTTTATTATTTATTACCTCCATTCCACTTATATATAAGAAGCTTTTTGTATAGCCCCTCCCTGTGCTATGGAGGCCCCCCGAGATATGAGGGGGCTGCAAGCTGTGCTGTGTGTCGAACTATGCAAGTAACACGGCTCTTATATATATGTTGTTTTTATTGGGTCGTGTTTGCTTACACAAGCCTCTTTGCATAACGGGACTCCACTATTAGCCTTGGGCCCCCTAATGTGAGGGGCTATAAAAATGTACAACACTAAGTACTATACATTTAGAATTTTCCGTTTTTATTTTTTATATGAATTAAAAAATCTTATTTAATATTATTGAAAAAGTATTTTTTGTCAAAAAAATTTCTTATTTACCCTTATTTATATTTGTACAATTTCAAGATTAAGTGAAAAAACTGATTATAATTAGCAAATTAAATAAATTTATATTAGTAAATGAACAAAACAAAACAATCTCAATAAAAAAACAAAACTATATAATTGAAACAAAAAAATAGGAAAATGAAACCTATATAAATGAGATTGAGGGAGTATGTCTTTAAAATTTTTTTCGAAAGTAGTTTATCGGACACGGATTATGCCAGCGTGTCATTTCTGGCTTCACTTTTTGTAGATTCTAGTCCTATAGCTTGTGGTGTAATACTACTTTTACATATAATTTGAGTTTAATATTTTGCTTGCATGTACGTTGGCATTGCTAATTAATAGATTCATTCATTTGTCGTTCCAATTGTCCTTAAAAGAAGAGACAAGAAGAACCCCACAACCTTATTGATCTTATAATTACCTTCGATAGATTCACGTTCACATACTCTAATGTTGCAGACTGATAAAGCCTCAATGCTGGATGAAGTAATAGAGTATCTCAAACAGCTGCAAGCACAAGTTCAGATGATCAATAGAATGAATAACATGTCATCTCTGATGATGCCGTTGGCTATGCAACAACAGCTTCAAATGTCATCGATGATGAATCCCATGGTTGGAATAGGAATGGCGCCCATGACCGGGATGGGAACTGGACTAATGGATTTAAACACAATTGGTCGTGCCGCAATTCTCCCCTTCCTTCATCCAGGGACAGCACCAACCTTTATGCCGCCCATTGCCTCATGGGATATTAATCAAGGGGATCGTTTGCCAACTCCAGCTTCTGTGATGCCTACAGACCCCCTATCTGCATTCCTTGCTTGCCAGTCACAGGTGAATTTTACATAGCCAATCAGTTTTCTAGTCAGTGTAGGTGATAGCACTTGTAGCGTTAAATTTCGAACAGTATTATTCATAGTCAGCAAATACAGTAATCATCCTATACGACAACTAATTATTTGAGGCATATATAACTTGCATTTCAATTGCCTCAAATAACAAGCTAGCATCTTAAATTACAAGCTAACATGTAAGGATGGCTACTGCAATCGCTGACTATGAATTGTATTAATCTTAAATCACTTGGCTTTAGTGGTGAGTACTTGTCTATGTGGCACTGGTGTCCATCTGGCCAGTGCTAAAATAATCAGCTTTATCAATTCACAGAATTCTATTTTTGATTTGCAATGGCTGCAGCCAATGAGCATGGAAGCTTATAGCAGGATGGCAGCATTGTATCAGCAATTCCAACGACCCCCTGCTTCTGGTTCAAAAATTTAACTATCAAATAACAATCTATTGCTCAAATATGATGCAAATGATGTGATCTTGGAGAAGAAAAAAATGAAAGTTAATATTGATTGGTCGCGATTCATGGGATTAAATAAGAGGGATGTGTGATAAATGTTGTAAGTGATTATGTATGGTTTGTTTAATTGAACATATAAAAAAAGTAATTTCTTCTTATTTGCTTTCCTTGTTATGGAATAGCCATGCTTGAATTCATTCTCCTTCTAAGATAGGAAAGGAGAGTTGCTTAATTAATTATAAGGGATAAGACTTTTAAATTGAGCACAAGTGACTTGGTGACAAGTGAGATTTATTTATTTTATTTATTTTTTAGTATCGTTTTTGTCTTTTGATTTGTCTATTTAACAAGTTATAAATTGTTTTGTCTTTTTTCAGTGCATTTATTTATTTGATTGATAGGTTATTGTATGAACTTTGAATAAAGAAGATATATTTATCATACACTAAAATGCAGAGGGAGCATCTATACTCCACATTTCCACAATATTGCGTTGTTCGCTAGTGATTGGAGCAAATAGGGATTTTGTATAGTTGATTTCTTTGAGTGTTGCTTTGGCAGCTCGATTAAGTGATACAAGCATTTGTGATTTCAAGTGGAGGTTTTGAAAAAGCTGTAAAGGATTTTATCGGAGTTTGAGAGTTTCTTTGAAGTGAAAAAAATTTGATGATTTTTAGCGATTCCTTATTAATCATCTTTTAGCCATACTCGTAGACGAATCATGTTGCCTCCAAAAGTGGAACACTTCATTTGTTACATGGAATTTCTTAATCTTTCAAGATCAATTAGGGGGCTAACCATGGTTGGTGGAGGGAGCTGGGGTAAGGTGATGTTCTTCCATCTCTTTTTTTGTTTTTGTTTTTTTTTTTTTTATGTCTTATCATTCAATTAAATGCCTCTTTTGGACTAACACAATCCAAGAGACCTCTTTCTCATGAAAATGAAATGTGAAAGGCTCAATTATTCCAAAATAATTGAATGCCAAGTCCAAATTATCCTCAAAGTTGATGGTTATGATTGCAATTTTTTCAAAACGTTTTAGGTGTCTCTATGCACCTCTACTTACTTCATTAGTAAGCAATAATTTAGGAGCAATTTGGGTTGTTTTTCAATTTAAGCCTATGCTTGGTTCATATTCTTTAAATACAGCATTTGCTAAATGAAAATTCAGCTTGATTCAATTATTTTTCTTTAAAAAAAAAAAAAAAATCTTAATTTGGTAACAGATAATCTCGAGTTCTCTTTCACTATTATTATTATTTTGTATAAAATATTTGTGTTTTTAAGGCTCCAATATCAGGCTCGCTGATTCTGAAAGAGCTTTCCACTCAAAAAATCTATAGACAAAAATTAAAAGCATCTTTGGGAATTGCACTAAAAGTTTACCATATAAATACAGATAATGTCATCAAAAGTTCATCTCTGATGCAACATAGAACTCTATCGAGCAACATGAGAAAGAAAAATGTAGATATTGTTAAGAAGACTATCTAGATGTAGAGATTCTTATTATAAATTTTCTTTTTCCTCTTTCATGCTTATTAATTTTTCTCTCCCATTAAATGCACAATGAAAATGGAATTTGAATTATCGACTGAACCCGTTAAAAATAAAATATGAACTAGGTCGTTTATTCATTAAGCATTATTGTCATGTATATAAAGCCTTTCTATTTAGATGCCATGAATTGTCATTCTCAGAATGCATTGAAAATGCTTCAATATAACAAAACGGAACTCATATATTTACATTTAAGACGACATATAACCTAATAACGTTTAATTGTTGCGTAGACTCGTGACCATCACGAATCTAGGTACACACTATTATTCTAACAAAAATGATCTAAATTTGAAAATTTAAGTTATTAAATGTCTTTGGTTATTGGAGGATTATCTTTCACAATTCTAAATTCACTATAGATTTTCTTCAAATCACACATCATTTTTTTATTAAGATTCTAAATATGATGAAAAAAGTTTTATATGCCTACGATTCAACTTAACAATTTAAAGAATTTTCTTGCACCTTTAATATTTCAAAAATATTTCTGAATTTTATCGTTACGTCTCTAATCTGGGCACCACCAATTTTTCCTTATCCCTGCCATCCAATTTTTTTATTTTATTTATTTATTTATTTATTTTTTTGTAACAAATTTTAGAGGCGAAGTTGCAAAAGTGGAAGGTATTAATTTAATTGATTGCAATAATTTTTCTATCTAATATTTGTAACCAGTTCGTATATAATTAATCAAGGTATTAGCATTAAGACTTGAAATTTCATTTTAGAGGTCAATTAAAGCATCTCCAAGGTCTTTAATTTTGAAGAGCATATTTTACATGACAGAGAAACTTAAAGATCAATATTTTTAACATACTTCAACAAATTATTTATTTATAACTTTTTATTTAGTTTTTTTCAAAAGCATTTATTATTTTAAGTCACGCTTAATAAGTATATCAATTGCAGATAAAATTAAATATGATTTTAATAATTCAAGGAGTGAATTATTGAAATTTGTTATATATTTTAAAGTAAAAATAAATGGTGGGTTTGACTTTTTAACAAAGTATCTACCAAAGACTAATTTAAAAAATTGACTATCTAAAGTAGTGGTTAATTGTTTTATATTTAAAGAGTCTCTTGAAAATGTGTATATCCGATTCTAATGTGAATTGCATTAAAAAAAAAAAGAAAAAAGAAGAAGCTAAAATAAAAAGGCAACATCTAAAAAGCTTTTCCTCCACCACGAGTTTTAGGATTATCTCAGCGGCGTGACAAGAAAAAAAGTAAACATTGTGAAAAGATTTGTCTAGATATAGATTCTCTTTTAAGGAAAATGATATATGTAGAGCACCAAGTGCCACAAATGATAAGGTCCGCGATTATTTTAATCATGGGCTCCACTCCTGCATGTTAGAAGACTGTCAAGAAAGCTGTCAAAAAATAGTGTACCTAGAGCACATTTGTTCTTTTAGAGGAAGTAAGTCAACAAAATTTAATATTTTTCTCATTCTTTGTCTTGTAAGCTTTGTTTAGGAAGTGTTTATAAATAATTTAAATTATAAATAGATAAAATTGGATAGATAGGTAGTACTTGTAAATTCTACGAAATGGATGGATAAAAATTGGTTTCACCGTCTATAAAACATAGTATAATTAACATTAACCAAACATAAGCTTATGTTTATTATTATTTTTCTTTAGACACAATTCATTGAAAATGAAATTTGAGCTNCCCTTTTTTTCATTCTTTACTTTACATTCTTTCTCATTATTTTTTTACAGTATTCATTTTTAATCACAAAATTTTCATTAAAATGATATTACACGCAAATAAAATTTTTTCCCTTCTTTTAACCATACAATCTTCATCAATCACTATTCCATAATACATTTCTTCAAATTAATTGGGCTCGATCAGGGCCTTAACCAAATCTCAGTATGATTAGGAACCCCACTGACCCCACCTCTCTCATCACTACTTTCAAACATCATGTCTATAAACCATGTCAAATATTATGTTAACGTTCTTTGAGACACATAACATGCTGGGCTTGCTAAAAGTTAAACATACAATTGATTTTGCATTTATTTGCTAATTAACTTTAATGAGTCACATCAATTTTCCAAATTGCATGTTTCAAGAAATCATTGATAGAATAAAACATCGAGCATCCTATTCCTCTTTTTAAACACGTGATATACTTTACTCTTTTAGATAGAATTCTCATTTGATAAAAGGTTGTGTATAAATAATTTATGAAAAATTAACAGGAAATGAAGTACTACTTTTATACAGAATGAGAAAATTATGTACAATTTCCTCATTTTTAACTAAGAATTTTAATAGTATCCAAATTTTTTGGTCCAAAGTTTTGATACTTGGGATAAAAAGTAGTGAATCAAAACTTTTAAGTGAAAGAAAAAGAGCAAGAAATAATTGATGGATACATAGAAGATGATGATGAGTGCCCAAGGACCACAAAATTGACAAGTGAATTTCCTTTTGATTTAACATTTAAATGATTGGAGAATGAATGAAACACTTGGTAAGTGAAATAACCATATTTTTTTCTTATAAAAATCTAAGCTCTTTCGTACAAATTAGATAATAATCTAAAAAATTTGAGGCATGACAATGTTCTAAGATTCAATCTAAAGTTTCGAATATCAAAACTTATGAGTCTAGAAGTAAGAAGATATTTTTTATATATAGTATTATTTTATATATTTTAAACCAATAAATAATTAAAACAAAGTATACGTTGAAAAATTATAGGAACTTCATACATACTATTAAATTTTCTAACAAAAAAATTAATTCTCAAAATCAAAAATACTGTAGTTACTTAGTAATTAATTCTTATAATTAGAAAAGATTTGATACATATTAGCACGAAAGAAACTGATACAATGCCTGATAAAAAATTGAAAATATAAAATAACCTTTCCAAAATTAACGGCTAATAAATATAACAAAGAAAAGAAAACTAGAAAGGCAGGTTTTAAATTTTAATACAAATATATATATATAATGATGATGATGATGATGATGATAATAAGAAAAGAAGAAGAAGACGACTTATATTAATAAAGACAACTTGCTCCTCTCGGTAAATCCCCATCATCGCCCACTAGAGACATGGCCACAACTGGCCCTTATCGGTGCCTCCAACACTACTTCGAGAAATATAAGGTTTAGATTCTCATTTCATGTTAGCTTGATTATGGTGGACATCATTTACATCTAGTTCTTCATGGCGTGCGTTTCTTTCCTCCTTTTTTTTTTTTTTTTTTTTTTTTTTTGCGCGCTAAGCATGATGAATACCATCATTTTCACATTCTTAGCTCCCATGTACATCTCTAGCTATCAACTCATTATCTTTACCGATTTGGGTTGTGTTCTATCTCCTTTGTATTGGGCACTGATGATGTAGAAAGATCAATCTACGAGATCCACAAAAATATGCATGATATTCTTCATCTAGGTGAGCTAGAGTTGATCATCTTTTTTCTCACCTAATCCCTAGGCAGGGTGTTTTCTTGAATCCCCGTGCCTAGGGTCATCTAGGCACAATCGAAGTACACCTTTAGAGCATTGTAATTTAGGTCACAAGTCATACATGAGTAATGGTTCGAAAATTATGCTTGTACCATATGAATTAGTTGATATCACATAAAAATGTCTTAAAGACATATTTTTATGTTCTCTTGATATTATCATATCTTTAGTTACGTAATCAATGTAAGACCTTTTGTTTTATAATAGTTTTTAACCATGTAAATAGGGTCTTTTTCATTTCAATTTATAGAGAGAACTCATATTACTTATAGCATTTTGTTTCAATTGTACTAATTTTTTCTTTTTTCTTTTTCTTTTTTATTGAATGGTCATGGTATCTTTGCAGTCCTAGTTATTAATAACTATCATATCTATTGCAATCCTAATTCTTTCATATAAATATTAAATTTAGAATGTAAAAAAAATATACACAAGTCTGTTGACTTTTCTTTTTTCTTTAATTTCAATCCGTATCACAATCAAAGTCAATTCGTCAGAAGGTAATAATTTTTTTTATGTGATTGTATGTGTACCGCAAGACAAAAAGAATGAACATCTTCGTGTTGTACTCTTCATTATGTACATGTTCTTTCATTCTCATCTAATACTTTCGTTGCGATTGTGGCACAATTAATCCAATGCGTATTGCATTATTGTTAAAAAAATAAATAAATAAAATACTAAAGGTGTCTTTGATAGCGAACATTGAACTTACATGTTGTTGTTGTTGTTGTTGTTGTTGTAGTAATAATAATAATAATAATAATAATAATAATAATAATAAGCTCTAGGCAATTGAATTGCATAAAACTTCTCTGCATAAAAATTGTCAATCAAATGTATTTGATTGACTTAGTTTTCAATCTAGAAAATATGTTTTTCTATCTTTTGGTGTTTGATAGCCATTATTTTTTATGAAAATAATCATTTTGGTGTGCTACTTTATAAACCATTCAGATTATGCAGATATATGCACACCCACATACATACAACAACACACATATTACTGTAGAAGATACCGTTCGTTATATTAGCATTTATGTTGTATTAGCAATTATGTAGACAAAATCAAGGGCAAATTAAATTGTATTAGGAGTTTATCGAGTTGTGATCAAAGTCAAATTAGGAGTTATTGAGTCCTAATTAAACTCAAAGGAGTTGTGATTGGTAATATAGTCTTTGAAGGAGTTCAAGATGTCCAAAAAGATCACATGGGGTAAATGGAATGCAATTAGAAGTCTAAAGAATGTCAAAGAGCCGCACAAATTATTTTCAAATTCTCAATCATGACTTGCAACGTATTTTCACATAGAAAACATTGGAATTTGGATAAGACTACTTAGAAGAATTGTAACCATTTAAGTTAGCTTTTCAATGCATTTTGTATCACCTCAATCGGACATCGGGAGAGAAAGATATGATAAAAATCTTACGACTACTTAGCTATTGCTTGCCTATTGCTGGCCCAGCACTCGAGCGATGGAGTTATGTGTGAAACCCTAGTTCACATTTTTCGAGAGTTTTATTATGCCCATACTATCTATTTACCTTCTACTATAAATACCCAAACCTTAACATTTTTTTTGGTGTAGTGGCTCATTATATTTCTCGTTCATATCATTATTCAAAGATTCAAGAATACAATCAATTCTTAGATTAGTCCTTTGATTCTCGAGTTCTTGCAACTACAATTTCAGGAAAAACATCAAGTTCAGATAATCCAAAACAACTCTTTCCTATACACATACATGAAGGTACATTTTCAATAACTTTCAGAAATTGCTAAAAATTAAGGGAGGTTGGACTAAGAGCACAGGAAGAGTAAAAGAATAATATGTTCTTGGCGATCAACATGAGATAGAAAACTCCAAAAGATCGGGCATAGGTGTGAATGAAGTACGTTCCAGTGAGTCTTGGAGATTGTAGGAACTAAATCAACGAGTTTAGTAGATTTTTAGGCTAAATTGTACTGTAAGTTATTATTGTTTATAGTGGAGGTTACTGGCTTGGTTCCCGAGTTTTTTCCCTGTTGGTTCTCTCCGTCTCTCCGTCAACATATTTTGTATTGTTTATTGCTTTCATATTATTGATTGTGGCATTCAAATTATAGGAAAATCTGACGTGATTGATTAAACATCAAAAAATAATTAAAAAGTGACTTGTTACTTTTACTTATATAATTCAGTACGTTAGGTCAAAATAAATTGGCTAAACCTAAATTTTCATGTTAAAATCGTGAGATATCAGAATGGCTCATCATTAGTGGAGAATTGGATTGGCAGCATGAAAGGAAATGCAAATAGAATGAGGTTCTTTGGTTCTTCTTCCTAATTTGTTTTTGCAGGTAGATGAGAGAGAGAAAAGGTGTAACGATATGAGAGAGAGAGAGAGAGAGAGAGAGAGAGAGAGAGAGAGAGAGAGAGAGTAGGTAAAGTGAATGGTAAAGTTGAAATTTTGGGAAGTGTAAATTGCTTGGAAAATAAAAATATACTTCCTAAAGAAAATATTTTTCTTATTTTTGAGAAAAATACGGTCATGTGACCAACTTTTGAAAAATATTTTATGAAAAAAATGCTAAATGAAAATCCAAAAAGTAGAAATTGTGGTGAAAAATGACATTTTTAGTAGAAAATAAAGCCATCAAACACGCTGTAATTGTGTATGTTATATTTATTTCTTTTCAACATTTGTTTAGCCTATGACACTGCATCTTTATACCAAAATATAGACATGAATTGTTGGGTAAAATAATGATTATTCCTTTATTTATCTATGCCTTCTGCCTTTTTGGATGTGTTCTTTATATTGAAGTTCTTCATGTTTGCTAAATGTATGCATTTACTGCTATAGACTATTGTTAAATACAATCGGTAGTAGATAACATCATTCAATGAATTATGAAAATTGTTAAGATTTCAATTAACTCACCTAAATTATGTTATTTGGTCTCATAAATTTAGTAGTCATCTAGATTGATATTGAATACCATAGTGTAAGATAAACTTTTCCAGAAAATAATGATTATGCTTTCTTTATCTATGCCTTCTGCCTTTTTGGATGTGTTCTTTATATTGAAGTGCTTCATGTTTACTGAATGTCTACATTTACTTCTATAGACTATTGTTAAATACAATCGGTGGTAGATAACATTATTCAATGAATTATGAAAATTGTTTAAATTTCAATTATCACACTAAAATTATGTTATTTGGTCTCATAAATTTAGTAGTCATCTAGATTGATATTGAATACCACAGTGTAAGATAAACTTTTCTAGAAAATAATGATTATGCCTTTATTTGTCTATGCCTTCTACCTTTTTGGATGTGTTCTTCATGTTTGCTGAATATAAACATTTGCTGCTATAGACTATTGTTAAATACAATCGGTGGTAGATAACATTATTCAATGAATTATAAAAATTGTTTAGATTTCAATTATCTCACCTAAATTATGTTATTTGGTCTAATAAATTTAGTAGTCATCTAGATTGATATTGAATACCATAGTGTAAGACAAACTTTTCCAGAAAATAATGATATGCCTTTCTTTATCTATGCCTTCTGCCTTTTTGGATGTGTTATTCTTTATATTGAAGTTCTTCATGTTTGCTGAATGTATACATTTACTGCTATAGAATATTGTTAAACACAATCAGTGGTGATAACATTATTCAATTAGTATGAAAATTGTTTAGATTTCAATTATCTCACCTAAATTATGTTATTTGGTCTTATAAATTTAGTAGTCATCTAGATTGATATTGAATACCATGGTGTAAGATAAACTTTTCCAGAAAATAATGATTATGCTTTCTTTATCTATGCCTTCTGCCTTTTTGGATGTGTTCTTCTTTATATTGAAGTTCTTCATGTCTGCTGAATGTATACATTTACTGCTATAGAATATTGTTAAATATAATTGGTGGTGATAACAATATTCAATTAGTATGAAAATTGTTTAGATTTCAATTATCTCACCTAAATTATGTTATTTAGTCTCATAAATTTAGCAGTCATCTAGATTGATATTGAATACCATGGTGTAAGATAAACTTTTCCAGAAAATAATGATTATGCCTTTCTTTATCTATGCCTTCTGCCTTTCTAGATGTGTTCTTATTTATATTGAAGTTCTTCATGTTTTCTGAATGTTTACATTTACTGCTATAGACTATTGTTAAATAAAATCGGTGGTAGATAACATTATTCAATAAATTATGAAAATTTTTTAGATTTCAATTATCTCACCTAAATTATGTTATTTGGTCTCATAAATTTAGTAGTCATCTAGATTGATATTGAATACCATAGTGTAAGATAAACTTTTCCAGAAAATAATGATTATGCCTTTCTTTATCTATGCCTTCTGCCTTTTTGGATGTGTTCTTTATATTGAAGTGCTTCATGTTTACTGAATGTCTACATTTACTTCTATAGACTATTGTTAAATACAATCGGTGGTAGATAACATTATTCAATGAATTATAAAAATTGTTTAGATTTCAATTATCTCACCTAAATTATGTTATTTGGTCTCATAAATTTAGTAGTCATCTAGATTGATATTGAATACCATGGTGTAAGATAAACTTTTCCAGAAAATAATGATTATACCTTTCTTTATCTATGCCTTCTGCCTTTTTGGATGTGTTCTTCTTTATATTGAAGTTCTTCATGTCTGCTGAATGTATACATTTACTGCTATAGAATATTGTTAAATATAATTGGTGGTGATAACAATATTCAATTAGTATGAAAATTGTTTAGATTTCAATTATCTCACCTAAATTATGTTATTTGGTCTTATAAATTTAGTAGTCATCTAGATTGATATTGAATACCATAGTGTAAGACAAACTTTTCCAGAAAATAATGATATGCCTTTCTTTATCTATGCCTTCTGCCTTTTTGGATGTGTTATTTTTCTGACTAGAATTGATACTTGACATAGATGTTACATCTATCATTCCTAGAGTTATGTATACAGCTTTGACCAAAAGATTCGTTTATGAAAATGACGACGGAGAGGCACTTTATTTTTCCCGCATATGCCGTATCGATTTGAATTTATTGCGAACAGCGACGCCTCGGTTAGTGTATATGCTTTGGATGATGCACTGATGAGGTGTCTTCTAAGACAACGAAGCCTCGGATCGTATCACTTCAGAGGAGCAACACCTCGACTGTTGCCTGTATGTCATATGCCGGGTGCTATTTGGGAATAAAGCTCATAACAAATCTTAAATACGTGATCATGCTGCTATCTTTGGCAATAAGACTCTTGTTCACTTAGCTTACTAAGAGCTGCAAATCGCTACTGAAAATGAGTCTCCCAACCTACATTTCCTTGGCTAACCGTAGGCCAGCCAAAAGAGCCTCGTATTTAACAGCTTTGTCTGAGGCCTTAAATCCAAATCTTATGGCTTAGTTCACCCTATGCCCTTCCAAACTCTCCAATACAACCCCTGCTCTAGACCTGACCTCCCTTGACGAACCATCAACTAAAAGGCTCTATATAGGGGGTTCCACCGATTCCATCACTGCCTCCACTTCCGAAGCTCTAGCGAGTTCTGCCACAAAATCAGAATGGGTGTAACCTTTGATAGAGCTTCAGGGCTTGAATGATAGGTCAAACTCCCTGAGTTTAATTGCCCATTTTGGTAGACATCTCGAAGAGTCTGGCTTCTAGAGTACTTGCTTCAGCGAAAAATTGGTTAACAGTTCAATCGAATGGGCTTGGAAGTATGGCCTCAACTTTCTTGATGTTGTAACGAGGGAAAGAGAGAGTTTTTCCATATCTGGGTAAAGAGCTTCAATCAGTAGTAGGGCCTTGCCAATGTAGTATACAGGCAGTTGGCATATCTCCTCTTCTCTGACGAGGTCCACACTGACGGCCTCCCTTGACACTGCCAAATATAACAGAAGAGGCTCACGTGGCTTTGATTTTGATAAAGGGACGTCTTTCACCTCCTTGCATTTTGCAGCCCACTGAAACCTCCTGCCTGCTTTTAAGATTTTGAAAAAGGGCAGGCTCTTGTCAGTGACCTTTAAGATAAAGTGCCTGAGAGCAGTGATCAGTTCGTTTAGGCTTTGCACCTCTTTAGGCTTATTAAGTGACCTTATCTCAATTAAGGCCTTGATCTTCTCGAGGTTTGCCTCGATTTTCCTTCGGTTAACAATGTAGCCCAAAACTGGCCAGATGCCTCCCCAAAGGTGCACTTCAAAGGGTTTAATTTCATCCTAAATTTCCTCAAAATTCGAAAGGTGTTCTCCAAGTGGCTTACATAATCCACCATCCTAAGACTTTTTACTAGTATATCATCCATGTAGACCTCCATGATTTTACCAATGAGGTTAGGAAACATCATGTTTACCAACCTTTAGTAGGTGGCTTCTACATTTTTCAACTCAAAAGGTATCACTTTGTAGCAATACAACCCATTATCTGTGATAAATGAGGTATCTTCCTCATCGTCTAGTACATGGAGATCTAAATATGCATCAATAAAGCTCAGCAGCTCGTGTCTGGCTTTAGAAACCACTATTGATCTTCCTTGAAAGTGAGAAGCTATCCTTTGGACAGGCTTGGTTTAGGTAGGACAAATTGACACATACCCTCCATGTTTCGCTAGTTTTTTTAACCAAGACGGGGTTAGATATCCATTTTGAATAGATGGCCTCTCTAAGGAAGTCGTTGTTGCTTAAATTTTCCACTTCTTCATTTAGAGCCTCATAACTCTCCTAGTGAGGGCTCGACTTTTCTGCCTATGTGGGGTATATATAGGGTTGATGTTCAAATGATGGCTACTAACCTTCAGGTCTATCCCTACCATATCCTCGTGCCTCCATGCAAAGACATCCAAGTTTTTTCGTAGAAAGTTCATTAGTTCCTCCTTAGTTGCATGGGGCAGTGCCTTTCCTATTCACAAAACTTGAGTAAGGTCTTAAGGATTGACAGAAAAACATTCCAGTTCTTCCATTGGGAGCATGTGAGGCTTGGACACAATGATCCAAGGGTCTAGCTCGTCTACAGGGGGCCTTTCTTTAGGGGCCTCATTCATCTCGAGGTCTTCCCCTTCAACGGGGTTAAGCCCTTGTTCAGGAGCATCGACCATCTTGATGTCAGTTATTATCACATTCACACTACAAGGCTCTGACTTTCGTAGAGAGTTAATATGGCATTCTTTGGATTCCATTTGGTACCTTCGGACCATAGCGATGCTGTACTTAGTGGAAAATTTCATGCATAAGTGGTGGATTGAGATAACATCCTATAATTCTTTTAAAGCAGGCCTGTCCAATACGCCATGGTATGTAAACCTATGATCAACCACCAAAAACTCCATTAAGTGGCGTGCCATGAAGGGAGGCATACCCATTTCAACTGCCAAAGTGATCCTTCCCCGTGGGATGAGGCTATCACCAGTGAACCGGTATGAAGGGTTAGTCATGGGGTCAGCTTATGGTCAACCTCCATCTTGTTAAAAGTGGCTCCATATATGATGTTCACCGAACTCCCGTTGTTTACTAGTATTCTGTTGAGGCCATTTCTAGCCACTACTGTTCTCACAACTAGAGCATCACAATGGGGGTAATGTAGACCCCTATATCATCTTAGGAGAATGTGATTGCTTTCGTCCTTTCTACCTATTAGGTCTGGTTAGCAATGTAACTGCTCATAGGGGGATCCTTTGACTCCCTCGCATAGCTCTGTTGTGCATTCCAAGTATTGTCTTCTATATGGGGGGCCTCCGATTATAATGTGAATCTCTCAAATCAGTTCGCCTTCGAGAATACCTGTTTGATCCCTTCTCTGTCTAGACCCTCTTGAGCCCTACCTTCTGTCTCATTTCTTTGTTGAGACATATGTTCCATTTGACGTCTCATACTACTATCGGATGAGGCGGACTGTCAAGGATATTCGCGATCTTGACCACCCTTCATGGTTCGAGGGATGCCCCTTTGCGAGGACCGTGGGGAGTCCCAACATGTACTTGTATCATGACCGTAGAAGCGATAGAATGTGTAGTATGGTCGCCCCTCTTTTGTGGGTCGATGTCTAGATCCTCATCTCCTTCTTCGGCCTCTGGGAGCCGACCTCCTCGATGTTTCTGCTTTGGTGTTCGCTCTAGTATCGGTATTTTCCAATGTCAATGTTGGCACTGCATTCGACGTAGCTGATGCTAGAACTTGTCCCAAGGTGGAGGCCATTGCATGCCCCGCTTGGGTAACAAGATGTGCTGTGGGTTCTCTTCCCATTCGCCTTTGAGATGACAGAAACCCTTACGCCCGTTCGATTTCAATGATCAATCATTTCTTCATTAACAATCTCTACTCTCATTATCTCTACCAGCTCATCTTATGTGGTGGGATTTTTATTTCGTACATCAAAACAATGTGTTCATATTAAAGCTTTTTTTTTAAGGCTGAAAGTACCTCTTTTTCAGTAACCTGTTCACAAATAAGTTATCTTATCAGTGAATCAGGCTAGGTAATTCTTGAGCGTCTCTTTTGGAGCTTGTCTCATATCCTTCAATATATCGGGGCCTCATCTTCCCTTCGTGACAAATACTAATTCAAAAAAGCCTTTCGAAGGTCGTGCCAACTCCTAATACTCAGTGGTGGCAACCGGTTGTACCAAACCCCAATCGTCCTGCTTAAAGTCAAATGAAAGACCCTGCATTTCAAAGCTAGTAAAGCTTTCCCTAAACTCGTCTGTGTCTTATACTTGTTGAGATGCTTTTTTTATCGCCATTTCCTTCGTACTTCAGGATTTAGGGGGTAAGAAATTGGTGGGTATTGGAAAATTTCGGAGCTCCCATGAGAACGGAAGGTTGTCATCGTCATCGTCATCGTCTAGTTTGTAAGATCGACACGATCCCTCAGAGTTATTCCCATCGGGCTATTTTGGGAAGGAGGCTGGGATGCCTCATTGGGCTTCTCTCAAGTTTCACCTCTCTCACCTATTTCTAGGGGGAGAAGGCTATGCCTCTTGATTCGGCCGCTATGCTACTGAGCTGTCCGTTAGGTAGAGCGAATTCTACTTCGTGAATTCCATCCTATTCGATCGAGCACGCTAACTGACCTCTGAGGTTCATAATTCAGGGAAAAGTTCTCTCCCAACTAGGGATCTATAGCAGGTGGACCTGTCTTGAACGACGAGACGTCAACTCCTACCTCGAGTACCCTTGGCTATGTTTTCCATGAGGTTGCTCATAAGCTGTTGGGGGTCTTTCCATAGACATTTGGGGGGCTTTCCTAGCCTTGGACTTGCATGAGAAGCTCATGCATAGCATTCTAAGTTGTGATACTCCTCATGTTTGCAGGCATCTGGGTTACTTCGACAGTTAGTCTTGTGACCGCTCCATCGCCTCGACGACGGTGATGGTGAGGTCTCTAGTGTGTGACATTTGCCTTCTTCAGAGGTTTCTCATTCTCCTAGAATTAACATCCTCGTTGCTTGAATTCATTGATTTTGCCTTTTCCAAGGACAAACTCAATCTGGATTGTTAGCCTAACTTTCACTTTGTTCTTATTAGGAACACCCTTCTTCAAAGGGGAAGTTTTTTTTTGGATTCTTTCGATAGGCTTTTTTCGGTGATAAGTGGGAAATACTAAATTGACAAGTTCCCACAGACGGCGCAAATCTATTGGCCTTACAAAATGGTCCTTTCATGTGGCCAATCGAGAGCTACTCCACGTGTGTTCCTCTCTATATACGACATAAACAGTCAGATTTATATGATCATTCCCAACAAAGGTGGTAGCAGCCACATACACTTTGACGATCAAGTCATTCGACGATGAACATATATTTCGGTGGTAGCAATATGTCGTAATGACTATAAATAGGGAGGAGAATATATATGCTTTTCTAGTAAAGTAACCTTACCTCAATCAAGTTGGGTTCTTTGGTATTTATAAGGAGAAGGTTGGAAGGGACACCGCTAGATGCGGAACATGTGGACTCATCTGACGGTGCGAGACGTCTGTACGTAGGCGTTCATCAATTGTTTCCTAGGTGAGCGGGAATTTAATTTTTCTTACTAGAAGTTGACACTTGATAGAGACGTCACATCCATCATTTCTAGAGATATGGATATAGATTTGACCAAAAGATTCATTTATGAAAATGACGATGGAAAGGCACTTCACTTCTCCCTCATGTCGGCCTCGGTTTCAATTCACTTTGGACAACGACTTCTTGGATGATGCATCGGGGAGGTGTCCTCTAGGACATTGACGCCTCAGATCGTATCACTTCGGAGGAGCAATGCCTCGGCTGTCACCTATACGTCATATGCCTAGGTGCACTTTGGGAGGCGTAACAATAACTATTTCAACTTTTCACACTATAAAATCCAACCATGTACCACAAGATTAAATGCTAACTCTGCTAGCTAGATTACTATAATCTTGAAGTTAAATTAGCAAAAATTTTATCATAAAATCCCCCAATTTTTTTTCTTCTGACTGTTCTAATTGTTTTGTTAACCCTAATTAACTATTTTTCTTGCACATTTGCCAAATCACTCAATTTGTCTATTGGTACGTCTTTTTCACTAGCTGTAGCAACATCTTAAGAGGGCCTCAATGGATATGAAGGTGGAAGTCGTAAAAATTTAATCGATGAATGCATGTTCGTGGAAAATCAAATGATCTTCTAATTTATTTTCATTTTTCTGTTATAAGATTTTCTCTTTTACGACTGTTCAATTAATTACTTTTAGGAGACGTTTGTGGATTTGAAGATGATGGATCAAATGGTTTCCCTTTTCAACTTCACATATAATTTTTGCGCTACTCATTATAAAATGTCTTCCTCAAATATCACATGACTAATGTGGCTTGTACTCCATTTTTGATCAAGATGAACTTAGTCACAATCTAACTCTACCATGGACTCTTGTCTACACGTTATCAGTTTTGTTTAGGATAATAATCTCGTGCAAAGATTGAGCTTTATTAGCAATTATTTTATTAAATTAGTTGCAATATATATACAAGTGAAGTGTACAGAACATGGAGAATGTTCAGATTCTCCTATTACCTAACATGTTAGACTTTATTTGGCCCACGTGCCATATAATATTATTATGTTATTTATTTATTATTATTATTGATAATATAATAAATTAACGTTATGGTTTAATAAATATAAGTAAATGCTAGATTAGTTGGTAACTTGAAAGCGTGAAATTGATGGCAACTAAACACATTTATGAGATGTGTTAAGATTAAGATCATTAAACTTCTTAGAAATTGGTCCTCTCTCTTCAACAATATATTTAGAAGGTACTATTTCAATTATAGTTTCAAATTGGAAAAATAAAAGTTGAAAGCGAGAGAAACTCATCCATCTTGTGATTGCCGTTCTCCTAATCAATTGCTACGGATCAATGTATGCTTTCCGCTTATGCATGAAAAATGGTTTGTATTTGTTCTTTGCGAGAATTATTGTGCTCTAAGATTCTAGCGCTTAAGGTTTATATTATCATGTGATTGAATTATATGTGATTTTAATGCATTTTATTTCATAATCTAACATGTGGTATTAGAGACTTGATTAAAAAACTTATGATTATAAATGAAAGAATAACGCTCAACACAAAGAAATTTCTCTGAAATTTAGTAAATATTATTAAAACTCCAGAATTGCAAAAATTAACTTACAAACTAGGTTAAATAGCTGAGAAAATACAAAATTATTGAAATTTTACCAAAAATAGCAAAATCTCGAAAATCACAGCAAAATAAAATACGGAATAAAAGAAGTAACTTGCCAAAAATTTGGCTCAGAACGGATTCATAATCAACTAGAGAAAGGCAAATGAGATATTATCATAACTGGAGAAAAAAAAACTAAAAATTGAAATTCGAAGGGAAAAACAGTGGATTTTGGCCTCAAAATTGACGCTCACCTAGCATAGCTAGTGACCATGATGTGTGTGTCGAAAAAAGCTTTCCAAATTGGGGGTCATAATTGCGATTTTGATAACCGTAGTTAAAGTTATGACCAAATTAACAAAAACGTGTCAAAATTACCCCAATTAAGGAAAGTATTGTAGTCACTTTCCATCTTTACTCCGATTTGCCATCTCATAATATCTCAATGCCATCAATGTGCTATCTGACATCTTGGCCTCATGTTCAGGAAATATTTTCTTTCGATTTAATTCACCGCAAGTGTACGGTTCGTTCACAAGTAATAAAGTGGAATATCAAGTTCCGAATATCGTCCCACAGAGATTGAGTAGTTCAACTTTATCTACCTTAGCCTTAACCGAAATGAATTTATCAAATTTGAAGTTTTAACCTAAGAAAATCTTAATTTAACAAACCCTAATTATAAAAAACTCTAATTTGACTAGAATGATTGTTGAATGAATTGAAAATACAAAACGATGTATCTAAACAAATTTAAATGCAATGTGATGATTGTAATGCAAGTTGACTTTATTCAACAAGAATTAAATGCACCAGGATCACGAATTCCTATTTAATGATTACTTAAAAACCCTAATTTCACAATCTGACGACACGGTTGAATTATTGAAGAATCAATGCTCATAAATTTATCCAACATACTCTTTCGAGCAATATTGAACCTATTCTTATATACCACCAGCTCATATCTCTATGACGGTGCATATACATAAGAATGCATGTAGTTTTATTAGCACTTAATGATTTACGCAAAGCGTAAGGTATATTTCTATTCCCTATCGGACCTTACAATGATTTATACCTTGTCAAATCTATTTCTCTTCTCTCAAATGTAAGAAATAAATCACTACATATCACATAATTACATGCACTTAATTATGAAATAAACTAATGCATATAAATCATTCAAATAATCAAATACGCGTTTAATTGTCAAATTGCAAAAATTAAAATCCAAAGATCACATTTCATAGTTCATCGATCTCCTAATACAAGAAAATATAGCCTATCATGGAGAACATAAAAGAATACATGAATTCTTGATGATAAAATATCATCGAATTATAGATACGCATGAAATCTTGATAATATTCATGAAATCCTTTGTTAATCTTCCTCAAATTTGTCTCCAAGATGCATTTGTTCTCTTCTAATACATTCTCCCCCTAATTCTGACAAGTCTTGGCTTTTATATCGTGTCCCCATCGAGTTTCAAAAGAGTTTTAACTTAAATAGGAAACTGCAGCATCGATCCCTGAATTTTGCCTATGCAACCGCACAGGTATAACCTATGTGACTGCATATGTATCAAGATTTTGGGGTTTCAGTTTTAGTAACCTAGCTCGCGACCGCATAGGTATAGCACATGCGGTCGCATGGAAGCACATTTTTGAAGGTATTGATTTTAGTCCTTGAACTTTCCTCTCTTCCACTTTGGCCTCTTTGTTTCCTTCTTCTCATTCTTTCGACCAATGTAATCCTTCAATTGGTACTTAGCTCGATCAAATCTTTGATTTCTCCTTCGCTTCATCTTTTGGATATTTGCATTTCAGTCCCTGATCTTTCACATTGCTTCGTTTTGGTCATTTTCGCTCTTTTTTCTCGTGAATTCCACCATGTCCATCAATATAACCCACAATGCAAGAATTAAATGAATTTAAGCCACAATTCAAACACTTTGCTCTTAATTTAGTCATGTTTGTGAGTCGTATAAGTGCATAAAAACGCACTTATTAAACCCTCCAAATTTGAACTATTGTTTGTTCTCAAACAAAATAGTGACTTAACTCTAAACAAACATGAATTAATAACTTTCCGTGTCTCAAGATTGGAACTTAGTATTTGTCATCAGAAAAAGTTTCAATAGTGAATGAATGAAATCAACATTTACCTGTAAAGTGCACACTTGACGTGTATGTGAACTTATGTTGACATATCAAGCTCATGATGGAGTTAATCCCGATCCAAAATGATCAAGTATGTCCTTACTTTGCTTGAGGGATACACATTCCTCCGAATTATTCTTTTCACTCAATTATCCCGGGGTTGTGTTTTAAAGTTAGGGTTTTAATAACTGTAATTCTTGCCCTCACTTAGTTTGGATATATCTTACTATCACAAGTTCACATGTCAACAAGTGAAGGCCCTCCTAGATTTGATTGCTTCAACACTTAAAATTAAATTCAATTACTTGCCTCGCCTCGAAGGTATAATTTTATCAACAGAATGTCCAAGAGCTTTATCCAGACTATCGTGTCTTTTATTTTTTTATTGTGTGTCATCTTCTCATTTACTTTTTATATAACCCCTGTAACGAGCTTTTGGCAGATGACTCCCAGACCAGATGGTCTTAGGACACCAGGTTTTTACACCCCTATAGGCTTATTCACTCGAGTTATAAAGGCTCGACTAGATGACTTTTTATGAACCTATTCCCCTCTTGATTTCTAGATGACCTGTAGCTAGCTTTGGGCTGGTGACTCCCAAACCAATTGGCTTTAGGGCACTAGATTTCGAAGTATTCTACAGGCTTACTTTCTCAAGTCATAAAGGTAAGGAAAAAGGTATCCTGGTTACTTAACTTAGGTTTATGCCCTTCATTATTTTTCTAAACATTTGGTTTCTAAAATTAACCCCCAGGTTAAGACTTTTACCAAGTCTTCATCTTACCTGTCTAGGCAATCCACACAACAAAATTCATGCACGGAGCCTCCACTTATCTCAATGTCCCCTATAATTGTTAAATCATCTCCAAACCTCACACAATGGATTTGGCTTATAGGTTCATGAAATAGAGGGTTTCTAGTTTCTCCTACTTTATTTAAAAGGACTAATCACTAACCTAACGTGTATTGCATTAGTGGCGGGCATAATGAATGTCAAGTATTAATCAACAAGTATCAGTTAACCAAATTTTGCATCATATCCACAATTCCTAACACATGCATATTCTAATAATCACATCATTGCTAGCAAGGCTAACAAACCCACACAAGCATGCAATGAACTTAATACAACATATTGATCCAATAATCACTCATCAAGTACACATTATACAACATTAAACGAAAGTATTGATGGATTGTGATAGATTTAAAACATATTACATGTCGATAGTTTAGTCCAAATTTTTGACACCACCCACAAACTTATACGTTACATTGTCCTCAATGTGAGAAGTAAAAGTTTAAAAAGGAGAAATCTTAAGGACACGTACAAATTGAAAGGAACAAAATGAGTTAAACAAAACTCCCCTGATCACTATGGTGGTGGTGACTGAAAACTGGGTCTCCCAGTGTCTTCTTATGGTGGGGAAGAGAGATGAGCCAAGATCTGCCTCAATAGGTCCGATTGCTGGACCTGCTCTACCCGCACAGCTCTCATCACGTTACTCTGTGCTCTAGTTTCTTCCTCTATGCTTTGTATTCTTTCCCAAGTTACATTTATCCTTATTTGTATGCCATCCACTCGGCCTACATATATACTCAGCCGCTCGTTCATAATATCCATCTCCTTCCTAGCAGATCGGGCTTCATGGTAAGTAGTTTATGCATGTCAGTGGTCAAAGTCCCTAAAGCTTGCTCGATATTCTGTATGTCGTGGCTAGTAGCGTGAGAGTTGCAAACATGTGACGCAATAACTATGTATCAACTCCAATTGGTAGTGGAGGAGCTTGTGGCATCTCATCATCTGTAGCTGCTTGTCTTTCCACAGCCTGTTGCTGCCTGCGCCTCTCATTTTCTTCCTTCTCCCTGTCCTTTATCCTTACCCTATCTTGAACCTCCAGTGTAGTGCGCTTTATAGGGGGGCTAGGTTTAGCAGGTGCTTCCCTTAGTGGGATAGTGACACCTGTTGCCTTACAAATTTTACTAATCAGGCTAGGAAAAATCAAAGAACTGTGCCTAACTCTCCAAGCACCCAAATTGTGTATCTGGTCGTAGCAGAGTGTGGCAAGATCAATCTTATTTCCTAGAACAAGTGATAGATGAGACCGACTGTAGGATCTATAAATGTTGTTCTGTGCGAGGTCGGCTCGATATTGTGGCACATGAATAGCCACATGATTGATATGGATGGTGTTAGCTCAATTTGGTGCCATTCAGTTGTAAAGCGTCGAAAATTCGTATATACTAGAATTTATTTACTTTCATACTATATTTCTAAATTTGAAAAGTTAGGGGACTAAAATGATAAATACAATAAATTCAATTTTAATTGGGTCAAATATTTAAATATAGATAGAGTAATGATAAATATATCGCTATTGTACTCATTGGATGGCTCGTAATTAATTATGTAAATTAGGTCCAAGAAAAAGTCGATTCGGATAAATAAGCTCCAAGATATTTTACTTTGAAAAAGGTAGATAAAAACTAGTTTTACAATTTAATTTCAACCTTTGATGAAAACGTACCCGCCACGTGTCACATGTATGGAATGATTCATTTTTATTTTGAATTGGTTGGGAGTTGTTAGTGCACGCGTATCTTAAAATATAGATAGGTAGTTTTATTTTAAAATAATTTATTTGCCTAGGTTGCTGGAAGATGATAGTGATAGGTTACCATGTGTTGATTAGATAGGGAAGAAATATTGATTGTATAGAATTGAGACTCTTTATGAAAAAAAAACACGTTTCTTTGAAAGACTTTTAGGTCTATTAAAATTCAATATTCTCTTTCACCTTTAGACACGCATATACGGTAATAACAGCAACAAATACAAAAAAAATAAGTTTGGAACATGAATTTGGAAATTGTCTTCCAAAAAACTGATTTATTACGAGGTAGGATATTGAGGTGCAGTATTTTTCTATCATGTTTAAATATTTTTTTCATGTTGACGAATTTTATACTCATGAAAGTTAAAGTCATGATGTGATGTGATATGCTATGATATGAATGATATGATCATTCTGATACAATGATATGATATAATATGATATGAGCTCTTACCAGATTTACAGATATGAGACGGTATGATTTTCTGATACATGTTTTAAAATTTTTATACGGGATTGCAACATTAATTTTATATCCTACTGAGTATTTTCATGTACTCACCATTTTCCCTACTCCTCACATATTAGAACGGGTCGTTGGTTGGCGGGCGATGCGGTGGAGTTGTGATGTCATAAATTATGAAGTTCAAAATAAATAAATTATGAGTAACATGACTATGAAATTTTATTTATTTATTTTTTTAGCGTTATTTCAGTTTTATCTTCATGTTAAATTTGCAATTTAATGTTTGGAACATGGTTCAGTTAATTATGTTTTCCATAAGATTTATTTATTTTATAGATAGAACTAGAAAGATCTTCATATAGAATGTTTCACATAATTTATTTAATTATGAAATAAAGGTTTTAGTAACGATTTTAAATCTTTAAATTTTGGATCGTACAGTATGGTATCAGACCATAGATTTAATTTCCTGTAGACCCACGTGTATTTTCATAATTTGACTTTATAAAAAAATAAAAATTGACGTGAACAGTGAAGTCACTGTTCACGTGTACAGTTTAAAATAAAAGGAAAAAAAAGAAAAAAAAGTGTGATTTTTTAAATAGTTTATGTGTGTATGTATTTATAGACTTTTCAGAAATACTTTTCTTAAAATAAATTTTATGTTTAGCCACAATAATCACTAAATTACTTAGTTACTACACACACACACACACACACACACACACACACACATATATATATATATACATATATACATACATATATGTATATATACATATATACATATATACATACATATATGTATGTATGTATGTATGTATACATACATATATGTATATGTATATACATATATACATACATATATATATACATATATACATACATATATGTATATGTATATACATATATACATACATATATATATATATATATACATATACATATATGTATGTATACATACATACATACATACATATATATATATACATATATATACATGTATATATATTATATATATATATATATATATATATGTATATGTATACATATGTATATGTATATGTATATACATACATACATATATGTATAGATATACATATGTATATATGTATATATACATATATGTATGTATATACATATACATATATGTATGTATATATATATAAAATAAACATTGGATTTTACACATTATAAATGTTACGTGTAATAAAATGTTTATTTGTTTCATCGCGTAATATTTGTTAAAGGTTAATATTTTTCTCTGAAGATTTATGAATTTAACGATAATGATAAATTTAAGATTATTAAATGTACGAATGATCTTTGGCACTCAACGACCACCAATCGACCACCCCTCCGATGATCCTATGGTATGTAAAGGGGTAAGAAGATGAATGTACTTAGACACTTTACATGATTTAAATTGTATATCTTTAAATTTTTAAGGTTATTTTTCTCGTTAACTTATGATATGCATACGATAACATAAGTATAACTTGTTAGACTTAGTACTGAAATGTGACCGATAACATCCTATTAAATTTTAGAAAATGACACCACCTACTCACACGAACTTGATGCGCAATTTACTACGAGCGGTACAAGAACTGAGCAGACAGAGCCAAGCACCACCGCCATAGAATGCATTGCCATAGCAAAATGAACCTCCATTTGTCCCGGGAGCTGTCTTAGTGGTTGAGCAATTTCGTAGGTACAAGCCTCCAACTTTCAATGGTGGTTCCGACCCACTGGCTATTGAGGAGTGGATTAGAGGTTTGGAGCGCATCTTTCGACACATCACTTGTACGGATGCACAGAAAGTTTTATGCGCAGAATTTATGTTTGTTGGAGCAGCTAGTCACTAGTGGGAATCTATCTCACGCACTAGGACGGAAGAGCAGCAACGTAACTTGACTTGGGAGTAGTTTAAAGATGAAGTGATGGCAAAATATTTCCCACAAGCTTTGAGGGACTTCAAGGAATCAGAGTTCCTACAGCTCAGGCAGGGGGACATGTCGTTTATTGATTACGAAAGGCATTTGAGCAGCTCTCAAGATACGCCCCGCATTTAGTGGATACTGAAGTTAAGAAGATTAGGAGGTTCTAAAATGGACTGCGCCCCGATATCGGCATGATCATTATGTCCCATTATTTCACCTCATATCGTGAGATGTTGGAGAGAGCCCATACTATTTCATATCAAAGGACCACATTTAGACAGTATGCCCAGCAAAACAAGGAGTCATTGGGAAAGAGAAAGTGGAGTGATCAGAACAAGAACGAACGTAACTAGCAAAATAAAAGGCTAAGCACAGGAGTTCATATTGGTGAGACGAGTGGGAGTATTACACCCTGTCCTAAGTGTAATAAACTCCACAGGGGTGAATGTTTACTTGGGAAGAACATGTGTTTCCGGTGTGGTAAGTCGGGACACATTGCTCTTAACTGTACATAGCCTCAAAAGAAGAAGGATGATGATCAAGAGAAGAATAAGAAAGCAAAAGTTCGAGTTTTTGCACTAAATCAACATGAGGCGGAGCAGGATCCGAATGTGATTGCAGGTATTTTATTATTAATATTTTCAACATACGTGCTTATGTTCTTTTTACCTAGGACCATACATTATTTTATCTCTGTCTCTTAGTTGTTAGTCCAACACTATAATTACAAGCAGGTATTTTGTTATTATCTGATGTACCCGCTTACTTACTTTTTTATTCTGGGGCTACCAATTCTTTTATCGCTGTATCCTTTGCTGCTAGATCAAACTTTGCATGTGTAAAAATGAATAACGAATTAGAGGTTAACATCCCTTCAAGAAGAACTCTTTGTACAAATTGGATGACTAAGGCTATGAGTTAGAGATCGACGAAAAAATATTACAAGCATACTTATACCTTTTGGAGATAAAAGATTTCGATGTTATTTTGGGCATGGATTGGGGCATGGATTGGTTGGGACTTGATCATGTGACCATTCGATGTCATGAGAAAGAAGTATTGTTTTGTAGACCGGGAGAGGAAGAATTCCGTTTCTTTGGAGCAAAGTTCAAGTCTTTGCCTCATCTTGTATTGGCTATTCAAGCGGAAAAAATGTTGAAAAATGAGTCATGTCAAGGATTTTTAGTGAATATCACCAGTCCCCAACATACAGGAACGACTGTTAACGTTATTAATATTGTGCGAGATTTTGCAGACGTATTCCCAGAAGATTTACCAGGCATTCCACAAGATAGGCAAGTGAAATTTACAATTGATTTGGTTCCTAGAGCAGTACCAGTATCCAAGACCCCGTACCGAATGGCACCAAAAGAATTTCAAGAATTGAAGTTGGAATTAGAGGAGCTGTTGGAGAAAGGTTTCCTTCGACCAAGTGTATCTCCTTGGGGAGCTCGTGTACTTTTTGTCAAGAAGAAGGATGAGAGTATGAGGATGTGTATTGACTATCGGGAATTGAACCATCTGACCATAAAAAATAAGTACTTGTTGCGAAGAATAAAAGATTTGTTTAACTAGTTAAGGGGTGCTGCAGTGTTTTCAAAGATCGACTTGAGGTCACGCTATCATCAGCTAAAAATCAGGGCAAGCGATATACCAAAAATTGCTTTCAGGACTCATTATGGACATTATGAATTCACTGTCATGCCTTTTGGTTTGACCAATGCTCCAGTTTTATTTATGGATCTTATGAACATAGCGTTTCATTAATACTTAGACCAATTCGTCATAGTATTTATTGACGACATACTCATGTACTCCAAAGATAAGAAACAGCATGAGGAACAACTCCGAGGAGTACTTGAAGCCTTGAGGAAGGAACAATTATATGCCAAATTCAAGAAGTGCGAATTTTGACTTGATCGTGTAGGTTTCCTTGGTCATGTGGTTACCGCCCAAGGAATTGAAGTATATCCTGCTAAAGTAGAAGCAATAACAAATTGGCCAAGGTCGAGCAATGTGGGTAAAGTCCGCAGTTTCTTGGGACTGGCTGGTTATTATAGGAGATTTATTAACGGCTTCTCAAAAATAGTAGGGCCGATGACTCAGTTGACAAGAAAGGGTGTGAAGTTTCAGTGGACAGAAAAATGTGAAAAATGTTTTCAAGAACTCAAGCAAAGACTAGTTTCAGCTCCAGTATTGACGATACCAGATGGCTCGGATGGATTTGTGATTTACAGCGATGCCTCCAAACAGGGTTTGGGCTATGTACTGATGCAGCACAGAAAAGTAGTTGCTTACTCCTCGAAACAGTTGAAGCAATATGAGCAAAACTGTCCAACTCACGACTTGGAGCTTGCAGCAGTAGTTCACGCCATAAAGATATGGCGTCATTATCTCTATAGTGGGAGGTGTGAAATTTATACAGACCACAAAAGTCTCAAATACTTTTTCACATAGAAGTAACTGAATATGAGACAGAAGAGATGGTTGGAGTTACTGAAAGATTATGACTGAACAATTCATTACCATCCGGGTAAGGCTAATGTAGTTGCAGATGCCCAAAGCAGAAAAATAGGATCACAGTTAGTAGTTCTACCCACGGTGCAAGAATACTTGATAAGGGATTTTGAGAAACTAAGATTAGAAGTTATCACACCGTCGACTTAGACTACATAGATGATTAAAGCATTTATGATTCAACCTACACTTCGGGATTGAATTAGGGAAGCGGAAGATAAGGATCCGTTTCTACAGAAGATAAAGACTGAGATTGATTCAAATGAACGTGTAGGGTTTGAAATATTTGCAGATAACATGCTGACTTTCAAAGGAAGATTATGTATACCTAAGGATGAAAGTTTAAGAAGGAAAATATTGGAAGAGGCTCACTCTACCCCCATATTCGGCACATCCAGGTGGTACAAAAATGTATCGAGATCTTCGAGATACATTTTGGTGGAGAAACATGAAGAGATGAATTGGTTCGTTCGTGGAAAAATGTATTATCTGTTAGCAGGTCAAGGCAGAACATCAAAGGTCATCAGGACTACTGAAACCATTGGACAGTCCAGAATGGAAATGGGAGCACATATCGATGGACTTTATGGTAGGCCTCCCGAGGTCACAATGCTATTTGGGTATATGTTGATCATCTGACGAAGTCAGTCCATTTTCTACCAATCAAAGTAAACTTCAACATGGAATAGCTCACACAGTTATACACTAGGAAAATAGTTAGATTGCATGGAGTTCCTGTTACCATTTTTTCAGATAGAGACCCGAGGTTCACATCAAAATTTTGGAATAGTTTACACGTTGCTATGGGGACGAAATTGAAGTTTAGTACTGCTTATCATCCTTAGACGGATGGACAATTAGAAAGAACCATCCAAACTCTAGAAGATATGTTGAGGGAATGTATTTTAGATCTTGGTGGTAGTTGAAAAACACATCTGCCATTACTGGAGTTTGCTTACAATAATAGTTTTCAGGCCACTATAGGTATGGCCCCATTTGAAGCTCTTTATGGTAGGAAGTACAGATCCCCTATCCATTGGGATGAGGTCGGGGAGAATAGAATTTTGGGTCCTAAAATCATTCAACGAACAGTTGAGGCAGTTGATAAGATTAGAGCAAGAATAAAGGCAGCGCAAGATTGACGGAAAATTTATGTTGATGGTAGAAGGAAGAATTTAGAATTTCAGGTGAGCGACAAGGTTTTTCTAAAGGTAGCACCAATGAAGGGTGTATTGAGATTTGGAAAGAAACGGAAGTTGAGACCGCGGTTCAATGGCCCTTTCGAGAGCCTTGAAAGAATTGGTGTTGTGGCTTACCGACTTGCCTTACCACTTGAACTTGCAGCAGTGCATAACGTGTTCCATGTTTCGATACTCAGAAAATATGTCCATGATCCTAATCATCTGGTAAGTCACCAAACTTTGAAGGTACAAAAAGATCTATCACATGAGGAAATTTCGACGATGATTTTACACAAAAAAGTACACCAACTCAGAAACAGAGAAATTCCCCTAGTCAAGGTACGATGGTGAAATCATGGACGGGATGAATCAACTTGGGAAAGAGAAGTGGAGTTTAAGACCAAGTATCCAGAACTATTCAATTAGTCAAGGTAATTTTCGAGGACGAAAATATCAAAGGAGGGAAGATTGTAAAGCCACGAAAATTCGTAGAGACTAGAATTTATTTACTTTCATACTATATTTTTAAATTTGAAAAGTTAGGGGACTAAAATGATAAATACAATAAATTCAAATTTAATTTTTTCAAATATTTAAATATAGATAGAGTAATGATAAATATATCGATATTGTAGTCGTTGGATATCTCGTAATTAATTATGTATATTAGGCCCAAAAAAAAGTTGATTAGGATAAATAAGCTCCAAAGTTTGAAAAAGGTAGATGAAAACTAATTTTACAATTTAATTTTAACCTTTGATGAAAATGTACCCACAATGTGTCACGTGTATGGAGTGTTTCATTTCTATTTTGAATTGGTTGGGAGTTGTTAGTGTACGTGTATCTTAAAATATAGATAGGTAGTTTTATTTTAAAATAATTTATTTGCCTAGGTTGTTGGGAGATGATAGTGGTAGATTACCATGTGTTGATTAGATAGGGAATAAATAGTGATTGTATGGAATTGAGTCTCTTTATGAAAAAAAAAACACGTTTCTTTGAAAGACTTTTAGGTCTATTAAAATTCAATATTCTCTTTCACTTTTAGACACCCATATATGGTAATAGCAGCAACAAATACAAAAAAATAAGTTTGAAACATGAATTTGAAGTTTGTCTTCCAAAAAACTGATTTACTATGAGGTAGGATATTGAGGTGCAGTATTTTTCTATCCTATTTAAATATGTTTTTCATTTTGATGAATTTTATACTCATGAAAGTTAAAGTTATGATATGTTGTGATATGCTATGATATGAATGATATGACCATTCCGGTACAATGATATGATATAATATGATATGAGCTCTTACCGGATTTAAAGATATGAGACGGTATGATTTTCTGATACATGTTTTAAAATTTTTATACGGGATTGCATCATTAATTTTATCCTACCGAATATTTTCATGTACTCATCATTTTTCCTACTATTCACAGATTAGAACGAGTCGTTGGTTGGCGGACAATGCGGTGGAGTTGTGATGCCAGAAATTATGCAGTTTAAAATAAATAGATTCTGAGTAACATGACTATGAGATTTTATTTATTTATTTTTTTAGCGTTATTTCTGTTTTATCTTCATGTTAAACTTGCAATTTAATGTTTGGGACATGGTTTAGTTAATTATGTTTTCCATAGGCTTTATTTATTTTATAGATGGAACTAGAAAAATTTTCAAGTAGAATGTTTGACATAATTTATTTAATTATGAAATAAAGGTTTGAGTAACGATTTTAAATCTTTAAATTTTGGTTCATTACATTAGTGGTTGGGAGTGGCCAAACATTCTCTTGTCCCAGTAAGATCTCTACCACTTCGTTTCAATTAAATTCACCTCGGATAGGGTTTATGTTGTTCCACGTGAGTTGATAATAGTCATGGATAACCTCTAGTGAGACATGATCCATTGTCCCCTAATCCATGTCTGGGGTAAATGGTCGGAGCCCGATGTATCAATATCAGCATTGAAGTTTGCATAGAACTCTCCAACCAAATTTTCATATATAGGGTGTGGTTGCTCCACTATTTTCACCCATCCACATCGCTCGACCAAAGTGGCTAATTCAAAGCCAGGGAAATCATCCAATTTTACTCGCTGCTCTGGGATTAGTGCCCATCGACTTACAACATTGGAATACCAGGCTGTTGTTTCGGGGTTCATGAATCTTTGTATGCCCCCTTCCAGCTCTCTAGTACAAGCTGCCACAGACGATGTTCCAGCTTTTTCCATCCTGTAAGAAGAGAATTTTCAATATCAAAATCCAAGAGTGTAATGAATTAGGCATGAAGAAAAACAAGAGAGTCGACTGTGACTTACAAATCTCCCAAACTTACTTCACGATGCATTTTTGACATATTGGTATGTAGTATTCAACAATTGAGATTCAAGATAGTAGAAATATTGCACCAATAGTAAAAACTAACAAAATTAGGCACAAACATGCACTTTAAGAAATTTTGACCTATGGCCGAGTAAGGAATTTCACTTCGGGCATCACCGAGAAATATCGAAATTTTCTGGGGAAACTTTCGGTATATGGAAGTACTCAATAAAGTCTGGCACATACTCAAATTTCAAGTTGATCGGAGGTCGTTTGGTTAGATAAATGAAAGGGCTAAGTAGGTGACGTAGGGTACTGTGACTTAGCCATGTCGTTTCTATGTGTGTGCAATTTGTGGTTTTGTATTTTCCAAACCCTTTCCTGTGATATCTCGTCACCCAAATGATACTAAACTCAACTGAATGCACCACGAAAGCAATGTTTACAAAATTGCATAAAACTCGTCACTTAGACATTTTATCGAACATATGGTGTGCATAGTGAAATTTTCAAAACTTTGGTAATTGATCCTTTCTAATCTAGCTCCCATTTTCACATATCAATCACAAACATAACAAAACATTCAATCTTTACCAATTACTGAAAATCAAGACAAACCAAATCCCCAAATTCAAAATTTGTAAGGTAGGGTATAAGGCACTTTCCTTAAAATTTTGTGTAGAATTGGAAGATTGGAAATCTCTACTCACTCCAATGTTTGATAAAGCAAAGATTTGTGCAATCTATTGTGTTGTGTATGTCGTGAGTGTGTGTGTTGGGTGAGAGAGAGAGAGAACCGTGAGGAGATGTGCGTGAGTCTTGTGGAGTTCTCGTGTGTTGAAAGTTTAGGAGAGATGTGGGTGTGTGTCGTGTTTCTAAAGACTTAATTTTTTTTAATTTCATTTATACCACACTCTTGAAAATATTATGAAAAATGTCTGTGTGCCTCGAAATGCGTGAACGTCACACCAACTACCCAAAACAACTTCAATCATTCTTGACTCATGTTCAATGTATAGGGACTAATGTGGATAGTTCTTAGACTTTTTTAAAATGCATGGTTGATCGATGCCTTAACTCTAAAAAAATTGCAAACGTGAACTTGAAAAATTCATAAGCTAATGTAGAAAGAAAAATAAATCAAGATACAGTGGATTACCTTCCACCCATCGCTAGTTTATAGTCGATAACTCGACTTTTCACTTCTATTTCAAGTAGGTGTCCCGAGTTGTAGGTGGACTTTTGGTTAGAGAAGTCACCACCCTAGTAGTGTTTCAGCCTTTGCCCATTAACTGTAAATGTACCTTTTGTTTCATGGATGACTTGTATGCCTCCATATGGCAGAACTTTTGTGACAATGTAAGGAATCGACCACCTTGACCTTAATTTTCCTAGGTAGGGTTTGAGTCTTGAGTTATACAACAAAATTTTCTGCCCTACTTCGAACTCTCACCTCTAAATGTGTAGGTTGTGCCACTTTTTAGTGCGTTCTTTGTAAAGCTTTAAGTTTTCATATGCTTCCAACCTGAATTCATCTAACTCATTTAGCTGCAGTAAACGCTTTTCACTGGTGGCCTTCAAATCCATGTTTAACTGTTTCATAGCCCAGTATGTGGGGTGTTCTATTTCTAGTGGGAGGTGACACGCTTTCCCAAAAACTAGGTGGTATGGAGACATGCCTATCGGTGTCTTAAATATTGTCCTATATGCCCTAATGCATCGTCCAACTTTTTAGACCAGTCCTTTCGAGATGAATTCACTGTCGCCTCAAGTATTCTTTTTAACTGCCAATTGGAAACTTCAACTTGCCTGCTAGTTTGTGGATGATATGGGGTTTCTACATGGTGTTTGACTCCATATTTACTCAATAATTGCTCAAATTGGAGATTGCAGAAGTGTTTGCTCTCGTCACTGATTATTGCCCGCGGTGTGCCATATTTGATGAAGATGTATTTTTTCAAGAACTCAATCACCACCTTTGCATCATTTGTTGGCAATGCAACTGCTTCCACCTACTTTGACACATAGTCAACTGCCACTAGGATGTACTAATTCGAGAACGATGGGAGAAAAGGTCCCATAAAGTCGATTCCCCAGACTCAAATATTTCAACTTCCAATATGTTGTTAAGTGGCATCTCGTTCCTTCTTGAGATATTTCCAGTGCGTTGACATCTATCACATCTCTTGACATACTCAAAGGCGTCCCCGAACAATGTAGGCCAATAAAACCCCGACTATGAAATCTTTGCAGCAGTCTTTGAAGCTCCAAAATGTCCCATATAGGCAGATGAATGACAATGCTCAAGAATCTCGGGTACTTCATCTTCAAGTATGCACCTTCTCACAATTTTATTGGCCCATCGCTTATAGAGAATGAGATCTTCCCAAAAATAGTACTTTAATTTCGGTAAAGAACTTATTCCTTTAGTGACTTGAGTAATCTGGTGATAGAATAGACTTAGCTAAATAGTTGACAATATCAGCATACCAAGGTGCTTCTTCCACACTTAACATCTGCTCGTCTGGGAAAATCTCATTGATATCCACTGATTCATCTGCCTCTTCAGGCTCTAATCGAGATAGGTGATCTGCTACTATATTTTCACTGCCCCTTTTATCCCTAATTTCAATGTCAAATTCTTACAGTAGTAACACCCAATAGATTAATCTCGGCTTAGCATCTTTCTTTGTCATCAGGAATTTTAATGCGGCGTGATCTGTTTAGACTATGACTTTAGATCCCACGAGATATGACCTGAATTTGTCAAAGGCATAAACCATGGCCAAGAACTTCTTTTCAGTTGTTGCGTATTGATTTAGGCATCACTCAAAGTTCTGTTTTCATAATAAATCACATGAAAAACCTTGTTTCTCCGTCCCAATACTGCACCGACGGCATGATCACTAGCACTACACATTAATTCAAAAGGTAATTCCCAATCAGGTGCTATAATTATCGGTGCTGACTTAAGTTTTTTCTTCAAAGTGTTGAAAGCTGTTAGGCATTATTCATTAAATTCAAATGGCACATCTTTCATCAACAGGTTGCATAGAGGCTTGGTGATTTTTGAAAAGTTTAATAAATCTCTTGTAGAACCCAGCATGTCCCAATAAACTGTGAACCCCTTTAACTGATGTTGGAGGCAGTAGCTTCTTAATAACCTAAATTTTTGCTTGATCTACCTCAATTCCTTTTGTTGAGACTCGATACCCAATTATAATCCTTTCCTGTACCATGAAATGACATTTTTCCCAATTCAATACCAAATTAGTTTCCCTGCATCTTTGTAATAACAGATTGAAGTGTTCCAAACACTCATCAAACGAAGACCCAAAGAGTGAAAAATCATCCATGAATATCTCTATAAACTTCTCTACCATGTCTGAGAAAATAGCCATTATGCATAATTGAAATGTGGCAGGGGTGTTGCAAAGGTCGAAAGCATCCGTCGCATGCGAAATTACCATTGGCACAAGTAAAGGTTGTTTTCTCTTAATCATCTGGTGCCACTGGTATCTAATTGTAACCTGAATATCAATCGAGAAAACAGTAATACGAGTGGCCTGCCAATCTCTCCAGCATCTGATCAATAAACTGAAGGGAAAATTGATCTTTTCTTGTAGCTGCGTTGAGTTTGTGATAATTGATGTAAACCCTCCATCCTATCACTGTTCTGGTCGGTATCAGCTCATTCTTCTCATTTGGCACTACTGTGATTCCACCCTTCTTTGGTACTACCTGAACTGAGCTAGTCCATGCACTGTTCGATATCAGACATCCAGAAGTTTGAGTACCTCTGCTATGATCACTTCCTTCATATTTGGGTTCAACCTTCTTTGACTCTCTATTGTTGGCCAAAAATTTTCCTCCATAAGAATCTTATGCATGCATAGTGAAGGGCTGATCTCTTTTATGTCGCTATAGTCTAACCAATTATTGTTTTATTTTCCATTAGCACCCAAAGTAGTTTTTCCTCTTCCACTTCACTGACTGTGTTTGAGATGATGACCGGAAATGTACAAGAGTCCCCCAAGTATGCATATCTAAAGTGTGGTGATAGTTGCTTAAGTTCTAATTTTGGTGGCTGTTGAACGGATGGTAGCGGTTTTGTGTGTTCTGTCCCAAGCTCCTCAAAATGCCTTCTACGTGTATACGACGAGTTAGTATCCAAAAACCTTGCACATGTTTCCATCTCCACTAAATCAGACTGCGTTGACTGAGAGTGTACAATGTAAGCTTCATAGGAATTTGATGGATAGTGTAGCAAAAATGAGTCTTGAACCACATTGTCGATCACGTCTTTCTGGAAGCAACTGTCTAACTCTGCAAATAGTTTCATTTCCTTGAAGACATTAAACGAAATTTGCTATTCTTCCAGTCTCAAAATCAACTGCCCATTCTGAACGTCAATAAAAGCTCTCCCTGTTGCTAAGAATGATCTGCCAAGTATCAACAGGATATCCTTGTCCTCTTCCACGTCTAAGATTAGGAAATCCACAGGGAATATGAATTTTTCAACTTTGACAAGCACGTCCTCTATTATTCCCCTGGGATGCGTCAATGACCGATCAGCTAGCTGAGTGTCATTGTAGTTGCCTTAGCATCTCCCAAGCCAAGTTTCCTGAAAATAGATAGAGGCATTAAATTAATACTTGCACCAAAATCATATAAAGCTTTATCAAAATAAATGTCACCAATAGTGCAAGGAACAATAAAACTCCCTAAATCTTTCAACTTCAGTGGGAGCTTTTTCTGAATTCTGGCGCTGTACTCCTCTGTTAGCATTACTGTTTCGTAATCCCTTAGCTTGCATTTATTTGATAGTATGTCATTCAGGAATTTTGCATAGCTAGGCATCTGGAGTAGTGCATCGACGAGCAGAATATTGATGTGGAGCTTCTTGAAGATTTCTAGTAATTCTTATATTGTTGCCCCAAATTCTATTTCTTTAGCCTCTGGGAAAAAGGTATGGGAGGCTCATAAGGGTTGACGGTTGCCTTATTCTGTTATTTGCTTAGTTTTTCAGTAGGGGTAGATTCCTTTATCTGCTCGTCATGCTCTATAGTATCTTCAATCGTACGAGATTTTGTTTCTTGATTTAAACACTACCTTTTTACATGTATCTCAGGTAGTTGCTTTGCACTTCGAGTTGTGATTGCCTTATCATGTTCTTTCGGGTAGGTGTTATTTGGCAAACTACTTGGTGCTTTGCTAGTCAAAGCAATTGCCATTTGTCCTATTTGAGTCTCTAGATTTTTGATGGCTGCATTCTGATCTTGTTGGAAGGGAAAGAATTAATACCTAAAAATCCCAAACCTACTAGTGCTAGCGCTGGCGCTGACGTCATTGACATTACGAACTATTTGGTAATGGGAAAGAGTAAGGCCAAGGTTCAACATTGTTACCTAGCTATGAGGTTTATTGGGATGTGAATCTCCTTGCTAGAGATTCGTACCATAATCATCACCTCGTTGAAGCGATTTTGGCAAGGTGCATAGAGGTTTTTATTTGATTTCCCTGGTAAAATGGCTCATGTGTAACAAATGGCCTTTGAGTCCGATGTGGCTTGCCAGTAGCATCTACATGGGACTAAGGTTCTAAAATGCGTAATACATGACAATGCTTTTCAATCGAAAATCAAGGATTACAAGAATATGCATGCTTATGCGAAGCATATGCATAATTATGTATTTTTTTTTAATTTTTAATATTATTTTAAATATTCTAAACTATTAAATAAAAATAATAATGCATTTTTAAACTTTGTATGTGATCTTCAAATTTTCCACTATATATATATATATTGCTCAACATCATAAATACCATAATTACTTGAATTTTATACATATCATTCAAAATTTTAACAAAAACATAATGATCAAAATTAAAAAAAAATACAATAATTATTTAATAATTAATTTCTACAATTAAATTAGACACGAATATCGACTTAAAAACTCTAAATATTGTTTAACTTTTTATCAAATTATAATTCAAACCGTTTGTCATCCAAGTTTCCTCTCTTCATCCAAGTTATCGTCCATGTCATTTGATGTAAAATCATCTTCGTTGGATTTCCTTATTTCAACTTGAGAATTTCTATCCCTTCTTGTAGATGGTAAGATATCGTTATTAACCTTCTCTTCATCATTAGGCCTAGGCAAAAAAATCGATCAAACCAATCAAACCGAATCGACTCAGGCTGACTTGGGTCAGTTTGACATAAGTAATTAGTTTGGTTTGATTTTCTTTTAAAAAAAATCATGATGGGATAGTTTAATCCTGGTTTGAAACCTTAAACCACTGGTTAATCAAACCAACCCAACTAATTTACATGTTTACCTTTCTTTCAAGAAAAATAAAAATCAAAAGATAAACTCTAATCTCATAGTTATATATCGACTTCCCTAATCTATGATCTTGCAGGTAAGTAATAACACTGAAAATTTCTTTTCACAAGCTCATTATGTTGTACTTGACATCTTTTTTCTCACTAAGGTAGTCAGAGTTCATAAATGCATTATAAAACAACAAAATTCTTAAGTTTTCTGTTGATCCATCTCTATTAACTTGACTTTATTTGTTAATCAATAATTATTATAATATAAAGTTATTTTAATTCTTATAATCTAAATTGGTCCAAAACTTAGATCATTGAAAAAAATTCAATTTGGACTAAAAGTCCAAATCGACTAATCGAACCGAATTGAACCATCAATTTGGTTTGGTTTGGTTTGATTTAAGACTTAGAGTGGATTGGTTTGAGTTAAAATTCACCAAAATTGACTAATTTGGTTTTGATTTTGGGTTGGAGTTGAAACCAACCCAAATCAAACCACGCCAACGCTTACTCATCATCACAACCATCAACAATCCAAGAGTGTTCATTACTAACATCAATCTAGTAGAACTAGAGAAAGACCAAAGAAGGAGGTTGCGACTCAACGTAGATAGCTTGTAACTTTATGAAAACTGTATATAATTCATGGACTTAAGTGATTTGGGTTAGTTTTATGCTTATTGGGTTCAAGTCGCCTCCTCTATTCTTCTTCTTCATAAATATATGAAGAAGAAGAATAGAGGAGGCGACTTGAATCCAATAAACATATATATTTGACACAATTTTTAATACAAATGCGTGCGTATTTTGGAGTTTAAGCATGCATACGTGGTCGATGAAATCGGTTGACCTCATTATCATGTACATACCCCATATGCGAGACATTTCAAAAATGCATCAAGTATATGCATGCATTTTAGAACACTGCATGGGACGAGGTATTAACACTAATTCCTAAAGTGTAGAATTCATATTAGATTTAGGACTTAAATATGATTTTCAAGTTTGCTTGAATTTTGGTAATGCATCGTCTTCTACAAGCTTATATTACTCTGAGTCTGGCGGTTAGACTGGGACTATGATTCGAGATCTGCTTGATTTTTTTTGTTTGATAGTGCTTCATTCTGCTAAACCTTTCTCACTCGTAAAACTTTTTGACGGGTTTCGGCATTATTTTAGCATCTCGTGTACTGAAAAAGTTCAATAGTCCCAAGCCCAAGCATAATATTTATGTTGGGCTAAGAATTTGGGGTTTTAATAAAATAGGAAAATAATGAGTGAGGCAGGTGGTAACTTCCAGTTGGTGCTTCATTTGAAGGCCCAATGAGGTAAGGGAACATATCATCATCTCTACAATCTCTTTGAGGCCCATAGTTACCTAGATGGATTTGGGCCATGTCTTGAATGATCTCATGTTCAAGGGGTTTGTATCAGAGGGTACCATGGGAGCGGATCCCTAATACTAACATTAGGTTAAGGAACCTCCTAGTGGACGAAACTTTAAATGAAGTTATGGGTGATCCAATCTATAAGCTTGAGGACCAAGCCTTAGTAGATAATAGAGGACTGCGATTGATGTAGAGGATGTATAAGTAGCATCATAATTCTTTACTAACATCACTAATTACCGTCAATTGAGTGAGATTAGGAAAAATTATCAAATTCTTTTAGACATCGAACTCATCCAACATTGTAGATACAAAACAACGAACCCACTTCTTAGAGGTAACATCTCTATCCATGAGGATGATCTTCGACTACCCTTCCATTACTTTTTCTAGAAAATTCTTTACTATCATAACCTCGTCCTTATCCAAATGTTACATAATGACCCAATGCAAGATATTTATTTGCCTCAGAGATATGACAACCTCACTGAGTTTGTTTCACTAGGTTTCTTAAATGCTTACTATTGCTACATCAGTGGGAGTATTTACCTTTTGATTTCTCAAGTTGTGGAAAGCCTCTGTATAACAAGAAAGAAATCACATTTCTATCAAGTGAATTTAAAATGTTTACAACCTTGATCTTCTAGGTAGCAGGCCAGATATCTTCTCAATTGAGATAGTTCAAAAATTCTTAATCTAGGACTAATTGCCCCTTTTTAAATTACGTCAACATTCCTTGTTCCATAGCTTTCAATTTAACTCTTCAATTTCTATGTAGTGCAAGGATAATGAGGCTGAAGCAATAACCTTCCTTTGGAAGAAGTGGGAAACTTCTAATATGTTAAAAGAGTAAACTGACCTGAATTTTGTTTGGCTCGGTCTAGCCTGAAATGCTCACGGTGCAACATATATGGTAAAACTAAATTTATATATATAAAAAAAAAGGGTCTACGGTGGTAGCGAAGGGATTAGAGGCCCGATTCCCCCGGTTTCGTAACTGACCACTGATCCTTACGGGTGTGGACATGTTTTGTTATTGGGTTTATATATATATATATATATATATATAGACGTATATTTAGGGTTTCATTGTTTCATATCATTCGGAAAGCCGCACCTCTTGTAATCATCTTTACTATAATGAATTTCTCCTTTATTCGTGATTTTTCCATCTTAGAATTTCACGTAAATTTTATGTGTTCTTTTTATTATTTTTTATTGTACATCCGCGTTTTTTATGTAACAAACTAAGTTTTATAAGTCTCATGGACCCTCTACTCCTTCAGCGGCCCTCGACCCACTTAAGAGGCAAGAAAGGGTCAAGATCAAGTCGGTAGAGACCTAATAGAATAAATCTACCTCCTATCCTCTACCTTCAACCATTATTTGGCTTTTTCATTTTTGTAGTGTCCAAACTCAGGGCATCAGTACTTTTGAGAAGGAGAATAATGACCTTAATATGAGAGGTCTAAAAACGAAGTTCTGCCCTAAAGGGCGAAAATTTGAAGCTCATTTCTCTGCTTTGTTGGTGGGGGCAATTGCCACCTCTGTCTACACTTTTTTAAGGAAAGTCTACTTGTACATAATTTTTGTATATAGGGGTGTCTTCACATCTTACATAAGGTGGGGCCCGCTTGTACTTCTAGCATAGCCCTTTTTTAATCCCAACTCCCAAGTGGGAAATGCTTGCTGGGAAAGGTAAGATAGATGATTATGGTTGACCTTAATATGAGAGGTCTAAAAACGAAGTTCTGCCCTAAAGGACGAAAATTTGAAGCTCATTTCTCTGCTTTGTTGGTGGGGCAATTGCCACCTCTGTCTACACTTTTTTAAGGAAAGTCTACTTGTACATAATTTTTGTATATAGGGGTGTCTTCACATCTTACATAAGGTGGGGCCCGCTTGTACTTCTAGCATAGCCCTTTTTTAATCCCAACTCCCAAGTGGGAAATGCTTGCTGGGAAAGGTAAGATAGATGATTATGGGGTCAATATTTGGCATTAGCTTTGTATTTCTCCAAGAATACAACATAGAGTATAAAGTTTGTGCTACAGAAATGGTTAAACTTTGGAAGGAGGTGAACGATCTAAACCATTCATAAAAGATTAAGACCAACTAAAGTCTGATGTTAAAGGTTACCAAAAATGGCAAAATCGTAAGGATCACACCAAAATAAAATATGAAATAAAAAAAGCAAGTTGCCAAAATTTTGGCTTAATCCGGATTCTCTAACGTCTAGAAAAAATGAAACGAAATATTACCATAAATAGTAAAAAAATAACTAAAAATTGAATTTTGGAAAAGGAAATAGCGGATTTTGGCCTCGAAATTGATGCCCTCCGAGCATAGCTGGGTGACCACGACGTGCGCGATGAAGAGAGTTTTCCAGATTGGGGTCATAACATCGATTTTGATAACCGTAGCCAAAATTATGGTCAAATTACCAAAAACGTGCCAAAATTGCCCCAATTATGGAAAGATTGCATTTATTTTCCTTCTTTGCGTCTATCCATCATCCGTGGTATCTCAACGCCATCAACGAGCTATCTGACAGATCAGCGTCAATCGACTCAGATCCTCCTACATCAGTTGCCCCGAGTTGGAAAGAACTCGCCCTCAAGTTCACATTAGCTTCATTAGGCTCTACAAAACATGGACTTAGATATTTCACATTAAAGACATCGAAAGTCTTCATATGGCTGGGAAGACACAATCTGTAAGTGTTATCATTGCTCTTCTGGAGCACGTCACACGGTCCAATCTTTTGCTTCTTAAGCTTATTATACCCCCCAACTAAAAAAATGATCATGTGTCAATACTGCCCACACAAAATCACCAACATCAAAGAGCAACTGACGAAGATGACTATTTGCCAGAGCTTTGTACTTGGAATTACTCTCCTAAATGGACAACTTTACCTGTTTATGGATAGCTCGAAGATGTTCTGCCATCTCATCAACCTTGTGATTGAAATGCCCCACACGTGGGATACGAGCTAAGTCAAGTATTCTGGATGGTTTACGACCATAGACAACAACAAATGGGGTTAATCCTGTGGTTCTGTTCTTCGATCGATTATAGGCAAATTCTGCCTGAGGTAATGCCAAATCCCATTGTTTTGGTTTAGTCCCTACCAAAGTTCTCAAAAGATTTCCCAAACTCTAATTTACCACCTCTGTCTGACCATTTATTTGGGGGTGGTAGGCGCTACTAAAATTCAACTTCGTCCCCAGTTTCTCCCATAAGCTCCTCCAAAAATGACTCATGAACTTGGTGTCACGATCAGAAGTGATTGGTTGGAGAACCCCATGTAAATGCACAATTTTCCTAAAATAAAGATGAGCAATCCGAGTAGCATCCACGTCTTTCGGCAAGCCACAAAATGAGCCCATTTTTGTAAACCTATCAACCACAATAAGAATGGAATTCATTTCTCGTTGTGTACGGGGCAAGCCTAATACAAAATCCATGCTCACATCAAACCAAGGAGCTTGGGTACAGGTAATGGAGTGTACAATCCAGCAATAGTAAGAGCTCCTTTGGACTTCTAACATATATAACACCGTTCCACTTAATGTGCCGCGTCACTGCTCTATTTGGGCCAATAATAATCAGAAAAGACCAACCCCAATGTCTTATCTCACCCAAAATGTCACTCGTTATGAAGTTCACTAATGATCTGCTGCCTTAGTGAACAATTTGGAATGTACAACTACAATCCATGAAATAGATAACCATTATGCAAAACAAAATCATGTTGGTGATTATCAGTTAGCTCCTGAATTATCTTCCCAAATGAAGGATCTGTAGCATACATATCAGGAAATGCTTCGAATCTGATAACTTTGGTGCTCATGGTGGTGAGGAGTAATGTGCGACGGCTCAAAACATCGGCTACTCGATTCAAACTCCCTGGTTGATATCTTAGTATAAATGTAAACTCCTGCAAGTACACCACCCACTTTGTATGTCACCTACTCAGCTTGTGCTGACCATTTATGTATTTCAAGGCCTCATGATCAGTAACAAGGATGAACTCCCTCTGTACTAGGTAATGACGCCAATGCTTCAAAGTTTGAACTATGGCATAGAACTCTAGATCATAGGTAGAATAATTTTTCTTCGATCCTGATAGCTTCTCACTGAAAAATGCTACTAAACACCCTTCCTGACTCAAAACACCACCAATGCCAACTCCAGATGTATCACAGTTTACCTCGAAAACTTTCTCAAAATCTGAAAGTGCCAAGACTAGGGCCTCTGTTATCTTTTGCTTAACCAATTGAAAGCTGGCCTCTGTCTCCTCAGTCCACTGAAAATCACGCCCTTTAAGGCACTCTGTGATAAGAGCAATCAAAGTGCTGAAATTTTTGATGAACCGGCGATAGAAAGATACCAGGCCATGGAAACTTCTAACATCATGCAAATTTTTTGGCTTGGACCAATGCAAGATTGTCTCAATTTTGGATTGATCTGCATGAATACCATCAGTAGTCACAACAAAACCCAAAAAAGTTACAGAAGTTATGAAGAAAGAACACTTATTCTAATTGATGAATAAGCGCTCCGTCCTGATTACATCAAAACTAGCAAGAAGATGATCAAAATGTGACTCCCACATCGGACTATAAATAAGAATGTCGTCAAAGTAGACTACAACAAACTTTCTCATGAAAGGTCGTAAAACCTGATGCATAAATCTCATAAAAGTTCTGGGCGCATTTGATAGTCCAAAGGGCATGACCAACCACTCGTACAATCCGTGCTGCATCTTAAAAGCCGTCTTCCACTCATCTCCAGGCCTGATTCTAATTTGATGGTATTTGCTTTTAAGGTCAATTTTTGAGAAGACCTTAGAACTGGACAACTGGTCTAACATGTCACCCAGACGAGGAATTGGA